>NC_135673.1:32020113-32320113 GCF_964188315.1 Podarcis muralis
GATACAATAAAGGCACTCTGCAACGCTGCGTTCATATAGAATCACAGAACTATAGAACTGGAAGGGACACCAAGGTCATCTAGTCCAACCCCCTTCAATGCAGGAATCTTTTGCCCAACGTGGGGCTCGAACCCACGACGCATGCTCTACCGACTGAGCTATCCAAGGAGCTTCTTAGTAAGCAAGCTTAGAATTGCAGCCTGGAGCATCTCACCTGCCACCTGAGATTCAGACAGCTGCTTGGGTGAGAAAGGAGATCAGAGAGTCTGAAGGGTCTTTAAAGGTCATAAAGCCCAACCCTCCCTGCCGGTGCAAGAAATGTTGCAACCCTGACAGGTAGCCTTCTTGGGGGAAATCTCCTGCAAGAGGAGGGTGGTGATTTTTTTCTTTAGCATCTTGGCACTTCAGATTTCCCTCTTTCACAAGCACACACATGTGCAACTATCTAATTTTAGGCTTTTGGCTTTATTTCCTTTTTAAAAAAAAAAATCAGCCCTTTTTTTAAGAGAGAGGAAGAGAGTAATGTGCATTACTGCTTCACTTACTTCAGTGGCTAAGCCAGCTCTGCTACATTTGGGAGCCCTCCTGGCTTATTCAGCTGAGTGGAGCCCTGACCCTCCCCAAAAGTCTGCCTGCCCCATCCTTGATGGCAGGGCACGTGCACAAGCTCAACGTGTTTCGAAAACCGAGCCCGTGCTGCCCAAGTGCACGTGTGAACCCCCTCCCGCTTCCCAGGAGCTCCTTGTCCTGTGAAGGGCTGTAGCTCCGGCCTCAAAACGCTCCCTGCGGCGCTGAGCTGTTACGGGGAGAGCAAGTTACTGGCGGTGGCTGGGTGGGGGCTCTGAAGCCATCCATCCATCCATCTGCAAAGGTTCCAGGAAGAAGCAAAAACCTGATAGGCTCAAATCATCCGTAATCTCTGTCTCAACCCTACCTGTTGCCGGTTGCGCGACGGCGGTGGGGGCAGAGGATGAGGAAGGGGAGACGGCAGCGGTGCGCGGGGGTCGCTTGCTGCGGGGCGCTTTGCCGAGCATCACCGGCGGGGAGTTGCCCATCTCGGTGCGCTGCTGTTGCTGCTGCTGCTGCTGCAGGATTCTCCGGGGCGCAGGAGAGCATCGCTCAGGCTCCGGAGCTCGGGGGGAGGGAGCCTCGAGCACAGCCAGCCGCCGCTCCTGCGCGCCGATTCTGCCCGGGACTGGCAGCGGCTGTTCAGCTCATGCCCTTCTCTGGGTGCTTCGAGTCTCCGCCGCCGCCTTTGCATCAGCTGCAGGCGCCGCAGCAACAGCGTCGCCGCCACCACCTGCCCCCGCCCGCGGGCGGGCTGTGAAAGAAAGGAGGGGGGGAAGAACCACAAAAAAGGAAAGGGGGGGGGGGGAGGGAGAAATAAAATATTCTCCCAAGCCTCCTCCCTCCAGATCTTTTCGCAAGCCTGACAGTCTGACAGGAGACTAGGCACCCGCCACACCCACGCGTGTGCAAAAAGCCACGCGCACCCTCAGTGGGAGAGGGACCACCCGGTGGCAAGCAGCGGCGGAGTCGCCTTCGGAAACTGTTCTCTGCAGCAGGCAATGCTCAGTACCCAAGGGCCTTGGAAAGTCATCAGTCATTGAGAGGAGGGCTCCCCAGAGCATGTGCAGAGAGTCCCTAGCCATCTCTCCGATGGAGACTCCATTCGGACCGGGAAGCACTTCTGTGAGCAAAGGCGGAGGAGGGGGGTGGAGAAGAGAGGCTCAACTTGCATGTTGCTGGTGATAAATAGCACACTTCTCTAATGTGTCAGCCTCTATTAGCTGGGAGGCAAGGGTGCCCTGCAAAATGTACACGTGGCAGGTCAGTGAACACAATACACAGGGTGTCAGATCGTGTTGGGTCTCTCTAACATTAAGCAAGACACAGAATATGCTCTATTTGGTCGGAAGGAACTCTTGACATTTTGGGAAGCAGTGAGGCAGGGGAGGGGGATAGAGAGCGTACAGTCTGTGGGTATCTTGTCTGAAATGTGCACACAGCAAATGTCTACAGAAAGAGACGAATAACCATATGCACTTGTGTGCCTCTAAATTGCCACAGATGCACACAAGCAATATGTGCCGCTAGAAACCTGCAGGCAGAAACCTTGTACACAAACGCAACCCCTCACCCCACAAGAACAAACCAGAGCATGCATGTGAACTGCCTTGGACTGCAGCCATGGAGAAACCACTGCCAAGACTTTGAACCTATTTCTATCACCCTCCTCTTACCAAACCTGCCCTTTTATCTGACATGTTGCCTGATCAAAGGGATCTTAGCCAATTAAACTGTATGAGTTTTAGCTGGTCAGCTGAGCATCAACAGAGGCTGCAATCCTAAATAGGACTGGCAAACGTTTCTGAATAAGAATATATAGGATGGCACAGTGAACCTAAATGAGTTTGTATATGAGTTGGCGGGGGGAGCAATAGTTCTAAAGCACATAACATACTTTGGGTTGTTGTTTTTCAGATCAGAGTTTGGGAACCTGCAGCCCTCCAGATGTTGCTAGACTCCATTTGCAGTTGAACAACATCTGGAGGGCTACTGTTTTCATTAGGGTTCTGCTTGTTTTCAATGTATGGGGATTGTCATCTGCAAGCATCCTCTTTGCAGAGGCATTTTGCCACCATCACCTTCTCTCTCTCACACACACACAGGATGGAACACTGCTTCTACAACAGTACTTGCCATCTGCAGTTTATGTAAGTACTTCTATTAATAATAAGGATAATGTTTTGAAATTAAAAGTGCCAGTTACTCAAGGTAGCTTTTTAGTCGATCAAAATGCTGCAGCCCAGCTCACATGTCTCTAGAGCAGCTAAGGAGGGGCAGCTGGGTCAGGACAGGGGCCCTTCGAGTCCAGCATCCTGTTCTCACAGTGGTCAACCAGATGAGAGTAATTAGCTACGAAACCCCAACATTTTGAATCCCCTCCAAACCTGGGCCAAAAGTTTGCAGTCGTTTTGCAGAATTCTGCAGTGAAAACCCCAAGTTTTGCAGCCCCCCCCCCCGTAAACTGAGCAATTGATACATCAAACAGGGACAACCAGATGCCTGTGGAAAGCCTAAAAGCAGGACTCATGTGCAGTAGCTTTCTACCCATTAGTGATTCCCAGCAACTGGCTTTCAGAAGCATTCTGCCTCTGACTGTGGAAGAAGAATATATCCATCAGGATTAGTAGCCATTGATAACATTATCCTACACAAATTTGTCTAATCCTTTCTTAAAGCTATCCTTGCTAGTGGCCATCACTGCCTCTTGTGGGAGCAAATTCCAGTGTTTAGTAATGTGGTGTGTGAATAACTGTTATCAAGAGGAGACCTGCCGGGTTGGGGGGGGGCATGTGGAGATTAGAAATAAGACTACAAAGGTTTATTTTTAAAAATAAAAATAAAAGACTCTGCTGGCTCAGTCAAAGCTTGGAACAAATGTTCAGAACCCTTTTTGGATTCTGTGCTTAGTCCCTAAAAGACAAGGCAACATGGGCAGATTGGGAAGGGAGGAGAGGCTGCGAGCTGTGAGGCATATCCTGCTTGCTCCAAAGCCTTCTCTAAATCTGTGCTACGGATGCAGCTCAGGGATGATGCTGATGGCACTCTGCTCAGCGAGGCTGCAAGTGCCCAGAAGCTTCTGCTCCAAGGTCACACATCTCCTAGTTCCTCCACAAACTCCATCAATTAGCAACTAACAATGCAATCCCACACATGGCATGTCTAATCAGAAGTGTCACTGAGTTCAGGGGGCTCAGTTCCTAGGTAAGTAACCATGCAACTGCAGCCTGGATGTGCTTCACAGGCCCAGTGAGAAGATGAAGTGGTGCCACTCCACCTAACACACTGAGAAAAAGAACATTAAAAAACAAGAAGCTACCACTATATTACACCAGAGTGGGAAAGCAACTTCTGACTGGAGGCCTTAGATCACGGGTCCCCAAACTAAGGCCCGTGGGCCGGATAAGGCCCGAGGGACTCATTTATCCGGCCCATGGCGACCCCCGCCACCCGCTGCCATCGCCCACTCATACCGGTGCTGCACTGTGCAGCTGCCCACTTCCGGGTCAGAGGAGCATTGGAAATAGCTTGTGTGCATGCGCAAGCGTTATTTCCAGTGCACATCCGGGTGGGAGGAGGCCCGTGCACATGCGCACAAGCTATTTCCAGTGCTCCTCTGACCTGGAAGTGTGCCGGAAATAGCGTGTGCTCACACGCTCCCCCCCCCCCCGGCCCGCGATCGGCGCTGGAGACACCGGCCCAAGGCGCAGTAAGTTGGTTGACTCCTGCCTTAGACAGAACTCCTCTCACTCCTCCTCTCACTCCTCCCCAAGATAGCTGCACTACTGGTTTGGGTATGTTGGGATCTCTCAAATGAGCAGAGATTTAAGGCTGAATCTCTGCCAGCTCCCTGTTTGCCTGTAGGAACCCATTTATAGTGGGCATGAACTAGGGCTGCCACCTTTGTTCTGGCAAAATACAGGGCAGTGCAGTTGGGGGGCAATTTCTTTTCCATCCGGTGATGAAGTGTCTTCAAAGCAATCCATTACAATTTATTGCAGGCTAACTGGGTGGCCCCTCTGGAATTTGTCACACAGGCACATGTAAACACACATATACACACAAATTTGTAAATCTGTCTGTGCTTGGCTACTCAGAGATACATGACCTTTCACACACCTTTTCAAACACATGCATTTGGAGAGGATCCCAAACTTGGCACAGAGAGAGAGAGAGAGAGAGAGAGAGAGAGAGAATACAGGACAAAACACTATCAATACAGGAGTTGGCATTTTACATTGAAACACAGGGCAATCCTATATTACACAGCAACCCTAGCGTGAACATATGAAGCCATGCTATTGGTCCATCTAGGATCAGGTTGAAGCTTCTATAGGGAATGAGGTGTCTCCCAGCCCTATTAGATCCTTTTATCTGGAGATAAGAACTGGCAAGGAGGTAGGCACTGTAAGGCAGCTAAGGCCCACAGACCAGAACCCCCCCCCCCCCAAAAAAAAACAACCTCTGGCTCTGTTTCACCTTCTCCTTCCTTGTGGTTATTGCCTGTCCACCTGTTGTTTATCAAAATACACAGTGACATGAATGAGGAGATGGAGCCATAGTGACCCTATTTGCCTTTTCCTCAGGTCATAACTATGGACCAGAGAGAGGGCAGCAGTGACAGCAGCAAGGAAGCTGGCACATTTTGGGGACCTGCGAAGGGCATTTTGCCCAGCCCCTCCCTCAAAAACACCACTGGGGCTGTACCCTGGAAACCAGGCTACAGGCCATTTCAGCTTATGCCCGCGTCCAACCTCCCTATGTTCATAAGCAGCTGCCATATACTGAGTCCATCCAGCTCAATAACGTCTACTCTGATTGGAAGCAACATTATAGGATCCTGAGCAGGTATTTTGCTCTACAGTACTGACATCCTTTAAATTGGGGAAGCCAGGGACTGAAACCGGAACCTTTTGCAGGTGAAGCAGTTGCTCCAGCCACAGAACCAGGGGTGGGAACAAAAGGGACTTCTGCAAGAAAACTGGGGGCAACTATTTATGGTAGGTTTCCTGTTCAGAGTGGTTCCTCTTCCAAGGGAACTCTTGGAATGGTTGCTGTGTGAGGGGAACACGGGTCTCTGAACAACTCTCAGCACCCTTAGCAAGCTATGTTCCCCAGGATTCTTTGGGGGAAGCCATTCCTGTTTAAATTATTATTATTATTATTATTATTATTATTATTATTATTATTATTATTACCCCCGCCCATCTGGCTGGGTCTCCCCAGCCACTCTGGGTGGCTTCCAACTTAATATTAAAAAACAACACAGCATCAGACATTAAAAACTTCCTTAAACAGGGCCACCTTCAGTTGTCTTTTAAAAGTAAAATAGTTGTTTATTGCCTTGACATCTGCTGGGAGGATGTTCTTAAAGTGGTACGATACTGCTTAAAATGTGTAGAAGTGATGCAAGATGCTGTATCAGTGACTGCTGGACATTCCCTCTGGGCCAGAAGCGGATTATTTACTTATAAATAATTTCTGGAACACTCTTCATTTAAAAATTGAAACACCCCGAGGCATTTTACAAGAGGAGACAGCAATGAGCTGAATCAAAATGTCAGTCCTGCACACAGTGTGTATGTAACAGACCATTGCTTGGTGGCAAGAGTGCATGGTTTTGCATGCAGAACCTCAAACCTCGGCATCTCCTGTTGAAAGGATCAGATGAAGACCTGTGCTTGAGACCCCTGAAAACCGCTGCAAGTCAACCAATGATACTGGGCTGGACAGACAAATAATCGTGACCTCCTATAAAGCAACTTATTCTGTTCCTAAGTAAGGTTTTCACATCAAGGGTGGGAGGGTGCTTTCAGGACCCCGGAATTCGAACTGCAGGGAGGGGTTTACAGAATGAGAAGGAAACAAAGAGTCCTAGAAAACCCACCTGCATTCATTTAGCCTCACTTTATAAACCACTGTTAGTTCCCCATTTTGCCATTCACTAAAATCCATCAAATTCTCTCTTGGATTTATGAAATTGGGATGTGGAGGGCGGAGAGAGAGAGGCTGCCTGTATGTGGGAGGCAGAGAGTAGACTCCAGCACATACTGGCTGTTAAAGAACAGAAAGATAAGGACAGAAAAGGGTCCTTTGACAGGAAGGCTTGGAGATGCCTAACCTGAAATTTTGATGCCAGTTATTTCTGAAAAGCTGAAGTCTATATGGGAAAAAAACACCCCAAAGCTATTTTGTGCCTCACTTACAGAAGCCAATTCCCCACTATCATCTGTGCTAAGAAGACAGAGTACCATAAAGCACTGGAAAGTTGCTATGGAAACAGAAGCAAATTGGATCAGTACTCAGCATCCCTTGGCAGAAAAGCTCCTTCATTGACTGCTGAGGGAGCCCATTTCTATGGGCATGTGTATGGAAACCCAACCACCTGCCCAGGCAGCAGTGCCAGCAGCACAAGCCCTCAAGGTGACACTCGCCACCCCAATGAGAACAGCAGCCAAAAATATGCAAGCCAAGCCCACCAAGTGGCGCACAACTGCTGCAGAACTTGGCTGCCTTCAAGCCCCCATAATGCCCATGCAACTGAGATGTGTGAAAGTCAAGTAACATCCACAAAGAGCAAAAGATAACACCCTATTCCTGTGTTTGGAAGAAGAAGAAAATCTCCTGCAGGTCCAGCCTCAGACCCCTGGAGGCAGAATTCTGTTGGGTTCTCCTGACCTCATAGACAAGGCTTAAAGTTGCCATGTTTGCTCTTGTGCTTCTGCTCTGGCTGTGTGCACACTGGCACATGGCTGGGAGAAATTAAGCCGCTGCTGCTTGATGGGGAAGACATCTCCTGTTGAATTTCTGCCTGTCTGGCAACTGTTAATGGGGAAAGGCTATAAGCTTTATGGGCATAAGATTTGCCTGCCAAACATGCCAGTTCAGTCCTTGGTCATTTCCGGGTCAGGCTAGGAAAGACAGACAGACAGACAGACAGACAGACAGACAGACACACACACACACACACACACACACACACCAATCTTAAATTCTGAAGAGCCACTTGTGGGATGATCTCCTCAGGGAGGTTAACCTGGCACCTTCCTTACATACCTTTAGGCACCAGGCAAAAATGTTCCTCTCCATCCGGGCCTTTGGCTAATTAATATTCCACAGCCTTTAAAATGTGCAGAGCCTTTTCAAAGCTGACCCCCATATATATTTATGGAACCTGCCCACCCAATGGTGGTATGTCTGCGCCTGGCTCCTTGCTTGATTGCTTTAAAACTTTTTTTATTTCAGTCTACCTCTGGTTGAAATGAAGGGCTAATTTTGCAAACTGTTGTTGATCCCTGTTTTTAAATCTACAATTCTGCTACTGGTATGGGTTAAGAATTTTTAAAATGGCTTTTCTTTTGGTTTTAAACTTTTTGGATACAGTCGTACCTTTGTTGGTCGAACGTCCTGGAACTTGGATGTTTTGGCTCGCGAACGCTGCAAACCCAGAAGTGAGTGTTCCGGTTTGCAAACATTCTCTTGGAACCGAAATGTCCAACGGGGCTTCCGTGGCTTCTGATTGGCTGCAGGAGCTCTTGCAGCCAATCAGAAGCCATGATTTGGTTTTTGAACGTTTTAGAAGTCGAATGGACTTCCGGAACGGATTCCATTCGACTTCCATGGTACGACTGTATTGACTTTTCAATATTTTTATGATACTGCATTGGGGGAGGGGACCCTTTTGAAAGGCAGCATATAAATCCTTAAAACACACACACAAGTCCTCACTTCCTCCCCAATCCCATCCTATATCCTCAACACTTCCTTAGGACAGCACTTAGGGACATGTTTACCATTAGTCCAAATAGGGGTTTATTTGTTGAGGCAGAGGAGTCAAAGAGAAGGAAGGAGGAGGACTGGAAACAGATGGCTTCGGAGACATAGAAGAGGGGGGAAATGGGAAGGGGGCAGAGAGAGAAGCACCATATTTTACAACTTGAACTTATTAACACCTTCCTTGCCTGTTTAATGTACACTTTTGCATGCATAGGATAGGTCTGATTAGTTCAAATGTCGAAATGTGCTTTCCACAAACCAATGTTTTCAGGCTTGTCCTCACCCACCCACCCACCAATAATATGGGGGGTGGAATCACATTCTTCCATGTACATTCAGACTTCCACATGACCTTTGGGGGGGGGGGGACCAGGATGTTTTGCTAATTTGAAATATAAGCCGTAGCCAGAGTCTCCAGCTTGCTTAGGATCTTTAGATGGGAACATAGGAAGTTGGCTTATACTGCGTCAGACCCTTGGTCCATCTAGCTCAGTACTGTATACACTGACTGGCAGCAGCTCTCCAGGGTTTCAGGCAGTGTTCATTCACAGCTTTATCTGGAGGTGCTGCACACTGAACATAGCACCTTCTGCATGCATACTACTAAACTATGGCCTTTTATTCTGAGTTCTCACAGCATGCAAAGCATGCTTAGAAGGCAGGCAGCATCTTCACTGCTGGGACCTGTCTCACCTACAGATAAAATTTGCCATTTTAGCTAAGTGTTATCTGCGGCTGGTAACAGCTCTTTCACTATTTTTCACCAAAAGTAGCACCTTCACAAGCATTACTGCCTGCAAAGATTGCTCCATCCTTTTTTGAGGGAGAGGAAAGGTCAGCTTCCTGTGCCTTAAAGAACCAAGCAGATGTTCTAACAGGCAGTTTTCCACTTTATTGCATCACGAAAGCAGGAAATGCTGCTCCCACTGGATATTTGTATGGCATGCAAAGGAACCCATCAAGAAAAATAAAAACTTAGCTGCACCCATTTTTCTTCTTGAGGAAATAATCCAGCAAGAGTGCCACCCTTCACTCAGAACACATTTGCATTCGAATCCCCCACTCAATGCATTTTCAAGATCTCTTAAAACCAGATGAGCTAATCAGCCTTAAACACCCCTTTGCAAATGCAAACACAGGGTGTGTGAAGCTCAGCAAAGAGTGGGTTTTAACCCTTTCTTTTACAGTGCATTTCCCTATGTACGCCTTGCTCCAGATTATTAGGATTTTTATTTATTTGATTTATTGCCCATCCTTCACCATAAGGCCCCAGGAAAAGATCGCAGCTATTTAAAAATGCAATACAGTGGTACCTCGGGTTACATATGCTTCAGGTTACAGACGCTTCAGGTTACAGACTCTGCCAGCCCAGAAATAGTACCTTGGGATAAGAACTTTGCTTCAGGATGAGAACAGAAATCACGCAGTGGTGGCGCGGTGGCAGCCGGAGCCCCCATTAGCTAAAGTGGTGCTTCAGGTTAAGAACAGTTTCAGGTTAAGAACGGACCTCCGGAACGAATTAAGTACAGTACTTAACCCGAGGTAAGGTAAAGGTAAAGGTACCCCTGCCCATACGGGCCAGTCTTGACAGACTCTAGTGTTGTGCGCTCATCTCACTCTATAGGCCGGGAGCCAGCGCTGTCCGCAGACACTTCTGGGTCCCGTGGCCAGCGTGACAAGCTGCATCTGGCGAGCCAGCACAGCACACGGAACGCCGTTTACCTTCCCGCTGGTAAGCGGGCCCTATTTATCTACTTGCACCCGGGGGTGCTTTCGAACTGCTAGGTTGGCAGGCGCTGGGACCGAACGACGGGAGCGCACCCTGTCGCGGGGATTCGAACCGCCGACCATGCGATCGGCAAGTCCTAGGCGCTGAGGTTTTACCCACAGCGCCACCCGCGTCTCTAACCCGAGGTACCACTGTATTAAAAACAGCTGAAAACAAACTACAAATTAAGAATAAGCTGGGCCCTAGTATATACAATGGTACCTCGGGTTACATACACTTCAGGTTACATACGCTTCAGGTTACAGACTCTGCTAACCCAGAAATTGTACCTCGGGTTAAGAAGTTTGCTTCAGGATGAGAACAGAAATCGCGTGGCTGCGGCGCAGCAGCAGCAGGAGGCCCCATTAGCTGAAGTGGTGCTTCAGGTTAAGAGCAGTTTCAGGTTAAGAACGGACCTCCGGAATGAATTAAGTACGTAACCAGAGGTACCACTGTATAGGCTCTTCAACTGGTCTGAAGCTGGCATTAAGGACATGGAGCCTGTTGTGATAAGTGTGAGGCTCTTGTGACCTAGAAGCATGCACCCTGCAAGAAGATGCCTGATGCACTAAGAAAGGCAAGGTGTGACACCAATTACCAGATGATGTGCTAAAGGCTTCTGGCTGCAGCTGTGTCAGAACATTCAACTCTTTGCTGACAGCGGCAAAGGCATGAAGACAGCCTTTGGACCAACAGTCAGGAAAACTGCACCGCTGAAAACTTTGTCTAGTGAGATCATCGCAGACCGCATAAAGCAAATGGGCAGAGCACTATCAAGAACTGTACTAGCAGGAAAATATGGTCTCCAGCACAGGAACTGACAGCATCTGCCTGTCTTGGGAGAGTTGGGTTTTACACTTTCCCTCAACAAGCCTAAGAACAACATCAACTCTCAGGCATGTGGTAAAGGCCCCAAGACAGGATGGAATCCCAACAGAAGTGTTGAAAGCCAGCCTCAATTCCTCCCTCAAGATGCACCTCCACAAAATGTTGGGAAAACGGATCCACAAGACATGCGTGTAAGAACAAAGGTGACCACCATGACTGTAACAACTACCATGGAATTTCCCTGCTGAGTACTGTGGGGAAGGCCTTTGACCTTGTCAGCTGAAAAGGACTTTTCACAATGCTAAACTATTTAGGATGCCCACCTAAGAGACAAGAAATGCCGTGGTGCACCTATAGCAGTAAAACCAGATGCCTTCATCTGCCCTAGCTGCAACAAAACATGTCTCTCCCATATGGTCGCAGCAGGCCCTGTGACTCTCCAACTGTCTGACTTTACCCAAAAAAGGCGCAATCTTCCATTGTCTCCTGAGGCTGACATGCCAACAATATATTGTCAAAGGCCATAATAAAGAGGTGTGTCTTCAACATAGGATAGGAACTATATAATTAAACTGCTGTGTTCTCACAATTAAGTTAAGGTGGGATCTATAACTTTCAAATCGCTTTCTGGAGGATGGGACAGGGTGGTGGAGGGAACACTTTCTTTTCAACCGTTTATCACAGCACTTGGAAGTGATAATAGCAGCATTAAGCAATCTTGCTAAGTAATCAGCACAAGTCCAACTGTTTGCTTTCCATAAACATTACAAGGGAATACAGTGGTACCTCAGGTTAAGTACTTAATTTGTTCCGGAGGTCCGTACTTAACCTGAAACTGTTCTTAACCTAAAGCGCCACTTTAGCTAATAGGGCCTCCTGCTGCTGCTCCTGCGCCGCCAGAGCACAATTTCTGTTCTCATCCTGAAGCAAAGTTCTTAACCTGAAGCACTATTTCTGGGTTAGCGGAGTCTGTAACCTGAAGCGTATGTAACCTGAAGCGTATGTAACCCGAGGTACCACTGTATACCTTTCTGTCCGGATTTAACTAACCTGCAACTGGCTGAGTGTATTTGAGGGGAAGTTATCTGGATTCTGTGGTATTGTGAACACCCCTCCCTCCTCCTCTATTATTATTATTATTAGCCCATCATTTGGCTTTAAATTTATGGGAGCTGCCTTCGGGCACTTTTTGTAAAAGTGATACAAATTTACATAATAATAACTACATTTTTTTAAAAATTGCATGCAGTGGTTCTTAATCCCAGGGGGCACATGGCTGCAAATAAGGATAGCACCCAGCCACAGAAGGTGCGTTCTGCTCCACCCGCTGCTCCACTGTCTCAACATTGTGTACGGTAGAGCAAAGGTAACTTCTTAGGACAAGGAGTTTCTGAATTATAACGGAAGTCATAGGAAGCTACCCCTTATTGAATGGACCCTTGTTTTCCAAGGAGAAGTGACTCTCCAGGGTTTGAGACGGGAAATTTTACCTAGCCCTACCTGGAGATGCCAGGGATTGAACCTGGGACCCTGCCACTGAGCTACCCCCCACACACACACCTGGGTGTCTTTCTCACAGCAGGAGGAGGGTGTGTGCACACCAGGCTGCATGCAACCATATAAATCCCTGGTGGAGCAGGTTGGCAGAGTGGGGTTGGGTGGATGACAAGTTGAGAAACGTGGGCGGGGGGGCGGGGAGTTTGATTTTAAATAAAAGTTTTGAGGAAACACTGCTACAGTAACCGAGGGTACAAATGTCATATAAGACGGGGAGCGGGGACAAAAAAAAACACTGGCCAACCCTTTTCCTTCATTATTCCTTCATTACAGGTCACTCTCTCCAGGACCACCCAATTCCCTTCCTCCCAAACAAGGAAAATAAAATTGAAAGGAGCCCAGGGCTCATCTGTGAACAGGGATTCATTAGGGCTGTTGGTCTGGTTTTAATTCTAAAACATTTGAAGTTATGATTAAAAAAAAAAAAGATTTGTCTCTAAGCATATGCAGAGTGTACTCTCCCTCTTTTTCTTTTTTTTTACTCATTCACGCAAACAAATCTAGCCCCTGCCTATCTGAAGATTTGGGAGGCACCACGCAGTTGTCACACTTTTCTGGAAGCAATTCCTCCCTGCAGGACACCCACGGGCTCCCATGCAATCCTTTCCAGAATGGCATATGGCTACGTCTTGTTAGCACCACCCTTCCTTCCCTCCCTCCGGCGCTCCCATGCCGCTCGTGCCACAGTGCCCTGCAACTGCCCACATGGGGAGTTCCGGCTGCTGCGCTCCCCTACAGCCAGCGGCATCACAGCCCAAAAACATAGCACGAAACGGAATGACGGGGGGACGACCCAAAACACTGAATGCAGGCAGTTTTACATACTTGGCTGTTGTTGTTGCTGCTGCTGCTGCCGCTCTGGGAAGCCTCAGATGAGCATAGCCCAAAGCGGGGTGGAACTGCTGTCCATCTCCCAAATGAGTCACAAGCCCCCGCTGGAACCTGGGCAGTTCCCAGGCCCTCTGCCCACCCGGAGCAGGCTACTCCCCACCTCACAGCCTGGGCTTGGGAGGGGGGCTGCAGCAGCTCACCCCTTTTTCACTGCCTTCCCTAACTCAAGCCAGATTTGCTTCAGGCAAAGCAGTCTCCTGCAGTTGTTTCTCCCGACCAGGCCCTTCTTAAAGGCACAGGCCCTAAATTTGCTGGGCAGTGGGATTCTCCCATCATGCTCCCAGCACCCATGCAAGCCTTCCTGCCCAGCTCTGGAAAAGAAAGGTTCAGGGCGTGACAGTGGAACATGAGCACAGGGCAAGACCCTGGAGAAGAGGTGTGAGGCCTGTGGCCTCTTCAGAAGTTGCTGGACTACTACCCCTTCCAGCAAACACACACCCCGGCCATTTGAGCCATGCTGGTTGGTCCTGTAAGCCCACAACATCTGGAGGGCAACACATTCCCCAGCCCTGCCCTGGTCAGGCCAAGAGGATCACTTTCCTTAGGTCTCACCAGCAACAAATAAAGTTATTGACATCTGTCTCGAGAGACAATGGAGTGCACCTCCAGGGGTGAAGTCAGACTGTGGCATCTGTAGGACCAAATTGTCCTTCGGGGCCCAAGCCTGGGCAGTGTGCATGGAGGTCCTGGGCTGCCCAGGCGGCAAGCAAGACCCCCTCTTGGCCTCTCTAGTGTGGTCCAAAGGAAAGCAGAGCAATAGGTTTGGCACCACTTTGCCTGCAGGAGTTGCCGGAAGTAGGTGTACAAGCACCATTCAACTATCTTAGAGACTCTACATTGGATTTGTGAGGTAAACAACTTCAAAAACAACACAATGGCCCTTCCTATGTGTGTGTTTTTGACAGGCAGGAACAAAACGGTGATTTTGTCATGGCATGAAGATAGAATGACCTGTGTTCCTCCTCCTCCAACACCTGTTCTTCTTAATCTACCCATTCTTCATCCTGAGGCCCATGGAAGGTTACAACAATTAAAATGCAATATTAAAAAACAGTTTAAAGCAACTTACAATAATAGAAATAAGGTGGGTCAGTGTGAATATGATGTGCATTGAGTTACCATTTTGCATTTTTATATTGCAAACCGCCCCATGATCTTCAGATGAATACAGTACAAATTTAACCAAATAAAATAAGTGAGTAATAAACTGTCAGAAGCCAGGGTGAAGTGTTGTGTCTTCAGCATTTGCCAGAAGCTGTAGAATGAAGGACACATCTGTGTGGAGAGGGAATTCTACAACATAGGGGCTGCCACAGAGAAGGCCCTCTTCTGGGCCAACAACTGCCCTCCCCCCCAAAAAAAACTTCTGAAGGTTGAGGAATTACTAAGATTATCTTATTTTAGCACTCGAGAGGGTCTGTGAGGAAGGAAGAAGTCTTTCCGGTATTTAGGGATGGAGTCCTTTAGGGCTTTAAATGCCAACATGAGCACCCTGAATTGGGCCCAGAAAGAAAAATGGCAGCCAGTACAGCTATTCTGAAAGAGGCTATATGCAAGATCTAAACGGAACCCCAGCCAGTAATCTGGGCAGGGCATATTGGACATTTCTGCGTGTCATGCTGCCAGAAAAACATGGGGCCAGGTCTGTAAAAAAACAATAAAAGAGTTAGCAAGGGCAGTAGAGTGGATTCAAGTGGCACAGGGCTTTCTTTAACCACAGAACATTGAGGGGGGGGGGAGATAAAGGAGATTGGCTATGCCACCCCAGGGACCAGGCATTTACAAAAGTCAGGCAGGCAGACATTAAAAGGAGCTAGAAGAGAGAGGAGGAGGAAGCCCCAGTGAGGGACTGCTCTCCTCCTCCCCTCCTTTAATAAAACAGGATGAGGTATTTGCTTGGTAAGTTGCCCAGCCATGGAATGCCAATTGGGAATGAGCAGTGCAGACAGAAACACCCTTGGATCCTTTTATGCACCCAAGTGGAGGCACAAATTTTATTTCCTTTTATTTATTTAATCTCCTTGAACACAGAGCCAGGAAGATTATGGGATGGTGTTGGCAGCATTAGACTTCTAATGTGAGAGAAGACAGGTATTAGGTCTCTCTAACATTGCAAACCTACAAACTTCAGATCCCAGATTTGTGCAGTTTGGTTGTTGTTCATGGGGCAGGGGAGTACTCTGCACATTCTCAATAGCGCTTTCCCCAATGCTGTTCAACCTTTCAAGGGCAACATGGTAACTTCCAGGCAGGTTTTTGTGGACTCGGTACCATTCACACATATTTTGCCCATAGCATGCATATGCCATTTTATTTTATTTTGAGATTTATTAGCAGGTGTTTTATTATTTCTTTGAAGTTTAAATGCCATTTTCTTATTTAATTCCAATTCACTGCTTCCATGGGGGGGGGGGGGTAGTAGGGAAAAAAACCCCACAGAAGCGCAAAATCTAAATTATTTATTTATTTATACCTCGCCTTTTTCCTTGATGGGACTCAAAGCGGCATAGATTGTGTGTGTGTGCACGCACGTGTGCATGCGCACACAAAATATGTGGTGGTACTGTAATTTGATGGAAACGCTGCAAAAAACAACAACCCACTAGTCTTATGTGCATGGGTAGCACAAAGTCCACAGTTAATTGACATGTGGAAGTATCATGTATTGTTGTAAAAAGGTTCCCATCCGGGCAAGCATGTTTTATCTGTTGAGTTCTGGCATGAAGCTCTGGTTCATGGGGCTGGTTCACCCATGTGCATGGCCAATAATGAAGGGCAGGGCAATCAAGGAATGCCCAAAAACGAAAGCAACAAATATAATGTGATGGGCTCTTCCAGCATACCTGAAGGAGCGTCTCCACCCCCATCGTTCTGCCCGAACTCTGAGGTCTAGCGCTGAGGGCCTTCTGGCGGTTCCCTCACTGCGAGAAGCCAAGTTACAGGGAACCAGGCAGAGGGCCTTCTCGGTAGTGGCACCCACCCTGTGGAACGCCCTCCCACCAGATGTCAAAGAGAAGAAAAACTACCAGACTTTTCTAAAAAGTCTGAAGGCAGCCCTCTTTAGGGAAGCTTTTAATGTTTAACAGACCATTGTATTTTAATACTTTGTTGGAAGCCGCCCAGAGTGGCTGGGGAAACCCAGCCAGATGGGCGGAGTATAAATAATAAATTATTATTATTATTATTATTATTATTATTCGCTGGAGATATTTCAATAGAGACCAGATGGGAATTTGCAGAACCTGTGTGGAGTGGAATTGCTAAAAAACGGTGGGATGGAACATTGTACGCAACTCCTGCAGCCAAGCTGGTGTCAAATGCATAACTCTGCTTTCCTTTGGACCACATCAGCAAGGCGGGGGAGGGAGGAGTCATCTGGGCAGTCCAGGACCTCTTTGCACACTGCCCAGCTTTGCACCCCAGGGAGGTCACTTTGTCTTCACTACCCTCCACCCCCACCCCACCCAGCACCCTCCATTGTCTCTTGAGACAGATGATGCCAGTAACAGGCTTGAAAGAAGAATGAATGGAATAATGATGGACAAACAAGGGAGTGGGATGGACCATTGGGTGGAGACAGAGTGACAGGTAAAGAGTGCCGGTTGGAAAATGAGGACTGGAGTAGGAAGAGAGAAAGAGGAGATGAGATGAGATGAGACGGAAAATGCAAATGCATACAAGAGTCAGTCATTTTAAAGTAGGATCTAAAACTACAAATCCCATCAGCCCCCGACTGGCAAAGGTTGTTTTAACATGTCTGTATTCTGATCAGGGTAGACTCAAAGGTTATTTGAGAAGGAGCTACCGTCAGTAGGTGGCAATAGGTATTTTAAGGGAAGTCTGGACTCAGTGAAGGAACTGAGAGACTGACTGCATGGCCACCCAGGGACACACCTGGCAGGAACCCCAGAAACATCACAGTGTATCAGTGGCTGGAAGGGGGGCAATGGAAAGAGAGAGCTATTGCCTTCATGCTCTGCTTGTGGGTTCCCCACAGGCATAGGTTTTTGGGCAAGTTGGATCCAGCTGGACTCCTCTTGCAATCTGACTTCTCTGCACAGATTGCAAGGTTCCAGGCTCCTTGGCCTGAATTCCTCATACCGCATCAATAAGATGAAGTCAGACGTGTTAACAATCAGATCATATTCCCAAACACATACTAAAAACATAACGAAACTCCATATTACCATACTGTTAAGTCTGAAAAGCGGATTTAAGTATTTTATTATGAGAAGAGTGTAACTGGGGCACAGCTAACCTCCTACAAACAAATCAAAACCCAGGTATTATTTATTCATTCGATTTATCACTCACCCAATAATAGTAGTTCTCGGCATGACGTACACAATAAAACCGATTAAAAATCAGAAGTCCAATTTGCCTCTCCTCTGTTAAGTGGCACACCCCCATCTTTCGTTAGCTTGTGGAAATACCTTCAGTTTGGATCTTTGGATCTCAAGAGATCACAAGAAGCCAATACTAGCTTTGCAGGATCAGACCCAAAGCCTGTTTGGCCTGGCATTCTGTTCCCACAGTGGCTAACCAGTTGCCTATGGAAAGCCCACTAAGCAGTGCATACCCTAGGAACACGCATATCAGTTACTCCAGTAATCACCTCTGTTTTTAAAAATCTTTCCACAAAGGATGGTCTCGGGACTTGCAGTTTCTTTGCTGCGGTCTGTAACCTTTTGCAAAGCTTTTTCCAATGAGGTGGCAGGACCATATGCTGTGCAAAACAGAAGCATCACCACCCACCACCCAAATGCTCTGTGACCAGGTTGCCTCTGGAAAGACTCCAGGTGCACAATGCTGACAGAGATGACAGCCAGATAACAGCTCAGCACGTGCAGACAGGCGCGCGCACACACACATGGAACGACTTAAAAAAAAAAAAGATATTTTAGAACAACGATGAGGAACTAAGGTCTGGATGTTGCCCTACAGGTCTTCACTATCTTCCTCCCCATATGACACCTCTCACTGGCCCTGCCCCATATCCTGGCAAAAAGGTGTCTTAAGAGCTATGGTAATTCTTGTCCTGTCATGGGTAGAAACCTCTGGCTATTGCATGGCTGGTATGTAAGCCAACTGAATGAAACCCCCTGCAGTGCTGCACCCGCCTTTTTGCACTGGCAGAAGATTGCCATGAGGCAAGAAGGGCTGATCCTTATGTTAAAAGGACTGTAGCTAAGTGGAAGTTAATGCACTTTGCCTGCAAACAGGCGGCGTGTTCAGTCCCTGGCATCTCCAAGTAAACCTGGGGAAGCATGCTGATTTGCCAGTTTTACTCTACTCCAGGGGTCAGCAAGGTTTCCCTCGCCTGGGCCGGATCACTCCAGCGGAGATCCCTCCGTGGGCCGGATCGTGCGCGTACCTGCGATTTCCGGCACCTGCGTCTGCGCAGACGTGATTTCCAGCGCCGTGTAAGCAAGTCCCCACACTGTGCTGCACTGGTTTAGCGCAGTTCGTGGGGACTCGCCGAGCGGGTGGCTCAGTTTGGGGGCAGCTTGTGAGCCGGTTAAATGACCCCCATGGGCCGCTTGTGGCCCATGGGCCTTAGGTTGCCGACCCCTGCTCTACACGAATCCCCCCCAAATCACAGCTTCTTCCTCTATAGGTGCATGCAAAAAGGACACAATTATCAGCATCTGAAGTAGAAGCCGTTCAGCCTTGCTCAGGCTCTGACCTATCGCGGAGGTATGAGATGCTGCCTGTTGCACTGGCTGCAAAGTTAAAGGATGTTGTGCCCTGGAGTGTCAGGCCTGGGTTCTGCACTCATTGCACATCAACTCTTTTGTTTAGTTTTCTATTGCTAATCATGCAAGGACATAGGGAGGGCTGCATAAATAATGGATGGGGAATCTGGGAACTTTCAGCTGCTGCCAACTGCCATCAGCTCCAGCAAGCATGGCCAATGGCCAGGGAAGAAGGGAACTGTACTGTAATGATATCTGGAGAGACACAGGTTTCCTCCTGTTACCTGCCTAGCACCCCATTATTGCATTTTATTATTTTATTATTTTTTGTATTCCCACATGAAAGCTTTTAACAGCGAGAATTTACAGTGTCAATAATGTGCATGGAAGACGGAGGTGAGGGTAGTAAACAACATTAAGCCACCTAATGCTGAATCATAGAGTTGGAAGGGACCCCAATGGTCATGAAGTCCAACCCCCTGCAATGCAGGGATCTTTTGCCCAATGTTGGACTCGAACCCACAACCCTGAGATTAAAAGTCTCATGCTCTACCAACTGAGCTACCCCAGTCAAATCAGACCACTGATTTTGTCTAAAGGGCCTGGCATGCTTCCACCTACTGTGCATGCTTCCACCCATCCATCTAAATGCTTCTAGCTTCATGGGGACACATAGGGAGCTGCCTTACACTGAGTCAGACCACTGGCCTATCTAGCCCAGTACTGTCTACACTGACTGGCAGCAGCTCTCCAGGCAGGGGGCATGCCCAGCTCTACCTGGAGATGTCAGGAACTGACCCTGGGACATCCTGCATGCAGAGCGGGTACTCTAACATCAAACGACAGCCACAAAACAAAACTCCACTATCTATGGTCAGTCCCTGGGATGCTACCCTGGAATGCTTCAGAAAGTGCACATTTGGTAAATCTGCCTTTGAATTCAAACTGTAGCAGATTCACCACCACCACCTCTAAGCTGACGCTCAATCTAGTTTGTCTATCAGCCATTCTCCCTTCATCCCACAATGAATTTGTGCCTGGGACTCACTCACCTCAAACCTCGCTGATTTCTTCTGTCAAATTGTTTTAGCAACAGCTGTTTCACAAAATCAAAGCAAGCAATTCCACAAGGGACGATACATGCACAAATAGTAAACACAGGAGTATTTAACAGCAGGACAGCAAGGAACAAAAAAATAGCAAAATGAGACCAGGCAATAAGTGCTAATCTGGACATTACCTTAGTTTCCTGGTGTGCTCTTTACACACCAGTCATCAGCCGGTTACGAATACTGCAAATCCTGATCTGCATGCAATAGTGCAAAACCAGGAAAATGAAATATTGTATTGCTTCAAGCTCTTGCTCCCTCTCAAGCGTAGCAAAGCTTTTGTAAGTAGTTAAAGCTGCAAACACTGAAAACAGCTGGGCTCCAGTTTCCTTTCTACCCCACTAGATCCTGGTCAGAGAAAGCAGGAAAGACCTCTGTGTATTATCACTTCCTTATCTTCACATTATGAAATCTACCTTCACCCACCCTGTGTCCTCCAGGCAACAAAGAGTAAATGGGCCCTCCCCACTTACCACATAGGCCAGAGCATCTCTGAATACTCCAAGGCGGAGTCACAAGTCATCTGCTTTAAACTACAGAAACTTTACCGCTTAACTGCATGCAAGAATCTGAAGCTGTATGAGCCCACCCTGAGCTAAAGGCTTTAGGCAAGAGATAAAGTGGTGAAGCAATAGGTCCTCCCTATTAACCATTGGCTGCAACCAGAGTGATATAAGTTTGTGGGCTGCTCCAGTGTGCTTTGTTTTTCAGGTTTTGTTTTTACACACACATGCAAAAATTGAGGGTCAGTAAAGCATGCAAGCAAATGACATGTGCAAGCATGCATGTTAAACAGCAAAACGTTCCAGTGAACTGGAGTTAGTTGCAGCTCCTCCCTGCTGTTTGTGTTTAATGATGTGGGTTTACTCCAGTCTTATTCCAGGGGCCCCTGGCAAGATGCAATTTTTTTAAATGATAATAAAAATCCTAGCAAATATCTCCCTTGCTGGATTTATTTAAGCAAAAGCTGGGTGGTGAGGTGTCAGGGATGCTGTAGGTAGATTCCTGAGGCTTGAAAAAACCTCAGAAACTTCATTTGCTCCAAAATGCAGCCGCCAGATTACTGGTTGGGGTTCTGTTTAGATCTCATATAACCTATTTTAAAACAGCTGCACTGGTTGCCAGTTTGTTTCTGGGCCCAATTACCTGAAAGACTTCTTCTCTTGGGTGTTCAAATCAGCAGTCATCTTGATTGTTCCGCAAGATAATCATGCAACAGAGCGGCGTGTCAAGTTCCCATGCAGAACAGGATGAAAAAGATCCACTCTAAAGAGCATAAGATCCTACCAAAGTGGGTGTGGTCCCCTTCTCCCAAATGGGAATGAATTTGCAAAGCAAGTTGAATAGCAGTGACCTAAAGAGGAGCAATTTCTTTCTGCAGTATGTGAGCCACACCCTGAAGCCAACAGACTTCTTTGTTGTTTAGATGGGCTGAAAAGATCCAGTTAGAATGGGTGTTCACCACTCAGCATAGACAACATCTCTGGGATTTAGAATGGCCAGCTATCTAGCCATATCCAAATGTCAGTGAAACAAGATGAAGGCCGCAATCTGAAAAAGACACATTAGCTTGGTTTGCCCATAACGCTAAACCATGGTTGTGAACCATTGTTAATAAACCACGGTTATGGCTGAGGTGTCTGGCAAATGATTACATAACCCTTGTTTTATTGCATAACAGAATACCAGTGAGTGCAACAAAGCCAGCAATTTAAATCTTTTGCCACTATTTGTTTGTGGCTCTGTAGCTTTTGGTCAGTGACAGTTCCTTAACCATAGTTCAGGGGTCAGCAACCTAAGGCCCATGGGCCGGAAGCAGCCCACGGAGGTCGTTTGACCAGCCCCCGAGCCGCCCCCGAACTGAGCTGCCCACTCGCACACTGTGCTAAACCGGTGCAGCACAGCATGGGGACTTGCTTCCGCGGCGCCGGAAATTGCATCTGTGCAGATGCCAAAAATTGCAGGTGTGGGCGCTCACGGGCACGCGCAATCCGGCCCACAGAGGGATCTCCACCAGACCAATCTGGCCTAGGCAAGATAAACCTTACTGATGCCTGCCATAGTTAAAGGAGGTGGTCTGAGTTTGCACATAACACTATGTTAACAAAGGTGTATAAACCAACTAAAAACCTTGATCAATGAGCTTACCTTTAACCATAGTAAACAAACTATTGTTAAGTTGCTGGCCTGGGCTCACACATAACCCTAAGCCACAATTTAATACAAAATTATTTCTGGCCAGTGGGCAAAATCTTAATTTTCCCAACCCTCGCACATAAAATTTGAGAGGTGGGTACCCGATTATCAGGACTTCAAGCCACAGCCTGGGACTGTTTGAAAACCCTTTGCAAGCAGCCCTTAAACTTTTTTGAGGTTCCCTGCCACTGTGTTGGAGATTAGCAACCAGCCACAGCAGAGCCATAGGTGGCTTCCCAAGTACTACATGCTTGGTCCACCAGTTGCTAGTTGGGGTTCTCCATCCTCACTGATTCTTTTTCAGAGAACTAGTTCATGTACTGTACGTAGTTACACTATGGAACTCTCTCCCACAGTGGGCAGTCTTGGCCACCAACTTGGATGATGTTAGAAGAGGATTAGGCAAATTCAAAATAAGACTATCAACTAGAATAAGGCTACTATTCCATATAATAAGGCATACTATACCCACAGCTACTAGCCACGATGGCTATAGTCTACCTCCACTGTCAGAGGTGTTATGCCTCTGAATACCAGTTGATGGGAATCACAGGTAGGCATTGTGCTGTTATGTCCAGCTTGCAGGCTTCCCACGGTTGGCCACTGTGAGAATGGGCCATTGGTCTCATCTAGCAGACTTGCCTTAAGCTCTTCCGTTAAGAAAGAGGGACAGCTAGAGAGAGGTAAGAAAAGGTCGGTGGAGCTCCTGAAGCAGCTGGGCCAATGAAGAAAAATGTGGTAGTGGTGGGGTTATCCTAGGGAAGCAAGCTATAAAATAAGGCAGGGCTCCTGTGCCTGTAGCAGCGGTTGTAGAATTCCAGCACATACAACTTCTGAAATTCCTTGCCTGTCCTCTTTTGCATTTGGCTGCCCTAGTTCCTTTTAAGAAGGTTGCTTGCAAGATCTTAACCCATCTCTTCCCCACTGCCTCCTCAAAAAATCACATATACACAAAGGGCCAATCTAGCTGCTGACCAGCTCCTGATGTGCACATTATGGGAATGGCACCAGAAAAAAATAGAGAGGATTGCTTGCACCCTTGAAAAAGTGGGTGCATTTGGAAGGTGATTTGGAACATTTCTTTCCTAAGTGTCTCAAATTCCACATTGGAGTCCATGGTTTGGGATATGTGAGGTGCAGATGTTGCGGGCCTAGAAGGCCTTTAGAAGCTGGACAAAGCTGCTCTCCTACAGTGCCACCTGCAGGAGTTGAAGGCAAACTGCAGTTTCAAATGGCAGCTGAACATAATCCGCAGGCCTGTGAGTGGTCAGTCGAAATTGTGGCTTCTGTTCCAATTTGCTTGCACAAAGATTATGTGGAAGTGAGAAACTGAGATTAGGGTCTCTTCCAACTTTACAGTTCTATGCTTCACAAATAAAACGGCTGGGCTGCTGCTCTGCCACTGCTTGAAGCAGCCCCTAAGTGGTTTTAGCAGGCATGCCCAGCTCTCAAGAGACTGTGATCTACTCCCACTATAAAAAAACAGGCAGTGATCTACCCATTGGATTAACCAAAGTTGTTGAGTTTTTTTGGGATAATTCACCACAGTTGTTGAGGTTTTTTTGGGGGGGCAATCAATCTGGATCACACGATCGACAAGGATCGACCAGGGATGACACGCAATCGATCGGTAGATCACGATCGACCGGTTGGACTTGCCTGATCTATGGTATAAAACTCCCCACCGTGAAAAGCATTAACATTCAGCAAGCTGCCGCCCCCCGCCCCCGTAAAAGTTACTGAAAATCTCTCCTGCTTTAAGCGGGGGGTGGCCCCATGAAATATGGGGGCATTCACCCCCTCTTCTCCCCCCATCCCAGTTTCAAATTTCGTGTCGTAAGCTACTCAGGGCAGGGACTTGTCCCCTTGTGCTCTGTAAAATGTCCCATGCGCTGACAGTGATACAGAAATAACAGAAGAAGCCACATTATACAGAGTCAGAACAGCAGGTCCATCTAGCTCAGTGACGACTGTACTCTCAGCAGGTGACTGGGGACATTCCCATCCTGGGACTGAGCCTCGGACCTTCTGCATGCAAAGCAGCTGCTCTACCGGTGAGCTACAGCCTTTCCCATAAGGGGCCAGCAACTCCTTTCTGGAACTTTCTCCTGCTATCCTGCAAACTGATTTGATTGTAAACACACACACACAAACCCACTAAATTCCAAGTGGTTTAAAATAGGAACAGAACAGCAAGATCCAGAACAAACTCTTTGTAGTTTCAGTTATCTCTAAACCCAACATAAGGCATAATTCAGAGCCAGCAATGGTTATTTTGGGACGCAGGTGGCGCTGTGGGTTAAACCACAGAGCCTAGGACTTGCTGATCAGAAGGTCAGCGGTTCGAATCCCCGTGACGGGGTGAGCTCCCGTTGCTCAGTCCCTGCTCCTGCCAACCTAGCAGTTCGAAGGTACGTCAAAGTGCAAGTAGATAAATAGTTACCGCTCCGGCGGGAAGGTAAACGGTGTTTCCGTGCGCTGCTCTGTTTCACCAGAAGCGGCTTAGTCATGCTTTGCCACATGACCCGGAAGATGTACACCGGCTCCCTCGGCCAAGAAAGTGAGATGAGCACTGCAACCCCAGAGTTGGTCACGACTGGACCTAATGGTCAGGGGTCCCTTTACCTTTACCTTTAATGGTTATTTTACAACTCTTCCTGAGCAGGGGCGGCGGGGGGGGGGGGGGACAGTGCCACATGCCTGCGGCTGAAGTCAGCTGAAAGGAGCCTCAGTGCAAAAGCACCCTATCATCCCCTTTCTGGCCAGTCAGGGTGGGGATATAGAGAGAAGGTCTCAAGTGGGATTAAACACAATCCTGGATGTAACCCTATTAATAAATCTCCATGGAATATGTCTAAATCAATCCTTCATCTGGTGGCCTGGCTTTCATTTTATTGACAGAACCAGCCAGACTTTTCCAGGGAGGTCTAATGAACTGGGTACAAATTGATCCAATGAAACAGCAACAAACCTGCACATCCAAACCTGCACATAAGCCATACATTTAAAGAGCATTCAACACACATGGTTCTTCCCCACACCAAAAAATCATGGGAAATGTACTTTGCTAAGGGTAACAAGAACTGTGATTTTGTGAGAGGGAATCTGTAGTTCGGAGGGTTCTTTGTGGGGAAAGCATGAGCTTTAAATGTGTGTTGAATATGCTTTAAATACAAGGTGTGGACGTGACCGCATACTAACCTAATCATGTTCTCGTTCTACATTCCCATGCTTCGCTATCTATACTCAGGACATCCTATAGGTGGCAGCAGCGGCTTAAGGCCGATTCCTGGGAGGTTAACGCTCCTTGCATTTGCGATCAAGCTTTTCCCGTATTGTCTTGCGCTTTATTCCAACATTTGCCAACGCGGATCAATTCATGCATCACCAGAATGAAGTGGGCATTCAATGCAGTTTATTGAAATAAGTAAAAACCACACAGATCGGGTAGCACCGGTGATGGCTTATCCATATTTAACTTTTGCCTGCTCTTTCCAGCCACAGGTCTGCGCTGAATTGGAGTAATTCGAGTATTCGGTAGATTGCTGTTTGCTCCGACTGAGCTTTAAGGATTGGGTTTTCTCAGGGAAAGCTCCAGAGCAGAAAGAGAGAGAGAGAAAAAGAGGGAGAGAGGAGCGCTTGGACATGGAGTTTTAAAGCGCAGACCATGCCTGAAAAGCATGGAATAAAGGTGAATGTGGACAACCCCTCAGTAAGTGCGGGGGGACATTGCCCCACAGAAACTCTTCCATAGACATGGGTTGCCAACTTCTCCACTCCCTTTTCTCTGCCTTTAACATGCACACCAACATTTAGAAAGTACATTTTCTCCCCTTCACAACAAAATAATTAATAGTGGAAAGGCAGAAGTCTAAAAGGTTTTTTTTAGAGGCTTCACCTGCTGAGGTTCTGCCTGTTGCAAAATGGGAAGTGCTGAGATAGCTCAGTCAGTAGAGCATGAGACTCTTAAACTCAGGGCCGTGGGTCGGAGCCCCATGTTGAGCAAAAGATCCCTGCATTGCAGGGGGTTGCACCAGATGAACGTTCCCATCCAACTCCACTATTCTATAATTCTGTGAAGCAAGCAAACAAAAAGGCACAGGTGTCGCCCAGAAGAAAAAGTGCTGCTCCCCTCACAAGAGCCAAACCGTTAGCACAGAGTGTGCCAAGGTGCTTCTCACCTGCTTGCATCCCTGAAGGGTAACTGCTTCCTTTCAGAACCGGCCTACGAAGCAGCAGCCGATCTACCGCTTGGTGCTGCCCGCTCTGTTCTCCCTCGGAGTCCTTTCTTGCCCTGCACCGACTTCCCAGCTGGGTGCATCTTCAGGAGAAATGTCTGCTCCTGGCTGTGCGATGAACCCCGGAGAGAGGGGCCTCTGAATAAGAGGCGTCTAGTGCGCTGCTCTCTTTCACTTGAACAGGCAAGCAGCGCACACACAAAATGCCAATTCTCTGGGCAAGCACACTTGGCTCATTCAGCAGGGCAGAGTGCAAGGGAGCCTCCCAGCCAGCCTCAGCACCCTCCACTGAAGCCACACTTTGTGCCAGCAGCCAATGCCCTGTGTATACTTGTGTGCGCACAGCCTTCGCTGGCTGCCTGGTGAGCTGCCAACGGGCACAGTGTGCTTGGTACTTTAGAGAAGTCTTGCCAGGAAGGGGAGGGGAGTGAGGTGGCGGTGGGAAAAGGCCTCTGAGAATAAGTCTTCCTGGATCTCGGATGCGATGGAGCTCAATGGATCTGTTGTCAGTTCCGCTCCTAGCCCTAGCCTGCCAGAGAGGGCCTGCGGTGGGCTGCCTTTTCTCTCCAGGTACCAAGCAGAGGCATGATTCTAACAGAGCCTGTGAATGCTTAAGAGCACAGAGGAAAACCTCTGACATCTAAACACATTTATTAATGATTATGAGGATCCTACCACCGTGTGTGTGTTACCTGAATACCAGGCAACAGGTGGGCAACTCCTAGGAAAGTCAGCTTGCAAGGGCTGCCTTTGGAGCTCTATAGATAAGCTGTGGGGAACCAGCTGCCCTCCTAATGTTGTTGGACTCCCACATTCATGGATCACTGCCTTGCCGTGGCGAAGGGGCTTGAATAAATCAAAGAAGCTATGAACTATGCCGAGCAGGGCACTCAAAATGGACAGGTCATAGTGGTCCATATAGTTAAAGCTATGGTTTTCCCAGTAGTGATGTATGGAAGTGAGAGCTGGACCATAAAGAAGCCTGATCGTCAAAGAATTGATGCTTTTGAATTATGGTGCTGGAGGAGACTCTTGGGAGTCCCATGGACTGCAAGAAAATCAAACATGTCCATTCTGAAGGAAATCAGCCCTGAGTGCTCACTGGAAAGACAGATCCTGAAGCTGAGACTCCAATACTTTGGCCACCTCATGAGAAGAGAAGACTCTCTGGAAAAGACCCTGATGTTGGGAAAGATGGAGGGCACAAGGAGGAGGGGACGACAGAGGAAGAGATGCTTGGACAGCGTTCTCGAAGCTACCAGCATGAGTTTGACCAAACTGCGGGAGGCAGTGGAAGACAGGAGTACTTGGCGTGCTCTGGTCCAGGGGGTCACAAAGAGTCGGACACGACTAAACAACTAAACGACTAAACAACAGCAACAACAACAAGCCCAGCAGGGATGGTGGGTATTGCATATCAGTAGCATCTGAAGGGCCGGGGTCTCCCCGTCCCTGCTGATTTTCAATATTTCCACAAAAATCAAAGGCCTGAAGCAACAGGGCCATAATTTATCAGAAGCCTCTTGTTTATTTTATATCACCCGATTTACCTGTTTTTTCAAAACTCATTTGATGCCTTTCCACAGGTTCATCGCACAACACTGCCACTCCAGGAAAGATGCATCAATAAGTATTAAATATAACAAGAACAGGCCAACTTTTCAGTGGTGGCTCCCCATTTGTGGAATGCCCTTTTCAGGGAAGCAAACTTGGTGCCATTGTTGTCTGTTTCTAGGCACCAGGCAAAAAACATTCTTATTTACCCAGGTGTTTGGTTTTTAAATTGGGAGGGCACTTAGAAAATATGTCAGTGCGCTTTGTTACACTCATCCTTTAAGTATGCTGCAGAAGACTTGTTCACATATATATACAGTGTGTGTGTGTGTGTATATGTGTGTGTGTGTGTGTGTGTGTATATATATATATATGGATGGGCCTTGTAAGTTTTTGTTTATACCTGATTTTAAGGTAATTATCATTTTTTCTTTTTTCTTTTTACTACACAGCCATTAATGGCGCTATATAAATAAAGGTGAATGAATGAATTATAATAAATGTGGTGGTGGTGGAAGAAGAGGGGGGAGACAAATAAGCAGCTAGATTAGTTTTGCTAAAGTTTCAGCCAGCCTTGCCTTCTGAATGGATACCCCATTTCTTTGCCCTCTCCTGTTTTTCTGCCTCTAACTGAGAATGCTCAGTCTTCATTGAAAAGTTTTGTCCCTCACTGCTCATCCATATTTTTGTTCTTTGGCAAAACATGGCCCAACCATGCTTGTTCCTCTCTTTTTAATTTCCCAGCGGCCTCATTTTGGCTACAATTCTGTCAGCACATACCAAATGTGTTTGCTTTTAGAACTGATGGTGTTTATTAAGTACTATTCATGAGTGTTGCGGCCTCTTTGAAGGCCTAATTCTCCACAAGGCCAGCCTCCTTAAAACTTCCGCTTGGTTTCTTCAAACCAGAAAGGGAGGTGCCCTTAAAGCAGGGGGGGGGCATCAGTTTCAGCCCAAGGGCCACATTCCCTTGTAAACAACCTTCTGAAGGCCACATTCCAGTCATGGGCGGGGCCAGAGGCAAAAGTAGGTGGAGCAATGAATGCCATTTTTGCCTTTGTATAGTAGGTTATTTTTCACACCCATATTCACACATCCCTCTCTTATCCTCCAGGGCCAGTGAGAAATGTGGCCTTGAGAGAGTTGTTTGGGAGAGCCACATTTCATTCCTGGGCCTAAGGTTCCCCATCCCACTCTGAAAGATACATATTCAACAAAATCCAATTATCCTAACCACCACAGCACCACCACGAAATTGGTTGTGTGGTCTCTTTTCCGCCATAGTTCCTGATCCTGGCTGGGCAATGTCCACACCTCCAGAATGCAACATCAGAGGCTTTGTGGGAAATGTAAATGCTGCCTGGCCCCCAGGAGTCTGGGAGATCTCATTTTAATTTCCAACAATGCCCCACAGCAACACTATGTCACAAGATCACAGAAAACCAGGGTTCAAATCTCCAAACAGCTATGAAGTTCATGGAGCGGCCTTGGGCCAGTCACTACTTGCATACACACCATACATTTGAAGCACATGACTCTTTCCCCACCCCCTGCAAAAAAAATTAATAAATCCTGGTGACTGTGGTTTACCCCTCACAAATCTACAGTTCCCAGCACCCTTAACAGACTACCCGGATTCTTTTGGGGGAGGCCATGTGCTTTAAATATGTGTCAAATGCATGGTATGTACACAGCCACTTTCTCTCATCCTAACCTACTTCACAGGGTTGTTGTGAGGGGGGTGCCCTGACTAGAGCAGGGGGGAGGGGGAACCTTGTATGCGATGTTGTTTGCTCCTTGGACCAAAGCTGGGATACAAATGTAATAAATAAATAAATACCCGCCACTGGGATGTAAACCCACAGGGCACCAGAGGGCCTTCTCAGATCTGGAGCCAGCCCTCCTCCCCCACATCCTAGCCCCCAAACATTCTGCATCTTTAAGCAATCGCTGAGCAGAAAGCTGTTGTGTGTAACCCTTTTATAGACACCATGGATGGCGTGAGCCCATTGCTGGCAAGATAGGAAAACACACACACACAAACACGCACGAAAAAGAGACCACCCATTAAGTGGGATTTACAAGATGCTTCTGGCGCAGTCTTTGGCTCCCAGCACGGACTGTTCCTGCCCCAGACAAGCGCAAGCAGTTTTGCCCCATAATTCTTTCTTCTTTCATCTCCCTTGACAGGTCTCGGCCATTCCTCTCCCCAAACCACATTTCTTTTGCATCATCAGGACAGTTTAAAGACTTGGAAAAGGTGAGATTTGCTTAGTCTTCCAATTAGCAGTGCTGAAGGAGTTTGTGTGTGCAGGGGAGTGAATCAGGGGGCCTCTCCCTGCTGTATCTTACCGGTTGCTTTGTGACCTTTCTAGATCACTCCCTGCCCAGCAAACAAAAGGAATTTCTTTTCAAAGAACCCTAAGTCTGCCTCAAACCATTTTGCCTTTTCTTCATCCGTTTATGTGATGCTTTGTAGAGTGGAAGAGAATAGGTCCCTGTCCCAAGGAGGTCACAATCTAAATATCTGAACAGGGCAAACTAGAGCTGGAGAGGAGACACTGGAGACAGGGTAAAGTAAGAGAGTGCATTGGTTGGGGGGAGGGAGAGAGAGAGCAATGTGCAGCTGTTTCCTTTTCACATGCTTAGCCTTAGAGCAGATGTGGGGAACCTCTGGCCTTCCAGATTGCTGCTGAGCCACAATTCTCATCATCCCTGGCCACTGGCCATGCTTGCTGGGGCTAATGGGGGTTGTAATTCAGCAGCATCTGGCGGGCCAAAGGTTCCCCACACCTGGCTTACATACAGATTCATTTTAAACAGAGAATGGAAACATTGAGCACCATCGTTTATCGACTGCTGGGATAGCTCAGTTGGTAAAGCATAAGACTCTTGATGTCAGAGTTGAGGGTTCAAGTGCCGCATTGGCCACAAGATTCCACAGCTTTCAGGGTCATGGGGCCAGCATGACCAAACCGCTTTTGGTGCAACGGAACACCATGACGGAAGCCAGAGCACATGGAAATGCCGTTTACCTTCCCGCCGCAGCGGTACCTATTTATCTACTTGCACTGGCGTGCTTTCGAACAGGTTGTTCAGGTTGGCAGGAACTGGGACAGAGCAACAGGAGCTCAGTCCATCGCGGGGATTCAAACCGCCAACCTTCCAATCGGTTTAGACCACAGCACCACCTGCGTCCCAGTATGAAACACTGCAAGTGTGTTTATTTGGGGGACGTGGACTAGCTGGTTTCTCACAAACAAATGAAAAGAATAGTGACTGTAACTTGTTGCCTAAATATAGCTCAGGTTCTACAGATGCTAAACACGCACTCTCTCTTAAAAAAAGGAAGGAAGAAACCAGGGAATCTGGAGATTATGGTTCATTCAAGGGGGATTCCCCCCCCCACACACACATACATCGCACTGTGGACACCCATGATTCCTGATAGTAATGTGTTTTATGAAGAACTCATTCCCAGATTTGCTTGTGTTCCTATTTCCTCCTCCCTCCCATTCTGCTCTTATCTTGTAACTATTATATTTTAACCCTGAAGGCAGGGACTGTATAGTTGTCGTTTTAACCTTTGTAGGACTCTTACCAACCTAAAAGACAGCAAAGGCATCATTTTTCTCAATTTGGATTGAAGCTGGTTTGTTAGGGGAACTCATAAAAATGCAGTATTTTATAAGAAACAAGAGATACTGTATGGATATTGGTTAATGTGTGCACTCCACTTTCCAAACTCTTGGTGGGAGCGCAATGAGTGTAAAACAGGAGCATGTAAACAGGAGCCTTAGAAAACTTCAAGCAAGAAAGAAGGAATTCCAGTGCAACAATCTGCAACAGAGGGACAATATGATGACATGGGCAACTCTCCTGCAACACAGCTGTATCCAAATGGCTTAGTGTTTAAAGGAGATAGCAGTCTGTGTCCAAATGGGAATTTTCTCAAGTGTAGAGTGCCATTTCATGACGCTGAAATTCCCTCTGCTGTGCAAACTAATCGAAGTACACAACCAAATTCTTTGCTATGCAGGGGTCATATTTGCAGATCTGCATTTGGCCACTGGTCCATCTAACTCAGTATTGTCTTCACTGACTGGCAGCAGCTCTCCAACATCTCAGGCAGAGATCCCTTTCTCAGCCTAGTACAAAGACCCTTTTTTCTTATCTTTTTCCTATTTTGAAGCGGAGGCCTGATGGAGTCAGCTGTCAATAAAATAGCACCTCCTTCATTTATAGTCAAAAGCCGAACAACACCATTATTGTTACTAGCATTAGTGTTAGTATTTTATTACATAGTCTGATTCGCAACTTTATAGTGCACAAATTATGCACCTGAGTTATCATCATATAAAATAATACATGTGCATGCATGGATCTGATAACCATGCCACACGTTGTTTGTCAGATGGGTACCAATGCTACACCTTTCACAAAGGAAAAAGGAAAAGAAAGCGAATGCATGCCAGTTTTCAGAGGAAGATATGCTATGAAACTAATGAAACTTAAGCTTTGGGGACGCTAATCCTAGAGAGGCCCAAGTAATGACTTTAGCCCACATTGCTTTAAAAATTTGCTTTAAAAAGTGCCTAATGCATGTATATCGGGGTGCGCTCCCGTTGTTCGGTCCCAGCGCCTGCCAACCTAGCAGTTTGAAAGCTCTCCCGGGTGCAAGTAGATAAATAGGGACCGCTTACTAGCGGGAAGGTAAACGGCGTTTCCGTGTGCGGCTCTGGCTCACCAGAGCAGCGATGTCACGCTGGCCACGTGACCCGGAAGTGTCTCCAGACAGCGCTGGCTCCCGGCCTATAGAGCGAGATGAGCGCACAACCCTAGAGTCTGTCAAGACTGGCCCGTACGGGCAGGGGTACCTTTACCTTTACCTTTAATGCATGTATATAACACTTCCCTAATTCTCCCCCCCCATAACTCAAAAACCGTAAGGCATAGAGAATTTTTTATTCACACCAGTGACTTGGACATATGAGATAATCCAGTACAACTTCAATCAAAATCTTAGTTGTAGTGGTTACTATCAGGGGCGTCTTACCCATAGAAGCTAGTGGCACAGGGTGCCAGGGTGCCAAGTTCTGGAGGGCGCCAGGGAAGAGGTGGAGGCTGGACGCGGCACCTCCCTGCATCAGCTCGCCGCCCTCGCCTGCCTCTGCCATGCCGAAGCAGCGCCACACCCAGAGCCTCCATCTGCCGTGGCCACCATGGCACGAAGCAGCCAGCCTCCGCCTCTTCCCCACTGGAGGAGCCGCCCTCCAGCCGATGCCCGCCTCCTCCAGCCCCACCGGCAGTGCCATCCTCCCTAAAAAAACTCTGGGAAACTGGGGGGGGGGGGACAGGGCAGAGGGAGCTTTGTACCATGGCGCCGGATATGCTTAAAACAGCCCTGGTTACTATTTTTAAAAAAATTATGGTGGTCTGTCATGGATCAACCCCATTGAAGGAGATAACAGTGGTTGCCCAGACCTTGCTGCGGTTGTGAAGGGGCCCGCATAACAGTGCAAACTTCAGGGCCCCCCAAAATGTAGGTCTGCCCCTGCCAGTGTGGCCAGCTTTACAAGGAAACTGTTCATGCTACCAGTTTCGGCTGCTGAGTAAATATTTGAGGAGACAGCCTGTGATAAGTACGCTCCCCTGCTAAGTCTGCTGCCCTAGGTCAAATCCCTGGCATCTCCAGGTAAGGCAGGGAGAGAACCTTGGTCTGAATCCCTGGAGGTCCCATCCACACTTCCGTTTGTCCCTTAATGTAAAGTCACAGGTCTGAGAGGTGTTCCACCTCTGTGGAATCATTGAATTGTAGAGTTGGAATGGACCCCATGGGGCCATCTAGTCCAACCCCCTGCAGTTGGACTTTTGCTGAATCTTTTGCTGAATGTGGGGCTAGAATCCACAAGACTGAGATTAAGAGTCTCATGCTCTGCCGACTGAGCTATCCCAGGTACGTCCAGCTGCTTTCCCTGGAAACCCCAAAGTTTACTGCTGAATTGGAACAAACATAGCTCAGTTGGTTGGATCGTGGTGCAGATTCGATTCTCATATGGGGCAACTGCATATTCCTGCATTGCAGGGGGTTGGACTCACTAGATCAGCAGTTCTCAACCTGTGGGTCCCCCAGATGTTGTTGGACTACAACTCCCATCACCCCTAGCTAGCAAGGCCAGAGCTCAGGGGTGATGGGAGTTGTAGTCCAACAACATCTGGGGACCCACAGGTTGAGAACCGCTGCACTAGATGTTCCTCAGGGTTCCTTCCAACTCTACAATTCTATGATTCTATGATTCCGTCAACCCAGACTGCTTGAGGCACAGGTAGAAGAAAGAATTCAGCGTACCTCAGCAGAGCATCCACCCAAGCCACCGAAGGAGTCAGGTGAGCAGCCCGCCTCTGCAGATTTACCTGTGTTCCATGGTGTTCATCCTCATCACACGCCAAAAAAGGACCGGACCATCACAAGATCTCTACTCCATTCAGCTACAGCCTGAAGAAGGGAAGAGAGGCAGCCCGACACTCGCTTGCTTGCTTGCTCACTCACTGGGAGGAAAGCTACGCTGTGGGAGTGGCAAGACAGGAGGGCTGGGGGAGGTGGCTGTCCGAGGAGCAAACACTCCTTTCCAGACACCCACGCAGGAAGGGAAGGCAGAAAGCAGGAGGGAAGATGCAAGCTGGGGGAGTCAGGTGGTGTCAGGCCCAGCCACCCATCTCTGCCTGGTGGTGCAGTGTGGAAATAGGAAACTGCCACATGGAACAGGAAGCAGACACATTTCAAGCACATCAAAGGGATAGACATGGTTTTTGCAATCACACGTGTCTGGTTTTCCCAAATTAAATTAATTTTATTGTATTTGAACGTCACTCACTCTAATAAAATGATAGAAAGGCAGGAGTTGGAGGGGACCACAAGGGCCATTTAGTTCAATCCCCTGCAATGCAGGAATCTTTTGCCCAACACGGGGCTCAAACCCACAACCCTGAGATCAAGAGTCTCACGCTCTACCGATAGAGATATTCCAGTGTCCTAGTTAAGTCAGGCTGTGAATTCCGCCAAAGATTATAACGAAAATGGCGGCACTGATATGTTACTGGACTACAACTCCCATCAGCTCCACCCAATGGTTGAAGTCCATTGGCGTGTAGTCCAAAATTAAGAGGGTAGCTAGCTGAGGAAGGCTGAAACAGAGCCTAGAGAGAGTCCAACTTCTCCCACGTATTTCCAATTGCAAATCGTTTTTTATCTTTTCTTCCCATAAGGGCTTGAAATGACAAAGCGAAACGAAACTGACACTCCATTGATTTGCACCAAATGGGCCTATGTGCATGAGAGCAGTGGAGAGAACTGTGTCACATTCCAGTTGACAATCAAGACAACGTCAACATTTCCAGTGACAGCCTTTGGCCCTCTCGGATTACCACGCTGCTCTCAGCAGAGGGCTTCACAGCACAGAGATAGGAGGCAGAGGCTGTGCAGTGTAGTGCAGGTGTGTGACCTTTCAGGCCCAAAGCGAAATGACCCATTGGAGACCCCTCCTCCGGGGCCAAGCAAGCCCACACGTGGTGAGCCAGAGTCCTGCATTTCCTGTCTCAGCGCCAAGGCACGCTTCCTCTCTGCCAAAACCCACACCCCTTGGGCTGCCCATTGGACCAGAGCCTGCAATCTGGAAGTGATTTTCTTGCTCCGCTCAGCCTGGCCTGCTTGGGAACGAGCCTCTGGCCCCCACAAATTCCACTTGGATGGAAAGATCTTGCTTTCCCTCCAGTTGGAATCCACAGCCAGCCACGGATAGCAAAACATGTTTCTGGGAAGAGCTGCAAGCACAGCACAGCACCGAGTCATGTAGTACGTTTATTGCAGATTCATTTTGTCCCCTGCCTTACGAATAGAACAATAAGCATGACATGCTTCAGTACGGGATATTGGGAGACACAAGACTTGAAACATACTGAAAATTACAGTAGTTATTTCTAAAAGAAGCATCCATATGTACACATGCACAAAATGGGCAGGGCCAAAGGAAAAAGTGAGCTGAGCAATTAATGCAATTGTTGCTTCTCTACAGACCTCTTTCTCTTACCAACTTCAATGTGACCAGAGTTCAAGGCCACATTCCAGCCATGTGAAAACATTTAATGAGGTGGTTAGTATGGCCTTCAAGGGGTGTGGCCTGCCAATTCCAAGAGTCAGACAGAGAGGCCTAGATAGCTGCATTTGGTCCTTGTGCCTGAAGGTCCTCACTTCTGCTTTTTAAACTACCTTCACCCAATACAAACCCCCTCTCCCAAGCCCAACACATAGGGCAAGTTTGTATCGCACCCTTATTTATTCAAGATCTGCATTGGAGCATTTGGGGAATAAAGCAGCCTGTGGTTTGCATAGGTCTGGGAAATGGGAATCAGTCCAATTTGTATCAAAATCTGCAAAGATCAAATTCCTCAAAGTTCTCCAATAAGGAAGCATTTCCAGCCTTTAGCCTTCTTCAAGTGTTCCCCCAGTTCAGGCCCTTCAGTGCCTTTTGAAATGTTTCAAGGGAAGGCACAAAAAAAGAAGTAAAAATGTAGTATAAACACCAACAACTGGGATACACTGGCTGCAAGCTCTCCAATTGGAGAACAGCCTTTACCGAAGGTGTCATGGGCTTTGGAGAAACTCGAACTCAGAACGAAAGGGAGAAACGTGCTAAGAGGAAGGCACATTTGGCAAACCCTCACCGTGATCAACTCCTGCCTGGAAATCTATGTCTCCACTGTGGAAGGATGTGTGGATTCAGAATTGGCCTCCGCAGTCACTTATGGACTCACTGTTAGAACCGTGTTCATGGAAGACAATCTTACTTGGGTACGAGTGATCGCCAAAGAAGAAGAAAAGTGCCTAAAGGAAGGAACCAACTGACCCTCCCTGGGGAGAACATTCCACATTCAACAAATGGAATATTTTACAATAATTTATTTTAAATACCATCACTCCCTTATGCCACAGGTCCTCAAGGAGGCTTACATACCAAACCTAAAAAGCAAAACAACCCCCCCCCACCAAATTGTTAAAATGCAGGAAGCAGATTAAACCATGAAACAGGGTACCACCACAGAATAGGCCCTGCTCATCTGGATCAGGGCCACCAATGATAATCTGGGCAACCAGGTGCATTCATGCAGGAGGAGATAGTTCTTGCTTTTCTCTAGCATCTCAAGATCTGCAAAGCTTGCCTAAGATCCCAAGAGCTAAATTGCCTAAATCCAGAGCAAAACATTTTTTCTCCAGTTAATGGCGCTTTGTAAATCAAAGTGTTTTCGGAAGGACTCAGCTGTGTGGCAAAGAGCTTTGCATAGCCCCTGCAAATCACTACCGTGGTCTCTCAGCCAGGCTTGCTGCCTAGAATGAAGAACTACAGAGTGTGACAGCGCTCAAATTAAGAGGAAGCTTTGCTGAACTGAGCTGCTTTGTCTTGAACCTTATTGTGGGAGAGTCAGGGCTTATCCACACTTACCTTTCCTCCATGATTTCCAGGCACAGTCCACACTTTAAAGCTCTTTTTTCTTTTGCTCTTGAGCTTTTCCCGCAAAAACCTGCTCTTGAAATCTGAATCAGAGCAAACAGCAATCCACAAAAAATAAATAAAATTGCTGTTTGTTGTGCTTCACCTGTGTCTGGAAAAAGCAGAGCAAAATTTAAGTGTAGATAAGCCCTCAGCCCACAATGCACACATCCGAAGCATTATTCTGACTGCTTTGATCCTTTTGCTGTTAGCATGAGCCTGAAAATTTGTCATGAACTCGAGCTACATCCTGCTTGGAAGTAACTTAATTCAAGCTGCACGCCCATAGTATAGACCATGTTTGGAAAATGCAGCTGACTCCTTTATTCCCTCTTGTTTGTTCCAGACCTCAAGTCTGCAAAGTCAGAGGGCACGGAATGGCTGGTTTTTTGCCACTAAACACCAGTAAACAGTTTATTTCAAAGAAGGCGTGGAATAGGCTTCTGAATCCAGTGCTAGGAGCAAAGGAGATTGACTCATGCAGAATTAGCTGTTCTTTTCGGAGTGGGGTGCAAGAGGAGGAGGAGGAGTGCTTTTTCAGCCAAAATGCAATTTTGAAGATGGTGGGAGTCTTCTTCTGTAGGTGGGATGTGCAATAAATTAGGGATATGTGGGGGAGAAACCTGCAACCAAATATTGCAGTGCATCACCATCCTCAAACAAGAATGCTCCTGTTCATGGGTCCAGCCAGCTTTGAACCCCTATAGCAATACGTAGTCATGCCTTGAAGGAGAAAAGAGAGACTGTTCTTGGAATGGTAGAAGGGATGGACAATATGTTCATTTCAGGTGGGGGTTTTGTACAGTTTCACATTCCTCTTCCACCCCAGTTTTAAATTCAGTCCTCCACATTTCTGCATAGGTTTGTTTTTATTTACCCAAAAAAGTCACCAACATATTAGTGCATTTCCCCCTAATATACTGTTGTATATGCAGCTTTGCTTAATATAGTTTTTCATTTTATGGAAGCACATATAACATAATCCAGAAATGCAAAATTGAGAAGAACAGAGGAAGTGGCAGACTCTGAGTCCACCTAGCTCAGTACTGATTGCACCAGTGTCTTCCGCCTTGGGTCCCAAAATGTTGTTGGACTCACCCATCATCGCTAACCATTGGGCAAGCTGGCAGTGGAACGTGGGATCTACAGACCAACAACATCTGGGCACCCAAGATTGAAGAACCCTGGCCTATGATGACTGCAGTAGTACTCCAGGGTCTCGGTCAGAGAAAATTCTATCACCTGATTGTTTTTAAACCAGAGTTGCCAAAGACTGAACTTGTGTGTTCTGCACACAAAGCATGAGCTCTGCTACTGAGCTACAGCCTTGATCCCTATGCAGACAGGGCACCACAAAGATCTCCACGGCATTTCTGTGTATGCTGCACACCTCTGTTCCTTGCATAGGTAAAGGGACCCCTGACCATTAGGTCCAGTCATGGGGCTGCAGCGCTCATCTCGCTTTATTGGCCGAGGGAACCGCTATACAGCTTCCGGGTCATGTGGCCAGCATGACTAAGCCGCTTCTGGCAAACCAGAGCAGCGCACAGAAACGCCGTTTATCTTCCCGCCGGGGCGGTACCTATTTATCTACTTGAACTTTGACGTGCTTTCAAACTGCTAGGTTGGCAGGAGCAGGGACCGAGCAACAGGAGCTCACCCTGTCACGGGGATTCGAACCGCCGACCTTCTGATCAGCAAGTCCTAGGCTCTGTGGTTTAACCGTTCCTTGCATACAGGGGTCCATTTATGACCTCTCTGCCAGGGGGCCTTCAGATCCTGGGACCAGCAGAGCTAGGGAGATTCCCAAATTTGCTCCCCCCACATTCTGGCACAGCCTGCTGCAAGCAAGAGTGTCAGGCTGCTGCTTTTAAAAACTGCTTTCCCACCCCCACCACAAACCTCCCCACCGCCATGCAGGTTGGAAAGCAGGCAAATCTCTCCAGAACAAGCATCCACTCATGGCATGCAGAACTCACCCAGGATGCAGAGCCAAAAGTTCCACTCTGACTCAAACAGTTACAAGGGGAAGGAAAATAAAAGAGACAGCACAATAAGCAAAGTCAGCACCTTTTTTTCGCCTCGCAGCATCCTGCCTTCACCAAGGCCTTTTAAGCAGCGGGAGAGCTTCGTCCTGTAACACTGTATTTGTTCTGGCCTTCAGGAGGGACAAGGCATCCTCCTGACTAGGACCAGGAGTACCTAGTTTCCAATTCAAGCACAGAAACCCTCCTTTCCGTAGAATGTCAAGGGCAAGGGTGAGGGTGAGAATCTGTTGGGCATCAGCCTCTGTGCCAAAACAGCTTTTCTACAACTGGTGCAAACTGAGCCCTGCTTGAGTCCTGTCTGCACTATTCATTTAAAGCAGTATTTTGTCGGCATCCATCTGTCTTGAGAAACAGGGGAGTGCGCCTCCGGGGGTGAAGTCAAACCTCTTTAGTTAGCAGCACTGCAAGTGACCACCCTGGGGACGCAAGGCTGGTCAGTGTGTGTGTAAGTTATGGACCCACTTCTCAGCCTCGCTGATGTGGCCCAAAATAAAGCAGAGCAATTATGTTTGGCACCAGCTTGGCTGAAGGAGTTGCTGGAAAGGAGGCGTACAAGGTGCTATTCAACTGCCTTAGGGTCTCCACTCTGGATTTGTGTAGGCTTTCCTCCTTAGCCTTTTCTTCTTCTGAAAATATCCTGCAAGGCCAACGAAGTTTAGGATCAGAGTTGTCTTCCTCCTAGATGGGCTACCTTTTCAGGTTGACGAGCCCCTCAATTCTCTCTACAGCATGTGTAGAAACTGCCTTTTTGAACCCACTATTGGTCTCGTCCACTCAATCTGCTAGTGCCTATCTTTGAATACAGGGGAATATGACACCACTTAACAGAGTCATGGTTTCCCCCAAGTAATCCTGGGAGCTGTACTCGGAGTTGTTAAGAGACACATACACACCTCTGTACCCCCTACTTCATTATTGTTAGCAATATTTAAAAATGAAAACATCAGTTTGAGATACAAAGTATTGATTACTTTTCAGGGGTGCCAACTTGAATCAGGGGTCCTAGGTCTTCTTCTTCTTTGGCGATCGCTCGTAGCCGAGTTTTAACATTGTTTTAACAATGAGTCCGTAAGTGACTGTGGAGGCCAATTCTGGATCCACACGTCCTTCCACAGAGGGGACATAGGTTTTTGTGGGTGGGAGTTGATCATGGTGTGGATTTGCCAAGCGTGCCTTCCTCCTCAATCACATGACACCGTGCACGCACACCATTTGAATGGCAATGCCCATCAATGGGGGGGGAGGGGCTCAGATATTTTATTGCAGGGGCCAAAGCCCCACAGCCCCTGGCGGTTGGCTCCTATGTTTCTTTTAGTAGCAGTTCAACAACTTGTCGCCCAAAACTTTTGAGCATTTGCAAATGTCACCATGGCAACAGAAAGTTTGGACTGCAGCACATTCAGAACAACTGACCAAGGAAGTTAAAGCCTTAGCAAGAAAGAGATAAGAGGATGATTTTATAGAGGCATTGCATCCTTTCATCACATACTCAACAGAACATCAAATACAGTGGACTCACATTTGAACCTTTGCAGTAACGTTTTCCCTTAGGATTCTGTGCTTTGAGGGAGGGTGGGAGGGTAAATGTACGTTAATAGGGGTTATGTTCTCATGTTCCTTTTGAAAAACCAATTAAAAACATTTATTTTAAAAGTGCTACTCCCCCAGGATGGCCTCACGATGCATTATGAATTGCTAATTTTATTCCGATACCAAACATTTTATTTCACTGTATTAAAAAAAGAAAAAATCCATCTTTTTCAAAGCTAAAAGAAAAGAAGCACGAACACAAGAAGGGTCCTGCAATTTCAGACCAAAGGCCTGTTTAGTCCAGCATCTTGTTTCCCATGCTGGCCAACCAGATGCTAATGTGAAGCCCAGAAACAGGACTTCATCGCAAGCAGCTGTCTTCTCTGGTGAACGGCATTCAGAGGCGTGTGGTGTTTGAACACTGAGCTACAGAGGGGTGAATTAGATTAGGATAACAGCCAGGAGTTTAAACACCCGCTTCCTTGGCTCTGATCAAAGTGATCCATTCCTGACCAGCTGCTGTACAATGAGTAATTAAATTATTAAAAAGATGGGAGATAGGTCTTATAGGTCTATGACATCGTGCCTGGCTTTGCCCACAGCAAAAGTTCTTCACATCTGGAATGCCCTTCTCAAACAGATCCAGCAGTCTCATTTTGGTTCATTTTTCTCATGCAAACAAATAAATCTTCTTCAAAAAGGAAGATTGGTGTTTTTATAAAGTTGGCTTATGGATGTTTTGTTTGATGTTGTTTTATTTTAAACTGAATAGGTTGTTTCATGTGTCCCAAGTTTTATTGTTTCAGCTGTCGGCAGATTGGAGGTATCTTCTTGAAAGAGAAATATAAATTACGTAAAGAAAGAATTTTGAGCCAGTGCTCAGCGAGGGTATCCCCTAATCTGCTTCCAAGGCTCAGATTATATAAAACAAAAAGGAAGAAGAGTGCCTTTAAGCATATACAGAATGTACTGGGGGGAGGCATGGTTTGGGTCTTCCAGATTGTCCACTGCCCCAGAAACTCCTGTTTCAACAGTGGGGTTGACTGAACCAAAATGAAATACTTTTGGAGGCTGCGTACACACAATACGTATATTTAAAGCACATTTAAACTACATGACTTCCCCCAAATAATTATTGGAATGGTAGTTTACCCTCTAACAGAACTACAGTTCCCAGAAACCATAACAAACTACCTGATCCTTTGGGTGATACCATGTGCTTTAAATGTATGGTTGTGTACATAGCCTAGTCTCATTGATTTATGTAGGTGAGTTTTTAGCACATAGCTTGTTTTCCAACCAAAGTGAAAAGGAGTTAAAAGTGCTGGAACTTAAGCTGGATCATGTCCTACATGCTTTGCAGTCTTTGTATGATTTTATTGTCTAACTGCCCTGTGAAATTGTTTGACATTGTTCCCATTCTACAGATGGATCCTCTCCAATCCAGCTCCCTGTCTCCACATGGCTGACTTCACAGTTTTGCAGCGGACTGTGTATGCAGGCTCAGGGGAATAAGGGATTCACTTTCCCATTTCCTGTAGTTCATTCCCAGACTCCAACAATTTAAAAATCTCCTTCAGTTTGTTCCCAAAGCCGCAGCCCAAAGCTGGAAACTCATCCACTCTCTGCCCTGTGTGAAAACAGTTCCTTCCTGTATGTTGGATCCAATTTTAAATGGTCTTCTTGCTGTAGATTTCACTTCTGCTCCCACTCATAACTTCCTGAATCTGAAAACCTATGAATCAACCCAAGCCTCTTACACCCCTATATTCTAGAAAAGCAAAAGGGAGGATCCAATTACAAGAGCAGACATTTGGCCTTATAAATGCACAGCCCAGCCTGAGCCATGGCACACCACTGCTTGTTTCCAGAAATAATTTATAACATCCAGGTTTCAATCAAACAGAGCCGGCCCTACCATTAGCCAAGATGTGGGGAACCTTTGGCCCTCCAAATGCTGCTGAACAGCAAGTCCCATCAACTCCAACAAGCATAGCCAATGATGGACATTGTAACAGTCCAGCAATAATCTGGAGGACAAAAGATTCCCTACACCTGGTCTTTAGACCCCGTTCCCTGCAAGACCTGTTTCCATCATTTCCACCTTGTCTAGGAGTCCTATTTTGTCTTAAAAAACACTCCCATTTGCTCCATCAGTAGGGATCTCTTTAGTAGAGCTGTAGAGTTCCTCTGTTCTTGGTGGTGGTGGGGGGTAGCTATCTCATTTGGGGACAACCTGAGGTAGCCAAGCCAGGAGCTTGAGGGCATCGCATCCTGGTTGCCCCCTGCCATATCGTACACCAATGGAGGCTGGGACTGAAGGTCCACATCCATGCATTTGAATGAGCCTCTGGACGTCCTCTTGCCAACTAGACATTTTGGGGAGATGGGCCACAAATGTGGACCCTCCTTGGCCCCATTGTGAGCATCCTTCCCAGCCAATCTGTTTCTTAGTGTTTCTAATCTTTCCAAGATTTCGGCTTGGGCTGGGGACGGCAATGACCAAAATCGGCTTATTAGAGCGTTTTCTTCTGTAGAGAAAATGTCCTTTCGCTCTCTCATAGGCTATTGAGAGTCGTATAGGGATGTGCCTTTCCTTTTTGATTTTGGTGACTCTTGTTTATGATGGTCAAGCTGGACCTTTTGAGGTCAGTTTTCCTTTTTAGATTTTTTCTGTTCCTCATTTGCCATTGGCTTATCGCCCTTGGCATCAAAGAGGGAGATCTTTGGTACCCTATTTTTGAAGTATCTTAGTATTAGTATCCTTTCCTTTATGAGTCTTGCTCTGTGGATAAGGTTGGCCAGATTTTGATCATGGAAGGTGATCATTGCTTGTACTGTGTGACCATCATAGTATAAATACTCTATAGAAGCTATATCAGTTGGCTCAACTACACCTGACAGTATATCATTTAAGATGTTCAAGAGATGCTTTATGCAATCTACCCGTGGGAGGAAGCCCTTTGGTTTTGGGTTGTTGGCGAATACAAGTTTTTGGGGAATTAATACCAAGCTTCAGTCTTTTTTCTGGTTCGAAATTTGCCAGACCTGTAGTATGTTTCCATCAATGTTACGGGTCACCACCTCTCTACTACCCGTGTTCAGCGGCGTAGCGTGGGTTGTCAGCACCCGGGGCAAGGCAAGTAATTTGTGCCCCCTAACCCGTGGATTTGCGCCCCCTAACCCGTGGATTTGCCCTAACCCCAGATGTTGCGCCCGGTGCGGCTGGCCCCCCCTGCACCCCCCACGCTACGCCACTGCCCGTGTTGCCAGTTGGTATCCTTCCAAGGCTCTAGGAAGTTACTTCCATTGTTACGTTTGTTTCAGAGCTCTGGTTCGAGTTTTCCTTCTCACACATAGACTGGGGCTTTGCCTAAATCCAGCCCTGCCCACACTTCATGGAGGAAGGAGGTTTTTCAGCTCTAAGGCTCATTTCAAGGCAAGTTTTTGCTTTATAACCAACCCTCAGTACTTGTTTTTATCCCTCTCTTCCATTTTACTTTTTAACTTCTTTTAGTGCTTCCTCTAGTGCTGTGTCTTGTTGTTTTAACATTGTTTTATCTCGTTATTTTACTGCTCTAACTCCCCCATATTGCGAGGCTGCAAGAAGCTGGGCCAGGCTGGGTTGAGCAACTTGCCAGGCACTGCCGAATGAAAGGTCATGTCAAACTTTATAAGATACAAGCTATAAATTAAGGAAGATAAACACCCTAATTGTCAGAGTTGCTGGTGAGCCCAAGTGGCAGCTACAGTGAACCCTCAACGTGTTTTTTTCCCTGCTGGATGGCACTGACTGGCCCTGCAAATTCAAGGCCAACGTATTTGGAGATAATTGACTTCAGCAAACCGTTAATAACCAACTATATTTACTATGGTACTTACTAGAAAGAACTGCAAAGACCTGGGAATCATGCCAGTCCCGTTAATCAGTTCCCCAGAACCCCAAAGGAGGCAGAGTAAAATTACAGTGGTACCTCGGGTTACATACGCTTCAGGTTACAGACTCTGCTAACCCAAAAATATTACCTCGGGTTAAGAACTTTGCTTCAGGATAAGAACAGAAATTGTGCTCCGGCGGCACAGCAGCAGCAGGAGGCCCCATTAGCTAAAGTGGTGCTTCAGGTTACGAACAGTTTCAGGTTAAGAATGGACCTCCGGAACGAATTAAGTACTTAACCCGAGGTACCACTGTACTCATTATTTTCTCCAAAAGGAGGAGAGAAAGATGGATCTGAATGGGTTAATCTTATATGAGGTTATTCCTCCACCTTCCACTGTGCTGGATTGGTCAACCCAGCTTAAAGAGCTCTGACAAGATCCAGAGAAGCTTTTGAATGTTGGAAATTCAAATTGGGTGCCGCCATTTTAAAAAAGGGATGCGGGTGGCGCTGTGGGTAAAACCTCAGTGCCTAGGACTTGCTGATCACATGGTCGGTGGTTCGAACCCCCGCGGCGGGGTGAGCTCCCATCGTTCGGTCCCAGCGCCTGCCAACCTAGCAGTTCGAAAGCACCTCCGGGTGCAAGTAGATAAATAGGGACCGCTTACCAGCGGGAAGGTAAACGGCGTTCTGTGTGCTGCGCTGGCTCGCCAGATGCAGCTTGTCACGCTGGCCACATGACCCAGAAGTGTCTGTGGACAGCGCTGGCCCCCGGCCTATAGAGTGAGATGAGCGCACAACCCTAGAGTCTGGCAAGTCTGGCCCTATAGAGTGAGATGAGCGCACAACCCTAGAGTCTGGCAAGTCTGGCCCGAACGGGCAGGGGTACCTTTTACTATTTTAAAAAATGGCTGTCTTCCAGGGACTGAAGATGACCTCCAGCAACTGCATCTACAAGAAACACTTATAGAATGTTTGTGTGCTTCATTTAGCAGCTCATATTATTCAAGAGCTGCAGTGTTTAATTGTAACTCTGTGAGGGGTGAAATATAGTTCCCAGGATTCTTTGAGGAAGCCATGATTTTTAAAGTGATATAAATGTGGGGTCAGGGTTATGTCACAAAATTGTTTTGAATTACTTGCTTAGTTTTATGAATTTTTGATCAAAAATATTTTGATCCCTCTTTGGGCGTAGTTTCATTCCCGGTGAGCCAAAATAGTGTAAGGTGGTAGAGTTCCAGACCAGGCCCAGAGAGGCCTGAGTTCAAATTTCCCATCAAACATCAAGTTCACTGGATGATCGATCTTAAGCCAGCCTCTCTCAGCCTAGCCTGCTTCACAGTGTTTCTGTAAGGGTGAAAAAAGGGAATCGGGGGACCTGCTTTTCGGAGAAGACTGCATAGTTCACAAGTATGCAGACCACTTTTACCCCATTTGCAGATGTGGAACAAATGCTGAGAAAGAAAACTCCATAGGGAATAGACCAATAAGTCCATGACCTTGTAGGTCCATTCAACTCTTTATTCAATGTTTGCTTTCAACCCCAGTTAAACGGCTAAGCAATCCAATGTGTGACTCTTATGAATTCAGCGATACTCCATTGACTTAACCCCTCAATACACTGGTGTGATATTTTTATGGAACTGTTATTAAAAACACATTGGTGCAATAAGATTGATCATGACCAAAAGAACAGCAGCATTAAAGGTGTAAGTGATGGGAAATCCAATTGTGCACTCTAGTACATTTTAAAATACAGTGGTACCTTGGTTCTCAAGCGCCTTGGTACTCAAAGAACTTGGAACCCAAACACTGTAAACCCGGAAGTAAGTGTTCTGGTTTGCGAACTTTTTTCAGAAGCCGAGCTTGCTCCATTCTGAGTGTTAGGCTTCCGATTTGAGTGCCACACTTCCGATTTGAGTGTTATGCTGAGGTCCGTCTGTTTTTGCTATTTATTTTGAATTTTTGTTTTTGTGGCTCTTTTTGTTTTGTTTTTGTGACTGGGTGGAACCCAGTTCAGCTACTGGATATATTGACTGTGTGACTGCAGTACATTGTTTATTGCTTTCATTTTATGGATCAATGGTCTCGTTAGATAGTAAAATTCATGTTAAATTGCTGTTTTAGGGGTTGTTTTTAAAAGTCTGGAACGGATTAATCCATTTTGCGTTACTTTCTTAGGGGAAAGTGCACCTTGGTTTTGGAATGCTTTGCTTTTGGAACGGACACCCGAAACGGATTAAGTTTGAGAACCAAGATACCACTGTACACTTAGCGTAGTTTGTTCAATACTGGAATAATGCTAAGTCACAAGAAAATGCTTTTTGGTCTACAGAATAAAAGCTCACCCCTAAAAGATGCTTTTGGCTCACTCTTGACATGGGGGGGGGGGCAAATGGCAGCCCAGAGCAGATGGAGAAGCAAATGGCAACAGCAGGAGAGCTTGCTGGGCACTGTCAGAACAGCTGAAAACACTCGGCAGTTACACTGGAACTGTTCTCCAAGAAGGCATACTTTTTAAAGGGTCCTTTAAGAAAACGCACCTTTGCTGAGAAATCTGAAACACAGGCTCCATGATACTTTTTCAAACCCCTCTGATCCGAAAACCCAGTGGAAAACATACCAGAAACCAACAACAGATTGAGGGGAAGGGGAATAGACAACAAACTGTAAATTACACAATCGGTTGGAGGGGTTTTATAGATCATCTTGCCAACCTCTGCTAGAGTTTCCCCAGCAGACGGCTTTCTAGCTTCTGGCTGGAGACCTTCAGCAAAATACACCCTTAGGCAATTGGTTCCACTGTCAAATTCCTCTTGATATATTTCCTAATGTTCAACCAGAATCTATCTACCTTTCCGTAGCTTAAGCTCATTAGATGTTGTTTTGTCCTCTGGGGAATAAGAATACAAGGCTATGAACACATTAGTGGTTTAAAACGCAGCAAGGTCATTTCTCCCTACTGCATTTTAGATCTTATTTGGCACCCTGCTGTACATACCAGAGAAAAGGCAGGTGATCACCTGATGCCCATAACCTCTCCCCTTGCAACCCCCTTCCCCCGAACTCCTATCACGAAGCCTTCACCTGGGCATATGCTGCCACCCACGCAAGTGCAATGGCTGTGAAGGGAACATGGCTTAAGCTATCCTTTCAGGTAAGATGCTGGTTTGAGAAGAAAAAGTATCATGCAACAATATTTCTCCAGAAACTACAGGGTAGCTTTAATCTGAGCCTTTGAAGCTGAGATCTTTCGCTGTCTGCATCTGTGCTGGAATTGTTTTAAGCTTAAATGTTTTACATATTACTGGCTACCCTGGGCTCCTTTCAGAGGAAGGGTGGGTTATAAATTTAATATTTTATTATTAATATCATGAGAACATCAGAGCCGGCCCAGCCATTAGGCAGGGTGAAGCTACTGCTTCAGGCAGCAGAAGCCCCTCCCCCGAACACCCATGGGAGAAGCCTGTTGCCATCACAGTGCTGATTTGGGGGGCAAGAGCATGTCCGTTTTGGGCAAGATGTCACCTGAAATTGTGCAAGATCTTCCCATTTTGCTGCAAGTGGTGAAACGGGACACATCAGCCCTGTGTAACATGTAAAGGTAAAGGAAAAGGTACCCCTGACCGTTGGGTCCAGTCGCGAACGACTCTGGGGTTGCGGCGCTCATCTCGCTTTACTGGCCGAGGGAGCCAGTATACAGCTTCCAGGTCATGTGGCCAGCATGACTAAGTCGCTTCTGGCGAAACCAGAGCAGCACACAGAAACACTGTTTACCTTCCTGCCGGAGCAGTACCTGTTTATCTACTTGCACTTTGACATGCTTTCAAACTGCTAGGTGGGCAGGAGCTGGGACTGAGCAATGGGAGCTCAGCCCATCGTGGGGATTCGAACCGCCGACCTTCTGATCGGCAAGCCCTAGGCTCTGTGGTTTAACCCACAGCACCACCCGCATCCCTTGGGTAACATGTATGTGGATTCAAATGCTAACAGCAGGAGTGCATTGGAGCCAGAGTAAAAGTCCAATATGTAAACACTCCAAGTTTTCCCTTCTCCGGGCTAAACAGTTGCAGTTGCAGCCAGTTCCTTCAGCTCCCTTCCCCACAGGAGACATTTTCCTGCCTGTGGGCTTCTTGAAGCCATGCACTGGACCACAGTGAGAACAGGATGATGTACCAGATGTGCCTTAGGCCTGATCCAGCTGGGCTCTTCTTTCGTTCTTATATTCTCTACACCTGATCATCTTCACTGGCCTACTCCGAACCTGTTCCAATTTGTTTTCAGCATCTTAAAGTTTGGCACGTAGAACTGGGTGAGGCCTAAATACCAGATAAAGTGGGCTATTGAGGCCTAAATACCAAATAAAGTAGGCTATTACTTTCCCTTGACTTAGAAACTAAGAAACTTAGAAACTAATTCACACATCATTATCCTGCTGCCGAGGGCCTTTGGATCCTGCCACTCTACAGAAATGCTTGTGGGTTAGCAGCTATTGCTATCAGCCAAGAAGGGACGCGGGTGGCGCTGTGGGTTAAACCACAGAGCCTAGGACTTGCCGATCAGAAGGTTGGTGGTTCAAATCCCCGCGACGGGGTGAGCTCCTGTTGCTCGGTCCCTGCTCCTGCCAACCTAGCAGTTCGAAAGCACATCAAAATGCAAGTAGATAAATAGGTACCGCTCTGGCGGGAAGGTAAACGGTGTTTCCGTGCACTGCTCTGGTTCACCAGAAGCGGCTTAGTCATGCTGGCCAAATGACCCGGAACCTGTACGCTGGCTCCCTCGGCCAATAAAGCGAGATCAATAACTGATGTATTGAACCCCAGAGTCGGTCACAACTGGACCCAACGGTCAGGGGACCCTTTACCTTTACCTTAAGAAGGCACATAACTTCCCCCAAAGAGTCCTGGGCGCTGTACTTTGTCAGGGGTTCTGCAAACTTGTAACTCCATGAAAGGGTAAACTATAGTTCTCATTATTCTTTGGGGGAAAGCCATGTGTTTCCAACATGCCAAATGTGTCAGAATCGCTGCTTCACCAGCATCCCCCCCCCCCACAGATGCATCTTGTTTTGAACCATTTTAAATTTTGTGCGTATCATCTTCTTCCGGCTACGTGACCTATCTTTAAAAATATAAGAAGAGCTCTGCTGAACCAGCCCAAATGCCTGTCTAGTCCAGCTTTCCAGTATCACAATGGACAACCAGAAGTCTGTCTGCAAGCAGGTAAACAGAAGCACTACTGCCTTTGACAATGAAGGAGGAGCGTGGCTGCGAAGTTGCAGCAAGCAAGCAGGGTCAGCAAAACCACCACCACTGTCATGTCAGAAAGCCCATCGGAAGCCTTTGCATCGGAAGAAAAAACTGGGAAAAGAGACAATTCTTTTCTTTAAAAATGCCTCCGAGCATGGGCAAAGGGCCTATTCTTTTTTCATCACAGGATGTCCAGGACATAAACGGTGGATTTCAGAAAGGATTGAGACTGACATCTGACTCTTTTGAGAGTTAACCCCTTCCTTGCCACCCCCACCCTCTGGGTCTGCAGAGAGATACTTGCACAGACTGGCCACCTGCTCTACTCTACAGAGTAGAGTCCTCCATTCAAATGGCTGTGAGAGGACAAGTCCTCTATTTCAAGGAGTCCTCTGGTTGAAACACTGAGCCCCTGTCCGACCCCTGCTTTCTACGCAGGAGGCACAAGGAAAGTGTGGATGAACCCACGGTCCGACTCAAGTCTGGTTTTAGAACTTAGGGAGGGAGAGAAGTATTGAAGTTGCCCGTCACAGTGACTGCTACCCAGAGAGCACACCGGCCAGGCACAAGCAGGTCACCTGCCCGCAGTCTTCACCACTAGCGTAAGCTGCATTGCATTTTAAAGGGAAGTTAAAGGGAAGTTAAAGGGAAGTCTCCTGTGATTTTTCATTCCTACAGCATTAGGGTGACGCCTTTCCTCTTTTAGTGGGGGGGGGGGGGGTAAGTAGCTGCATTACAGCCGCCTTCTCCGCCTTGGAAACAATCCGCGCGCCCTTCTATGAGCGGCCCACGTGCTATTCCCAAAGAGCGCGGTGGCCCTGCCTCGACGGAGCGGGCGGTGACTTTTCTTTCTTACCTGCCTCTCGAGACGCCCCGGGGCGCATGAGCCCGTGGACTCTGCAGAGGCGGCTTCGAAGCCGGTGCGCGCGGCGGGCCAGCTCCAGCAAGCGACCCTCTAGGTCCGCGAGCAACGCCGCTGAGTGTCCGCAGAGATCGGCCAGCTGCCGGAGCAGCGCCAGCGTCGCCAGGCCGCACACGTCGTGGAGCTGGGCCAGCGGCAGAGCAGCCAAGCGAGGGGCGACGGCAGCGGAGGGGAGCAGCCGGCGAGGTTCCACCGTGCGCTTCCAGAAGGGCATCTTGTTGCCCTGGTTGCCCTCCAGAGAGGAGCCGCCGCTGTCCGGGCGTCCCTCGGAGTGGATCTGCTGCCTGGAGGTCGGTCGGCGCCAGGCTGCTGTTGCTTTTCTAGGCAAGAAGGAAGCTGACGGCCGCTCGTCCGACGGGGCCTCCCAGGAGCTCACCGGTTCCTCCTCTGCTTGCCCGAGACTTTGAGTCGAGTTCTCTTGAGCTGCTTCTCGAGCCTGACCAGCCTGGGGAACGCCTCGCCTCGCCGGGGAACCCCGAGGAGGAGCTGCTAGTATAACCCCAAGGGATTAGAAGGGGCGGCTCTCCTATTTTCCCGAGCAGATTTATTTTGGAACCGGCCGACTGTCGGTGGTAGCAGACTTAGCAAGAGAGAAGCGAGAGGCTGTACTGACATCATCAGTTTGGTTTCGCAGCCTCAGTTCGAGAGTTGCGCTCTCAGGCCCACCCTAAGAGCGCGACCGTCCCCTCGCAGGAGCTCAGAGCCAGTCGGATCCGATGCTATGTCACTTCAGAAAAAAGTCCTCCTTGAATGGGGCTCCACTCCGGTCAGGATGGCAAAGCCTTACTGGGCGCGTGTTCCTCACACACGAATGCCATTAATGGATGGGTGGGGGAATTCTCCTCTGTTTGGCTTTCCGCCCCGCGTGAAGAGCAACGTGCACAAGAAAACGTGCACAGTTCCACCACAGATAGTCATACTTCTCCCATTGTTTTCACCGGGAGAGTTAGTTAAAACACCTGCGCTTTTGCCAAAGGCAAACATGAGAGGGAGAGAGAGAGAGGTGTGATTTTCATCAGAAGAGAAGTGTTAGGCTCCCATGCATGCCGGTCCTGGTCCTGCGCCCCTTCGCTAACTACTTCCATTTCAAAAAATGTGCACTTCACATTCAAAGACACATTAACTTAGGTTTGACTGCAAACTGTTTACACTTCACCTGAGACTGTAAGTCCGTGTTCACATTAAAACCTTAGGGTGCAGAGAAGTTGTCCGCCACCCAGTGCTTGCTAGCCCTTCAGATTATCATGATTTCATTAGTGTCAGATTCGTTTCTGTTTGTGCACATAGTGTTGATGGAGCAGGGATACTTTTACCCTACGCAAAGGTGTTCATACCTTGGCTGCAGGTGAATTAGGAAGAGCTTAAGGACGCCTGTCAGTGTTAAGTTCGTTTTAGAAAGGAAAACATCAAACAGTAATATTTTATAGCAAAATACAGGATACATAATGCATTTTAAATAACGTCATGTGAACCTTAACCCAGCACTGGAAGCACTGTGATTGTACAGTAAATGTGAGCCTAAATACCATTGACCCAAGTTGGACTAAATGCTGAGTAAAGATGCACAGGACTGAGTTCTGTGTGTGTGCAGAAAGCAACTATAGGGTTGCACTCTGTCACCTCAGCTTTTGGCTGAAGGCAGCCTTGGGAAGCTGTGGTGGGAAAGATGTGTGAACTTAACTTCCCCTTAAGATCTGTCCCTGCTCCCAACTGCAGAAAAGAAGCTAGAAACCCTCTTGAGGATTCCTTCCTAGAAACTGTAGGCACCTTTAATTTGCAGAAGAACGCCCCACTGTCATCAATGAACTATTATTCCCAAGGAAGTACCGTATATATCTGATTGCAGAAACATGGCATTTCCAAACTCCTAAAGTTCTTTTATCTCTTCCCCCTCTAAAACAAAAAAGAGCTAGTAGGATTTTCAGAGTTTGTCTACCCTGGAATTTAATGTATGTTTGTAGCTATTTGCACTCCCATTTAATTTGTGTCATTCACATGACGTTACCCTCAGACAACACCAATCTCGGTGCTTTGTCAATTCAGATTTTACCTGATGCAGGGATAATCCAATAAATTGGAGAAAAGCATCTTGAACGCACTACTCTCATTTGTTTCCATGGCTTTCGGTGAGTGGATCAAATGTCACTTATAACTGATGTATTGAGCATCAATCTGAAAAGTATGGTACGTGCTGAGAATTTACAAATGCTCTCATTTCTTTTCCAGCATGCTAGTAAGGGCAGGGCAGGAGCTCAGATAAACACACTTTTGAACCCTTAAAGGTAAAAGTACCCCGACCATTAGGTCCAGTTGCGGACGACTCTGGGGTTGCAGCACTCATCTCGCTTTACTGGCTGAGGGAGCCAGCGTACAGCTTCCGGGTCATGTGGTCAGCATGACTAAGCTGCTTCTGGCGAACCAGAGCAGCACATGGAAATGTCGTTTACCTTCCCGCTGGAGTGGTACCTCTTTATCTACTTGCACTTAACGTGCTTTCGAACTGCTAGGTTGGCAAGAGCAGGGACTGAGCAACGGGAGCTCACCCCGTCGCGGGGATTCGAATCGTGACTTTCTGATCAGCAAGCCCTAGGCCTAGGCTCAGTGGTTTAACCCACAGCGCCACCCACGTCCCTTTTAGTTGCACAAAAGTTGCAGAAAACGGTACAAGTAAATATACGGTGACTGGTATACAATTGCCTGACGACAGTATGTGCTTTAGCACACTTCTTGAGTGGAGAGTGTGTTTTTATATATTTAAAGACAAAAAGACAAGGTGCACGCACAGCTCTCTCTTTTTTTGCACACATGCCCTGTCAGTACTTAATTGGCATCATAGAATCAATAACCAAGATGGCAGCAGACACAAAGGAGAATGCCTGCTGGTATGAACGGGAAATTATGGAGTTGCTTCTTGTACACAAATTCAAATACATATTAGTGTCAGCTACTCCGGTCTAATTTGAATGGTGGGGGAAATGGTTCAACAGCTAAATGTATGGTCAAATGTGTAGCAGCAATAAAAAGTTAAAACGTCTCTCTCATACACACTACCTGCTGGGTGCTCACCTGCCCCATGAGGTGAAAATGCTCTAATATTGAAAACCACCTTTGTTTTTAGACAAAATTATAAGGTAGAAGGAACACTGTAATTCCCCAGAACATGCTACCTTTCCTCATTCAGCAGGCACTTCCAGGCAGTCACCATTTTTCAATGGGATTCAGTCACATACTGGCAAATTAAAGTGGCACAACTAAAGTTTATTTAAAGCGCTTAATGTAACAAACCCACCTACCTGAATTGGGACTTTTGGCAACAAGAAGGTGATGGAGGAGATGCACTGACTGAATGTTCAATAGATAACATCATCTGAGCTCCCCACAAATGTGTGAACGAGGATGAATGTTCAATAGACGGGACATCTGCGAGTAGCCACTATAGTAATTAATTTTGCATGTGAGCCTACTCCCACAGCCCTATCCTAACTGGGTGTGTATGTGTGTGCTGTGCTCTTTCTCAGTTGTAGCACATTGTTATGTGAGCAGGTGTTAACAGAAAACACATCATCATTTGCACATATTCTGGTAACAACAGATCCTTGATATATCTCAAAAGCATACATAATGGGACTGCTAATGGGTCATAAGATGAACTTCATTTACTATTACACTTCAGAAAAATAACTATTTTAGGGCAGGGCCATGTCAGCATTTGGTGCTTTGCGGCTCTATCCTATATTATCATTTCTCTATACAGTATACAGGTTTCCTACAGGTGAACTACTTATTGAGCATCCATCCTGATCTGCTTGCACAAAGCTTATGCAGGGGTTAGATTATGCCCAGACTTGATTGAGGATTTCCCCCCCCCCCTCACTTGTTTCCAGGGAGCTAATGCATCAATTAACACCCATCCTGATTTGCTTTTGTGGTATTTCTATAGCTTCCTAATAGCCATTTATTCATCACACACTTTTCAGTGCATTTTCCCATTGCTTTCCTGACATCAAAAAGTCCATTTAAAAAAAAAAAAAAATGGATTTGCTGCTCTAAGCTGGTAGAGCACTTTTAATATGCTTCAGTTGTGCAAACCTAAATGTCTGGTATGCACTTGAATCCCTCCCACAAAATATTGACTACCTGGTGGCTTGCAGGTGTCAAATACCAGCAAGCTATCAATTTCTGCTCCAAATGTTGGATTTGCGGGAGGCGGTGGAAGACAGGAGTGCCTGGCGTGCTTTGGTCCGTGGGGTCACGAAGAGTCGGACACGACTAAACGACTAAACAACAACATCAATTTATAAAAGCTTTCCTTGAGATTCATGCTCTCAATTTGTTGCTGGATACGTTGACAGGTCCAGTTCCTAATGTCTGTGGGGATATATTGTCCCAATTCCTTATCCTACCAATATTAATAGGCATAGTTTTCATAATGATGCTATATACTTTAATCACTATTTTTTTGGTTTCTGTTCTTTCGTCATTCTGTTATTTCTGAAAGACTGCTGTATTTCCTTATCAGGCAATAGGCCTGACTTGAAAATATTGGAGCAAATAATAACATTGCCCTATTCTGTTACTTACTTCTTCATTGGATTTGAAAACACCTGTAATCTTCAAGGGCAGTGAATTCCAGTAAGTAGGTGCCACAACCCAAAAGGCTGATTCCTATGTTATGTGATACAGACCTTCTGATAAGATGGTATCTACAAGAGGCCCTCATCTGCAAAGTGCAGTGATCAATTGGGTCTGCAAGGGGTGAGAGAGAGTCTTTCAGATATCCTTGTCCCAAGCTGTATAAGGCTTTTCATACCAAAACCAGCACCTTGAACTTAGCCCAGTATTTCTGCTCCAAATGTTGGATTTGTCAGATTGTTTAAAATCTTTTATCTGCCATTCTTTAGTTAAGCTACTTTCTGAAGAATGAAACATCCCGCTTCATTTTTAAAGACTCCCATTTTGGAAATTTCAGGAGACTTGTTTTTTTATTTAAAAAAAACAAACTTGTGCACATAGGAGCCAACTCCTAGGGGCTGTGGGCGCTTCAGCCCCCCCCCCCCCAATAAAATATTTGATATGGTATGTGTGTCATAAAGTGAGGAGAAAGTGTGTGTCATAAAGTGTGTGTCATAAAGTGAGCAGAAAGTGAGGAGGAATTAAAGAACCTTTTAATGAGGGTGAAAGAGGAGAGCGCAGAATATGGTCTGAAGCTCAACATCAAAAAAACGAAGATCATGGCCACTGGTCCCATCACCTCCTGGCAAATAGAAGGGGAAGAAATGGCGGCAGTGAGAGATTTCATTTTTTGGGGCTCCATGATCACTGCAGATGGTGACAGCAGTCACGAAATTAAAAGACGCCTGCTCCTTGGGAGAAAGGCGATGGCAAATCTAGACAACATCTTAAAAAGTAGAGACATCACCTTACCAACAAAGGTCCGTATAGTTAAAGCCATGGTTTTCCCAGTAGTGATGTATGGAAGTGAGAGCTGGACCATAAAGAAGGCTGATCGCCGAAGAATTGATGCTTTTGAATTATGGTGCTGGAGGAGACTCTTGAGAGTCCCATGGACTGCAAGAAGATCAAACGCATCCATTCTTAAGGAAATCAGACCTGAGTGCTCACTGGAAGGACAGATCGTGAAGTTGAGGCTCCAATACTTTGGCCACCTCATGAGAAGAGAAGACTCCCTGGAAAAGACCCTGATGTTGGGAAAGATGGAGGGCACAAGGAGAAGGGGACGACAGAGGATGAGATGGTTGGATAGTGTTCTCGAAGCTACAAACATGAGCCTGACCAAACTGCGGGAGGCGGTGGAAGACAGGAGTGCCTGGCGTGCTCTGGTCCATGGGGTCACGAAGAGTCGGACACGACTAAACGACTAAACAACAACAATGTGTGTCATGTGATCAATTATGCAGGGCAGGTCTCTGCTCCCCGAATATTTTATTAAAGTTGGCACCCCTGCTTGTTCAGTATGGCAGTTAAATATAGCATGCTGCCTAATTTATGTAACTTCAGTAAATTATTTAATTGTATGTTTCCAAATTGCATATTACCATACCTTCATTCTGTTGGTTGAATAAGACACAATAATGCGCGCGCGCGCACACACACACACACACACACACACACACATTACTGTTGGGGTATAATGTTCTGCTCCATCTCCACTGAAGACTCCAGGTGTAAATATGTGTACAATAAGCCACATTTCTTCGAGACACTAGCCTCTGCTCTGCCTTGATTTTCCCAACGGAAACACAACCCTGTGTGAGCACCTGGAACTTCTTGGATCTTGCTACGACTCAACGGAGATTGTGGGTAGTACACAACCTTTGTAACTTTGTATTATTTATGTGTACTTGCTGTATGCTTTGTACTTGTAGTATGCTTTGGTAAATGAGCAAAAAGGCTACAACAGAGCATGTGCAAAGTACTTCTCTCTCTTTCTCTCTCTCAGAACAGTCCCCAATGCTCACAATTAACCCTCATGGCGGTGGCCACAATTCTTTGATAATTTTGTGATGACTTTAAGCAAGTTTTGTCACATTGGCTCAAGCAGCCATATGGCTACTGCTGCAATGGGCACATTCAGAAATGTGAGTGTGCATCTGATTTTAGCACTCTAGTGCCTTGGCACAAGTTGCATTTGTGACGGAGGGTGCCCGTCAAAAGCTGCATGGCCCGAGAGTCAATGCAATGTCAGAGTGTTGATAAGGACTGGAGAGACCTGGGTTCAAATCCCCACTCAGCCATGCAGTCATTAGGTGACCTTGGGCTAGCCATTATTTCTCATTCTAACCTTCTTCACCACTCCCTCTGTGTGCCCCTTGAGCCCTCTGAAATTGGCTCGGGGTGGGGGAGGAGTGTTCAGAAAAACCCCAGAACTTGCATGGGAGCCAACTCCTAGCGGCCAAAGGGTCTTTGCCTTCTCCATAAAATATTTGATGGGGCTTTCCCTCCCCCCCCCCCAAAAAAAAGTTGATGGGCATTGCCATTCAAATGGTATGTGTGCACCATATCATGTGATTGATTGTGTGGGCCCCCCAATATTTTATTCAAGTTGGCCCCCCTGCCCAGTGCAGGGCAAGGAGAGCAGGGGATTGTTCCATCTAGCAAACGGAAGCAGTTGCTCAGGCAAAATGATGGGAGGAGCTCAGCATTGAATTCCGCCCATAGTAATTAAAGTTGACTTCAGATTGAGACTGTGCAGCTAAAAGCATTACTGAGGAAATGTGGGTTCCACGTTATGAGGTAATTCTGTGAAGGGTAGCGCTGTGGGTTAAACCACTGAGCCTAGGCCTAGGGCTTGCTGATCAGAAAGTTGGCGGTTTGAATCCCCGCAACGGGGTGAGCTCCTGTTGCTTGGTCCCTGCTCCTGCCAACCTAGCAGTTCGGAAGCACATCAAGTAGATAAATAGGTACCGCTCCGGCAGGAAGGTAAACGGAGTTTCTGTGCGCTGCTCTGGTTCGCCAGAAGCAGCTTAGTCATGCTGGCCACATGACCTGGAAGCTGTCTGCGGACAAACGCCGGCTCCTTCAGCCTATAGAGTGAGATGAGCGTGCAAACCCAGAGTCGTCCGCAACTGGACCTAACGGTCAGGGGTACTTTTACTTTTACCTTTACCACCAGTTAGCACTTTGTATGTGCTCAGAATTCTAAGTTCCTGTTTGTTCTTCTTTCTGCTGTCATTCAGATAGGGGGTGTCGATGGGGGCCTGTCGTCTTATACTCCGTAAAGCACCAAGCACATTCATGGTGATACACAAATACTAAGTGAAAAACAACAGATGCCTTGTTTCTTTTCACATTTCCTAACCTCAGTGTGGGGGGCGGTGGTGGCATATCATTTCGATAGGTCCTTCCACTGCTATTTCTGCTGGATCCTTCCTTTTCCTCCACATCCAGCCACCTGCAAGTTGACTTCCAGCGTGATACTTTTAGAACAATGCACACTCGGGAGTCAAAAATGCAATCTTCCAGTGCACAAAGTGAAATAAAATGAGAGGGCGATGGTTATAATTTATTGAACAGTTTTAGATTGCCGTCTGCTGGCCATTAATATTAAGGCAAGTGGTACTTCGGGTTAAGAACTTACAGTGGTGCCTCGCAAGACGAAATTAATTCGTTCCGCGAGTTTTGTCGTCTTGCAATTTTTTTCGTCTTGCGAAGCACGGTGTCGGAAAAGTTTTGGAAAAGCTTCAAAAATACCAAAGTCTTCAAAAACCTCAAAAAAAGGCTACCACACCGCGTGCTATGAGTTGCTCCTCGAAGGTGTCGCAACTGTATTAACGGTGTTAAGAAAAAGGAAACAAACTTGCAAGACGTTTCCGTCTTGCGAAGCAAGCCCATAGGGAAAATCGTCTTGTGAAGCAGCTCAAAAACCAAAAAACCCTTTCGTCTTGCGAGTTTTCCGTCTTGCGAGGCATTCGTCTTGCGAGGTACCACTGTAATTTGTTCTGGAGGTCCATTCTTAACCTGAAACTGTTCTTAACCTGAGGCACCACTTTAGCTAATGGGGCCTCCCGCTGCTGCTGCCGTGCTGCTGGAGCACAATTTCTGTTCTCATCCTGAGGTAAAGTTCTTAACCCGAGGTACTATTTCTGGGTTAGCGGAGTCTGTAACCTGAAGCGTCTGTAACCCGAGGTACCACTGTATCCCAAACAGCCTGGCTGGTTAGCTGAGAGCTGAAGCAGAACACACACACCCCCCTTTATTTCATTATTCACATGATTAGGGATTAGGAAGAAATTCAGTTAAGTTCACATTGAAAGGCGAATCTATCTAGGGGCTCATCCAGACTTCATTTTGTGGTGTGTTTCTAGGAACAGGCCCCATACCCTCCAACATTCCTCAGACGAAAATAGGGACATTTTTCACTCCACCCCCCCCCCCAACAGACCCTCCTCAACCACCCTTCATTTTGTGTCCTCCCCCTCTGAGCATTTCCTATCAGAACAAGGGCAAATGCCACCAACACTTCACCAATGGGGGACACACACACACATCCTCCACCATTGTCAAGTATGAAATCTCCTAAACAGGTGACAGTCAAATACTAATAATGCTAGCTTTGATTTCAGTACTTCAAGGCCCAGGGAGAGGGTACCTGCCTGCCCGACACTCTGCAAGCACCTGCAAGGTGTTCCTAGTAGGATAAAAAGCTCTCAACAGCTTGGGACTGGTTTACTTGTGGGATCAATTTGCCCAATGTATGCCCACTGAACCACTTCAGTCTGTGGAACTTGCACTGTTATGGATGCCACATAATGCTAATTCCACGCTTGTAATAAATACATCTTTTTGAGTGGCAGCACCTACACTTTGGAACTCCCTGCCCATTGAATTAGACACACACCTTCGCTGTACCGCTTTTCAGTGCCTGCTTAAAACAGTTTTTGTTCAGGCACGGCTATCTAGACCTACAGAAGTTACATATATTTTATTTCTTTTTTAGTTACTGTTGATTTTCTTTTGAATATTTTAAAATACCTACTTTTCTTTTTCTTTTTCAAAAAACACATTTTAACATCTTATTTTATATTTTTGTAAACAGCTAAAAGGTTTTTTTTTATACAAGCAGTATATATGTGCATGTGTGTGTTTTGAATAAATAGTCAATGCCTGAATTCATTGCCTGAATTCAATGCCTGCACTGAGAATTTATATTGCAGTAGTAAATTTGAATTTTACCCAAAACTATCACCCATCTATTCCTCAAGGCAGATCTTATGAAGAATAATTTGAATTATTCTGCACCAATAATTAAACATGCTAACATGCAATAGGCCAGAAATCTCTTCAACACATTACTCTAGTTAAATAAGCAGGGGTAGATTGTAATACATCTAAAAACATACACAGATGGTGCTTTTCACTGTTGTGATGTTTACAAAGTCCTGAATTTCTGCACCCAAAATTAGCATTGCTCTAAAGGCATTTAAAATTGGGCAAATTGATCCCATTAGCTTAAATTCTGGGAGTCTATTTAAGGCAACTTAAATATGCAAGCAACTGGTTTCTGCAGAAAAACTGTATACCAAGACAGCAGTACGATTTCCCCTGCTCTATTTCTTTAGAGCATTTACCATTTGTGCAAAGTTTTTTCCCTTACCAAAGACCACTACTTTGGATTTAGCACCATTCATAACTAGAATCGTTTTTGTACAGAAAGCAATAAATGTCTCAATAACTTTCTCATGCCGTCTTAAGATGTCAAAAATAAAATAATATAATCAACACAAAGTAGTACATTTACAAGTCTGTCCAGAATCTTGGGCATATAGATTTTTTTATACGAATGTAGAACTATATTTTTTCATATAAAAATGAAAAGACAATGGATTTAAAATCCAGCCTTGTTGAACTCATTTACATGCAGGAAGCTCTGCAAGAACACATCTCCAGCCTGTTTGAACTGTCAAACATGTTTCTACACAAAGCACCCTTATTTTAGAAAGGAAGTCTCAAATCAATATTTGCTTTTAAAAAATAATTCCTCCTAGAGACAACTTCTATTTATAGAATCAAAACTGCACTTAAATCAATAAATGCAGCCGGGCTGCCTTTTGCCGTATATTAGTTATAAAGTGGAATACTGTAAAACAATCATCTTGCTATTCTGGAGTCAAGCCTGCTGTTCAACATATAGGATTCTCTTCTGCCCAGGTCGCTAATACTTGAATGACATTCTTCACATCGTGTTTAGATGATTTATCAGTTAGGCTGATTTGTCTGTAATTTCTAGGATCTTGACAGTTCTTAAGTGTTGGTACAACGTGGCCTGCCAGGAGTGGGCAGCATGGAGATCCACTCCCCTGACCTCTGGTCATTTGTGTCTCTGTTGCTTACCAGGAAGTAGAGAGCAAGTGGCAAGGTGGTGGCAAGGTGCGAACACAGTAGCAGAACCAATCCTGCTGCTGCTTTTGCAACCCCCTGCTTCCTCATACTAAGTAGCAGCAATGTGACCTTAGGTTAGTTGAGTGGTGGTACCCTACCATGCTGCCAACGACTGGTCCTGACTCATTCAAGAACCCTTGTCAAGAAGAGAAGAACCCTCTGTTTGGTAGTCCAGTTCCTTTCCTACAACTAGTTAAGTCTCTGTGTTGGGAGTGAAAAAATACAGTAAATGCTTCCAAAAACCCAGACCTCCAATGGGTGGAAGAATAACGAATTGACCCCCTTATTTAGAAATTCACCATCTTGTCCCTTAGAAGGAAACAGGGGGAGTGGGTACTAATATAAGCTCCTCCTCCCAAGACTTTGAGCCTCTCCACATCATCCATGATGATATGTGATATCAGGGTGGTTTTTACGCTACCCCACTTTCAATACGGTTTGTGCCCTGCAAATATTTTGGAGATGGACATACTGCTTTGTTCCTAACTGGTTAACGTCCCATAGCTTCCTGCTGATCACCACCCACCACTAATCATAGACTTGGAAGGGACCACTAGGGTCATCTAGTCCAACCCTCTGCAATGCAGGAATCTTTTGCACAATGTAGGGCTTAAACCCACAACCCTGAGATCAAGAGTCTCACGCTCTACCAACTGAGCTATGCACTGTTATTGCATTAATCTGTTGCAGAATGCACCTGCAAAAACACACCAGCGTGGTGGGATATATTTTTTTTATCTGATCCTACTCACTCTCAGGCATTAACCTGAGATGCCATTTAAAGTGTGTAAACGTAATTGCACTTGAATCCCTCCTGCAAAATACCGACAGTCTGGAGGCACTCTGCGTTTATGGGTCATTTTGAGGAATCTTTGGAAAAGGACAAATTGCTGGATGACCAGATGCAAGAAGTAGATCCCTGAGCTGTCTTAAGGTAAAGGTAAAGGTACCCCTGCCTGTACGGGCCAGTCTTGACAGACTCTGGGGTTGTGCGCCCATCTCACTTAAGAGGCCAGGGGCCAGCGCTGTCTGCAGACACTTCCGGGTCACGTGGCCAGCGTGACAAGCTGCATCTGGCGAGCCAGCGCAGCACACGGAACGCCGTTTACCTTCCCGCTGGTAAGCGGTCCCTATTTATCTACTTGCACCTGGGGGTGCTTTCGAACTGCTAGGTTGGCAGGTGCTGGGACCGAGCAGCGGGAGCGCACCCCGCCGCGGGGATTCGAACCGCTTTCGATCGGCAAGCCCTAGGTGCTGAGGCTTTTACCCACAGCGCCACTCGTGTCCCCTGAGCTGTCTTACAACTTGCCAAATATAAAGGAGGAAGTGATAATTAATCAATGGAGACAAACAAAGTGAGTGACTTACCAACTGAGGGGTGATTCATTATGATAATGAAGGACCTGGAACTTGTTAAAAACCTTTTTGTCTGAATGTAAGGAGCTGTTCACTACACAAATGGAAAGTTGTAAAAATATGGGTTTGTGCATGGATCAGAAGGAGACTCTTCCCAAGACAAGCTGCTGATTTATAAATCCTCCGACAAATGTCTACAAAAGAGTTGATGGGAGGAAGGGGAGTAGCAAGGGGAGGGGGGGCATTTAAAAAATGTAAAGCAGGATGAAAAATAATCACAGCACTATAAGAAAATGATGTTGGGGGAAAAAACAGTTTAGAAAAGGGAAAAGAGAATATAAGAGAGAATAAAACCAGAGTCCAGAAATACGGACAGGCCTTATCTGTGTGTGCTTGATAAAAAATCTGGAGACACAAATGAAGGATCCTTGGACATGTGCACTTCTGGGAAATAACTCAAGGAGTAAACAGGAAGGTTCAACTGCAGGGCACAAAAGATCTGGAACGTGCCAAAGGGAAAGTGTATGCAGCTCTGCAGCTTATGTGTTGAGGCACAGCCACCCTCCTGAGACTAATGTCACTGCAACTTACCTGGATGGTGCAAGCAAGCGCTGAAATGGAAAGAATCAACACACACCAAGCATTTGCAGGAGGCAGTCTACAACTCCAAGGGAAGAGTTCTTTTAGGCTCCTTTTTATTGTTATCTTTCTCCCTCTAGAAGCGCAGAATGAGTTTTTAGAGAGACTTGGAATCCAGGGGAATCATTTACATACAGCTGCAATTTGGCTTTGGATTTTGTGGCCAAAGATAAGCTATTACATGGGCAGAGTTTAAATGCTGGGTCAACATACTTTATTTTTTTGCATCTATCCTTCCTCAAAGACGCCAGGGCAGCTTCCAGGGCCCTCCAGTTGTAGTTGGACTGCACCTCCCACCAGCCTGTGTATGCATCATGCATCCAAAGCTCATTTTAAGCACACCCCCCACAAGAATCCTGGGAACTGTAGTTTGTTAAGGGTGCTGGAAATTGTAGTTCTGTAATGGGTAAATTATGCTTCTCAGTATTCCAGTGAGCTTCATGGCTGAGTAGGGATCTGAATCTAGCTGTCACTCTAAATCAGGTATCTTTAATCTGATTCCTTTTCTTTTCAATTTTTCTTTGGCTAGCAATATTTTTTGCAAAGACTTCTGTTTTGAATTCACATAGACAATGCCTATTAATATGAGTGGTTCCTTGGGATGTCAGAGAAGGACAGAAATCTAAATGGGAGTGGAAATTGCTGATGTTGACCTATTCATCTCGCCTCCAGAATGGGAACCAATCCAGCAAATACGATCAGTATTTGCTGTAGTTGTTGCTTTCAGTCCCCAAACAACACATAATAGATTACTTTTACCCCACATTTGTGTTGGTTTCCCTTTGAAATTAATGGGATGGAATAACGTAATGACAACTTAAGTTATGTAATTATGGAAATTGTGTAGGTTGTGTAATTTTGCCTCATCGGACAGCAAGACAAATAATATAATTTTTGGTGGAATACAAACTGCAGCAGAACAGAAATGGCTCTGCATGCAACAACTGTGGAAACTGCTGTATCCATGCAAGAGCATTATGCTGGTTTCTACTTGCAGAGAAAAGAAAGGAAAACCTTATGTTATAAAAACAGCAGCCTCTTCCACAGCTCAGTGCAAGACAGACAACCAAGCCTCAGTGAAATGTGATCACTGTTCCTGCGTCTGGGGCAAAGGCAGGAACAGCACCTTTTGCTGCAGCCTGCTTTGAGCACTACTTTGATTTTCTCTCATTAGCATGCGGAAGGGAGAGAAGTGTCACTCAATGGTGATCAATCAGTGTCAGTTCTGCTTATGGTGATTGAATGCACGTCAAGTGAGCACCTGGGTCCCACAGGCTTTTTTTTAAAGCACGATAAGCGCATTTAGAAGTTGGAGCACTGCATGGTGTGCCACGTGGGGCTCCCCTTGAGGAATGCTGACATGCTTCAGCAGCGAGACCACAGGAGCACATTACACTGATGGGCCAATATTTGCATTAGCCTCTCAACAGCTCCCAGACAGGCACCAGTGAGAGAGCTGGTTTTGATTTGCTAAAAGCTTAAATCCGGGGTGAGGAGCCTTTGGCCCATGGGCCAAATCTGGCCTGGGATGGGTCCTGATTTGGCTCGTGAGGTGCTTTCCTCCAAACAACGACCCACCTTCCCCACAACTGATATAATATGTGATGGCAGAGATGCAGCGGAAAGTCAGGGTGAGGGGGGTGAGTTCAAACCGCTGATCAACAGTTGATGGGCAGTGACTTCTAGCCTGCTGGATTGGCTGTAAAACCAAATTTCCTGCAAGGAACCCCATTGCACAGCTGATCCCTGTGGTCCACAGGCTGCACTATAGTTCCCAAGCGAACAACATTTAATTGGTTGTCGGGTGCTTGGGAAATGCTGCACAGAGGACAGGTTGTCAAAGTTGGCCTGCAGTCACCAACCCCTAGTCTAAATGACTGGCACCTGACTATTGGCAGAGTACCTGCTTTGCATGCAGAAGGTCCTTGGTTCAATCCCTGACATCTCTAGTAGGACCTGAAGCCTTGGGAAGCTGCTGCCAGTCAGCGTGCACAATATTGACCTTCTCTGACTCAGTACAAGGCAGCATCCTTTGTTCTTCTTACCGCCATCTGTAAGGGTAGCATCAGACTGAGTGCCTATGCAGAAGTAACTGCGGCCAGCTCATCCATGCAAATAACTGGTTATGAAAGGAATCTAATCACATCAGTAAGGAAATGCCTGGAGGTGGAGACTCACAGAAGACTGCACTTCCTATGCCACAATTGGGGGAGACGGGACTGCATCTTCGAAGTTCTGTAATATTTCAGAGTACCCACATTTCACGCAGAGAAATGCACCTTCTACCTGATCAATCTCTGTGTCCATTAACCAGCTCAGCCTCTTTCCATCCTGATGTCATCAGCTGTGACTGACAGGGGGTTCAGCAGGGTTTCAAGAGGAGGCATTTCTCAGCAGTTGCTACTTGATATTTCATTCTGACTCAAGATGGCAGGAATGGGAGCTTCTGCATGGAAAATGTAAAAGGTAAAGGATCCCTGGACAGTTAAGTCCAGTCAAGGGCGACTATGGGGTTGCGGCGCTCATCTCGCTTTCAGGCCAAGGGAGCCGGCGTTTGTCCACAGACAGCTTCCCGGGTCATGTGGCCAGCATGACTAAACTGCTTCTGGCACAATGGAACACTGTGATGGAAACCAGAGCTCACAGAAACGCCGTTTATCTTCCCGCCAGAGTGGTACCTATTTATCTACTTGCACTGGCATGCTTTCGAAATCCTAGGTTGGCAGGAGCTGGGACAGAGCAACAGGAGCTTACTCTGTTGTGGGGATTCAAACCGCTGACCTTCTAATCAGCAAGCTCAAGAGGCTCAGTGGTTTAGACCACAGCGTCACCCGCATCCCACACTGCACCACTGATCAGTTTCCCTAAACTTTCACGTTATAATTTTGCTGCAGGTTTTTTTCTCCTTGGGAAACTTATATTTCAGTTTCTAAGGTTTACTGGCCTGGCAATCCAATGAAGTTAAAATTACGTCCTCTTCAGGTATTGCTTCTCCCATGGCAAGAGGAAGAATAGGGTTGTGCTGACTAGTTCTGCACTCTTTGGTGCACTGTTCTAATTCATGCAGGGAACCACAATAAATAGAGCAGACTCTCCACTGCAGACATTTGTCCTCCAATACAGGAATCAGGGTAGGAGGAAGAATCAAACAGGGAAATTGGGGAGATCATGACCACCCTCCTCCCTGCCAGCTTCTGCTGCCTCTCCCACAATCACTGTCCAGCAAAACCTCTTGGGAACAGCACTGACTGCTGTTGTTACAAAACACAGACAAAGCCAGGAGTAACCTTTTTTTGGAAGATTGGCACTACTGTTTGGTTCTCAGAGGGTGTTTGAATGGATATTCCTGTACCGGCCAGTAGGTGGTGCTGGTCATCTATTCACGAAATCACCTTGCGCATTTCACAAACAGGTTTTTTGGGGGAGATTAAGGGCTTCCCCCGACGTACCATATGTAGTTGCAGTTTGAGCCAACATTTTATGGAGGGAATTTGTAGCTCTGTACCTGTGGTCGCACGTAGCGGCTATTAGAGAGTTGAGTTTTGATTCCTACACGACTGGTTGCTTGTGTCTGAACTGAGAAAAGTTCTGCGGCTGCAGGCACACCGCTCAGGTACCCAGGTATTCCTCCAGCCAGTAAACGTCAGCATTATGAGTATGCACGCAAGGGTAGCCTTTCCATATCTTCTTTCCCTGTTTGTATTTAATGCCCAGTGCTCTAAGAGGAACAGAGTGTTTGTCCGAGCTATGGCAAACCTGGTTATTGTGATGTAATTTTGTCTGCAGATAACGCTTGCTATCGTGAGCAGTGCTTTGATCTAGTCACCGCCGCCTCTGTCTGCCACATCTCTCCTCTGAACTGAGCTCGCAAACTGACAGCCCAGACCTGTGAGAGGGAAGTGGCATGAAACAGATGTTCCCAAAACACACCCACCAATTCAAAAGCAAAAAGCAAAACCAAAAAACCAACCAGGACAGTGTTTGTATACATCCCACTCAAATGAAAGTACTGAGGATCCGTTCCAGATCTTTCACAAAATTTGGATTTTTTGGTGCTAGAAGAAAAACCTGTTTGTTTGTTTTTAAAAAAGCACATTATTCCAGATTATTATATTAACAAATATGATGTTATGTGACAGGGTACCAGAAAGAAAATCTGAAAAAACAGCAGCTATACCACTCTTAATGGTAATAATAATAATAATAATTTTTTTTATACCCTGCCCATCTGGTAATTGTGGAGGACTTTTCCACAATTACCAGATGGGCAGGGCTATGTTTTATACCTCAAAACAGTGACAAAAGCATGTTCTATGAGTTTTATTCAGACCTGTAGTGCATAAAACCACTATGTGGAAAAAATGGCAATGCTCAAACTTTTTTTTTTTAAGGTGGGGGGAATCAAACATTCAAATGTTTTTGGCCACAATGTATCTTGAATTGCACTTAAATGCAAAGTGTTTTATATTAATTTGAAGCTTGAGAAAAATTTCATTCAAAGTCTCAAGAGCAGGAATGGTTGCCTATGAAATATTCTGGATGGTGTTGGGTATGTTTTTCAAATATTTCATAGGCAACCATTCCTGCTCTTGAGACTTTGAATGAAATTTTTGCAAACAGTGCAAAATTGGGCAGAACTTCATTTAGGGTTTGAACCGACATCTGATGCATGAAATTCTTGTTATGTTAAAAAGGGGGGAAAAAGAAAATCCCGTTTTAAAACCGTTGAAACATAAGAACATGACCCCTTCAAAATAACACATATTCATTAAGCCCCGTTTTATTTTGGTGGGCAAATTAAGCACATACTGAGATCTACATTCCCTTCTCCCAGTGGCGTAGCGTGGGGGGTGCAGGGGGGGCCGGCCGCACCGGGCGCAACATCTGGGGGTTAGGGTTAGGGGGCGCAAATCCACGGGTTAGGGGGTGCAAATCCACAGGTTAGGGGGCGCAAATTACTTGCCTTGCCCCGGGTGCTGACAACCCACGCTACGCCACTGCCTTCTTTGTCATCATAAGAAGAGCCCTGCTAAATCAGGCTAGAGTCTAGAAAATCTAACCCATTGCTCTGTTCTCACAGTTGCCAACAACATGTCTCTTCTGGTTGGCAGCCCTCAATCAGCACCTGAGCACGGCAGCACTCTCTGCACTTTCAGTTCCAGCAACTGGTATTCAAAAGCATACTGCCTCTGACGACAGAGACAGAGCATGGCTGATAGCCTTATCTTCCATCAATAGAATGCATTGGAGCTTCACACTTTATTTACAGGATTTACTGCTACAATGTCATGGGCTGGAGGAACGATGGGAGGATCCAGCTGCGGAACCCCAATGGAAGAAGGGTCAGAGCGTGGGGACTGGCAATGGGACAACCGTGTGTGATCAGAGGGAGAAGATTGGGAAGTGAAGGTGTCAGAAGCTGAAGAAGTAACAGGGCTAAGTGAGCAGGGGGAGCCTGTGGCAGAGAGCAGGAGAGTCAGAGGAGGGAGGCTCAGAGGAGTCAGGCTGGTGAAGAGTCACAGGTGTTTCCCCCTCCTGCTGCAACAAGCTCCTTTCCCTCCTGATATCCCAGAACTAGGCGAGGCGTGAAAAGGGTGGAGGAAAGATTGGCGATGTGCAGACACAGTTTCTGATTGCTTACAGAAAACCCTGGAGAGGAAGAGACTTAGGCAGTTGTGGGAGGACTTTGCAACAGCCTCATAGGAGGCAAGATCTACTGGGAAGGTTTGCTGAGCACATCCTGGTTTTTTTCTAATAAAGAGTTAATGTCTCCTACGCCATGTGATTTACTGCTGGCTGGTTTCTGACATACAAATATCAACATGTATCAAACAGCCTGGAGCATGTAAAGTGTGACTTGGTCCCAGAACATATTGACTCCTAAGCAGGTTAGAATCCATTCCTTTTATCAGACAGGGGTCAGCAAACTTTTTCAGCAGGGAGCCGGTCCACTGTCCCTCAGACCTTGTGGGGGGGCTGGACTATATTTTGAAAAAAAGAAAGAAAGAACAAATTCCTATGCCCCACAAATAACCCAGAGATGCATTTTAAATAAAAGCCCACATTCTACTCATGTAAAAGCACTCTGATCCCCGGACCATCCGTGGGCCAGATTTAGAAGGCTATTGGGCCGGATCTGGGCCCTGGGCCTTAGTTTGCCTACCCACGAGATAGAGCATTGCCACTTCCCCACTCTTAGATTAGAGATGCCTGCAGGGTAGGGATGGGCAAGAAATTTGATTCAGTTTGCATTTAAAGGTGAGCTTATGCATCTGCATTTTCTGAAACAATAACTAGCTTTCAAAATAAGCCAGCTTTCAACATGCTCCCCGCCCCCGAATTTTGCAATGCAGTTCTCCAGCCAAAGAAAGTGTAAAAAATAATAATGCATGCGCTAGAGTAAAGTGTGCATATAAATGCATATATTCGTGAAAACAATATAGGAAAATGTATTATATTAGAGAAGATTGCTTTGCAAAAAATGTGTAGTCAAAACTGCATATAAAACTGTATAGTAGGGAAATGTCACTAAAATGCTGATGAATTTTCATGAGCGCTTTTAAAAAAACATATATGCAAACTTATATGGAGAACAGAACTGGAAAAATGAGAAACTAAGAGAAACTGAAACTGACAGGTTCTTCCAACCCTAGCTATACTTCTTCAGGTAGGACTGGAAAAGATTCCTGCCATCCAGAGTAGACACTATTGGCATAAGTGATCTGACTCAGTATAGCATACTTTCATACGTTTGCTTAAACTCATCTTAGTAGTTTAGCGGTATGGCATGCATTTTACATGCAGAAGGTCTTGGGTTTAATTCCTGGCATCTTCTGGTGGGTCCTGGAGTCAGTAAAATGACCAAACTCTGCTTCCAGATCACCTGTCCATTGAGCATTCATTTCGATTTGTTTGCAGAGAGGTTAGACAACATCGCATCTGGCAGCTGCTACCCTATATTTCCCAGGGCATTTCTCTTACCATTTTCCTTATTGTAAAAAGCCCACCTTTTTATGGGTTGGTTTCTGGTGCAAGGAAGGGAGAGAAACCCAAGCCGACACCTTTGCCAATGCCTCCTAGAGGTGGGCATTTGGTCCCTGAGCTGAAACCTCTGTACCCCTGGATCTGAGTGTTCTTCATGAAAGCTGGTTGCAGACAGATTATCTTGAGATGAGAAGAAAGGGGAAATAGATCTTGGTAATGTCTCTTGGCTGGCTCACCCTGAAGAAATGTATGTTCTATGCCTTTGCTAGAACGTTATCTGTTTCACTGGTGGAGGGAGGATGGCGAAGCATAAGGCAACTCTGACGACGATGACAACTGGAGAAATGAAATGCATTATCTCGCTCCCTTCTCTCTTTTCAGTCAGTATTAATGCTGCCTGATCTTCCTTGGAGGTGGGGGAAGGGGCGGGAGCCGAGCCGTCCTCCCAATATAGAAGCATTTGATGGTTATCTCTGGAATTGAATAGGACTCCGTCAATCCTCATTAATGTTCAGTAATGAGAGATTATACAAGCTCTCGACTTACCTAACAGAAAAACTGCAATTTTCATTTCCTCCCCCTTTTTTCTCTTTTCCGGTAGATGAACTGCAAAATGTTATTGTTTCTGTAATCTATTCTTATTCCATTATTGGGTGCTAATTATCTTCCCAGCGCTGATCGTTTACCAGGTTTAATGAGCTCTGCACAGCACTGAATGCAAAGCAAATGGGTTTCGTCAAAAGTATGCCAGGCCCCAAACAAATATAAGAGACCCCCTGAAAGTTACATTTTCAAACCACTTGCACCCAGGATCCTGCACACAGATTAGCCAAGCATAGCATCAGGGATGCCATATATTCCGGAGCTGGGATAAACTTTTATTTATTTATTATATTATATTCATATACCGCCTTTCTTCCAAGGGACCCAAGGTGCTTTACAACTTTAAAATGCCAAAGCAAAATGATTGATATGAAATATAAACTTGACTCTGAGGATGGGGTGGGGGACATTGTGACTGGATCAGGTTCAAATGTGTATTGTTTTTAAAAAAAAATATTAAAGATTTTCCTCAAAGCATGTGCATTGTCTCTTTCTTCAGGTTGTGTTTTCTACAGATCAGTTACATTTGTTGTGAGACATTGGTGTTATATGCAGTATAGGGTTGGGGATAAAAGAGGGAGGGTACAGGAGAGAGTGGGTGGGGTGGTAAAGCTTATGTTCTTTTACTAAGTGCATGCATTGGGTTTTTGTGTCAGCGTTACTTGGGTAGGTGTTCTTTCTATTCGCTTGTTATGTTTCCTTGGTGATGAGAGAGGTTGGGGTGGCCTGGGGTGTGGTTGATTGTCTTTGGCTGGCTGCAGTGGATTTGTTTGTGCGTGGGGTGGATTGTTGGGTTAAGTTGTTCTTTAGTCGTTTAGTCATGTCCGGCTCTTCGTGACCCCATGGACAGCAGTTTGGTCAAACTCATGCTGGTAGCTTCGAGAACACTGTCCAACCATTTCATCCTCTGTTGTCCCCTTCTCCTTGTGCCCTCCATCTTTCCCAACATCAGGGTCTTCTCCAGGGAGTCTTCTCTTCTCATGAGGTGGCCAAAGTATTGGAGCCTCAGCTTCACGGTCTGCCCTTCCAGTGAGCACTCAGGGCTGATTTCCTTAAGAATGGATGCGTTTGATCTTCTTGCAGTCCATGGGACTCTCAAGAGTCTGCCATAACAAATCATATGCTATCAGTGGGTTTGCGTTGTTGTCTTGTTGGGCTGTGTATGTGATAAAGGGGAGCCATGCTGAAGTGAAGGCATCCTCTTCTATTTCTCCCCATGTCAGTTTCAGTCAACTGGTTAGCTTTTCTAGTAAAGCTGTTTCCCATACTACTTGATATCAGTGTTCCATGTTTATGACTGACAGGTCCTTCCAGTATCTGGCTATGATGTTCCTTGCTGTTGATAGTAGGTGGCTTATGAGATCTTTATAGTGGGCATTGTTATCTTGGAAGATGTCCAGTAAGGCCAGTACTGGGGTGACTTCTAGTACTTGTTTAGTTATTTTGCTTATTTCTTGTATGATTGCTGTCCAGAAGATTTGGATTTTGGGATATACGCTCCACGTGTGGAGGTATGTGCCTGTGGAGGTGCAGCCTCTCTAGTGTTTTGGTGAGGTTCCTGGGCGTATCAATGCCAGTTTCTGTGGTGTTAGGTACTATCTGTAAGTGAGTTTCAGAGGTGTGTGTGTGTGTGTGTGTGTGTGTGTGTGTGTGTGTGTGTTTGCCTTCCTGTAGGGGAAGGTAGGGAATGCAATTCAGTTTGCATTTGAAGGATAACTTACCCAATTCTCATTTTCTGAAAGACTTTATGAACTGAAACATAGCCACCCTTCAAAATCTATTCTAATCTAAATCTTGCAGTGCAATGTACAAGAATGCATACACTATGGCAATGCACATATTAGTGGATATAACTTACAAAAATGCATTATATTAGCGAAAATTGCTTTGCAAAAATGTGTATTTCAGTCAGATTGCATATAAAATTGTGCATAGCAGGAGAACTTTTCACAAAAATGCTGGGGCATCTTCATAGAACTGGAAAAAGAAAAACTGATGCAGAAATGTGGAGGACTGAACTTAAGCTTGAAAAAATAAGAAATTTCAATAAACTGAAATTGATATATTTGACCGTTCCTTCTCAGAGGTAACCTCATCCTGGAGATGTCCCAGGTGCTTCCTTCTCAAAAAGCTGCCAGAATGTGGATGGGGAACGTTTTGCTCTCTGCACGTGTTGCTGGGACTCCAACTCCCACCAGTTCTTTCCAGCTTGGCCAGTTGTCAGGGATGGTGGGACTTGTGGTCCAGCAAAATCCAGAGGGCCACCAGCTCACTATCTCTATGCTTAAAGGCACCAGAAAGCCAGAAATGCGAACACACTGCACACCTTCTCCAACATCAGGTGTGGCTCTGAGAACTGAGGTTTTGATCTCACAGCTGGTTCATATGGTACACTGGGTACTTTCCACCTTCTTTAGATGTGCCTGGCTACTCTCCTTCCACCATTGGGCACAGAGGAGGCTGCTGAACCAGTGTTATTAATGTCTCTCCCTGAAGACTGAGCAGAGGTAATAGTTTAATGTTAAAATCAAAATTAATTAACTGCCCATTTATGTGTGTTGGCAGCTTGATTTAGAATGCACAAATGTTATGGAGAGCCAATGACTGGACTATTAGTGTCCTTTATGAGTGGAATGGGGAGGGGATGCAATTTAAGGCATTTAAGTTGCCAATTAGCCTCTCCAGAACCTACTGAAGGATTCTTTTCCTCACACGGTGGTGCTGGGGCACTCCAATATCCATGCCAAAGTTGCCTCAAATGGGCTGGCTTGGGGCTTCATGGCATCCATGGCAATCATGAGGCTGCCTCAGTTCAGCAATAGTCCAGCACAACCTCAGTCTAGAGCCATGGACACAAACACTCCTGAATGCCCTTGTGTCACAGGAGCCTGCTGGTCAGTAATCACACAGTTAAAAGTTAGACTTAACTCTTCATTAGCAAAAACATGATCTCCACAGACTTCTCTGAGTGTCAGGTCTAATGAGCACAGCAGCTCATTATTACTCCATGAAATCCGTTGCCAAGACTGGAAGCCTCTGCCTCCTCACAGCCATCTAAGTGTTCTCCTTTCCAGGGCTTTTTCCAAGCAATCGGAAACTGCGCCTGTGTGCAATCAACCTATCCTCCGCCCTTCATGCCTCTCCTGGTTGTGGGTGACCAGGTGGGAAGGGAGCTTGTCACAGCAGGGAAAGGAGAGACACCCATGACTTTTCACCAGCCTGACTAATCTCTGCTTCTTGATCTCCCTCTTCCCATCCTCCTGCTCCAGCTTCTGATTCTGGACTGCTCTCTGCCACAGACTCTCCTAGCTCACTAAGCCCTGTTACCTCTTCAGCTTCCAACACCTCCTCTTCCCAATCCTTTCCCCTGTGACCACTCATTATTGCCTCACCACCAATCCCCAGGTTCTAATGGTAGCCTTTTTTCCTTGAGAGTTCCCAAGTTAGTTCCTCCCATCATTCCTCTGCATCCAGCCAGTCCATGACACCTTGCCATTGCCTATGGACTACCTTCCTTTCTGGGTGCCTAGATAAAAGTGTGTTCCCAAGAGGCAAGAGTGAGGCCAATACAAGCCGAATAGGAGCCAGAGGTGTGGGCCAGACTGGCATAGCCATGGCTCTAAAGATAACCAAAGTATAGAACAAGGATGCTGGTGCTGCTCTTAGCAACCAACAACTCAGCTCCAGCTCAGAAGTCAGGATGCTATATGCATACATAAGCTGGGATTGGCTAGTGTGCTCAGCTGATAATTAATAGCTGGCACCTTTGCACTGCTTCACTTTGTGAGCTATGCAGTGAGGCAAAACCCTGGTTGTCTGCAATGAGCAATTAGTGTGGTGCACACCAGTCTGGACTGTCCAACACGAAATGCTCAGAGGCAGTGGAGGGTGGTCTTTTAGGGCAAATCATGTCACTGCCCCGCCAACTTCAGTCTGCCCTTAGCCAGACCCCACCTGCCTTACCAATGAGATGGAAACATGGAAGGTGCCTAAAGAAGCCAGGGTGGCTATCTAAAGAACTTTTAACTGAGTTAAGATTAAAAAAGGATGTGTACAAAAAATGGAAAAGGGGGGAAACCACCAAAGAGGAATTCAAACAAATAGCCAGCACGTGTAGACACAAAGTCAGAAAAGCTAAAGCACAAAACTCAGGCTTGCTAGAGAGGTTAAAAGCAACAAAAAAGGCTTTTATGGGTATGTTCGTAGCAAAAGGAAGAACAAAGAAACCGTGGGGTCACTCAGAGGAGAAGATGGTGAAATGCAAACAGGGGACACAGAAAGGGCTGGACTCCTCAATGCCTTCTTTGCCTCAGTCTTCTCCGATAAAGAAAACAATGCCCGACCTGAAGAATTTGGAGCAAATGATTCAGCAGAGGAAACACAGCCCAGAATAACTAAGGAGATAGTACAAGAATACTTGGCTAGTCTAGATGTATTCAAGTCTCCAGGGCCAGATGAACTGCATCCAAGAGTATTAAAAGAACTGGCAGATGTGATCTCAGAACCACTGGCAGTCATCTTTGAGAATTCCTGGAGAACAGGCGAAGTCCCGGCAGACTGGAGGAGGGCAAATGTTGTCCCTATTTTCAAAAAGGGGAAAAGAGAGGACCCAAATAATTACCGCCCAGTCAGTCTGACATCAATACCAGGGAAGATTCTGGAGCAGATCATTAAGCAAACAGTCTGTGAGCACCTAGAAAGGAATGCTGTGATCACCAATAGTCAGCATGGATTTCTGAAAAATAAGTCATGTCAGACTAACCTGATCTCGTTTTTTGACAGAATTACAAGCCTGGTAGATGAAGGGAACGCAGTGGATGTAGTCTACCTTGATTTCAGCAAGGCATTTGACAAGGTGCCTTGTAAAGAAGCTGGTAAAATGCGGTCTTGACTATGCTACCACTCAGTGGATTTGTAACTGGCTGACTGACCGAACCCAAAGGGTGCTCATCAATGGTTCCTCTTCATCCTGGAGAAGAGTGACTAGTGGGGTGCCACAGGGTTCTGTCTTGGGCCCGGTCTTATTCAACATCTTTATCAACGACTTGGATGATGGACTCAAGGGCATCCTGATCAAATTTGCAGATGACACCAAACTGGGAGGGGTGGCTAACACCCCAGAGGACAGGATCACACTTCAAAACGACCTTGACAGATTAGAGAACTGGGCCAAAACAAACAAGATGAATTTTAACAGGGAGAAATGTAAAGTATTGCACTTGGGCAAAAAAAATGAGAGGCACAAATACAAGATGGGTGACACCTGGCTTGAGAGCAGTACATGTGAAAAGGATCTAGGAGTCTTGGTTGACCACAAACTTGACATGAGCCAACAGTGTGACGCGGCAGCTAAAAAAGCCAATGCAATTCTGGGCCTCATCAATAGGAGTATAGCATCTAGATCAAGGGAAGTAATCGTGCCACTGTATTCTGCTCTGGTCAGACCTCACCTGGAGTACTGTGTCCAGTTCTGGGCACCACAGTTCAAGAAGGACACTGACAAACTGGAACGTGTCCAGAGGAGGGCAACCAAAATGGTCAAAGGCCTGGAAATGATGCCTTATGAGGAACGGCTAAGGGAGCTGGGCATGTTTAGCCTGGAGAAGAGGAGGTTAAGGGGTGATATGATAGCCATGTTCAAATATATAAAAGGATGTCACATAGAGGAGGGAGAAAGGCTGTTTTCTGCTGCTCCAGAGAAGCGGACACGGAGCAATGGATCCAAACTACAAGAAAGAAGATTCCACCTAAACATTAGGAAGAACTTCCTGACAGTAAGAGCTGTTCGACAGTGGAATTTGCTGCCAAGGAGTGTGGTGGAGTCTCCTTCTTTGGAGGTCTTTAAGCAGAGGCTTGACAACCATATGTCAGGAGTGCTCTGATGGTGTTTCCTGCTTGGCAGGGGGTTGGACTCGATGGCCCTTGTGGTCTCTTCCAACTCTATGATTCTATGATTCTATGATTCTATGCCTGCCTTCCTGCTTACAACCTGTCCAGGAGGTGTCCCCAGCTGCTAGCTTCCTCCTCCTTTGTCTCAGTGTTGTCTTTGTAGAACTCAGGGCAGGAGGTTGCAGCAAAGGAAACAGTTCCTTTCCTTTTCTGGCAATTGCACTGGGGAGCAGCGGATACTGGGATTTGGCTTGGGTGTATGGGCTAATTTCAGAAATTTTGAAACCAAAGTGTCAGTGAAGGCAGGTGCCAATAGGACAAAAATGGGGCCAGTGCCCCACTAACTTCAGTCCCAGCTCCTTGAAGCCCACCTGCCTTCCTATTTACAAGCCAGCCCGCGGGTAGCCTTGCCAATCAGCTTCCTGATCTGCAATCTTTTTGTAGAACTCAGCAGGGACAAGGATGTGGGCAAAAGGAGAATAAGTCGACTCCATTTGCTGTTGGCTCTGCCTCTGCCTACTACTGGCCAGCCTCTCCTTTCAGCCTACCATTAGGCACTGGCCACCAATGGAAGGGACGCGGGTGGCGCTGTGGGTTAAACCACAGAGCCTAGGACTTGCCGATCAGAAGGTTGGCGGTTCGAATCCCCGTGACGGGGTGAGCTCCCGTTGCTCGGTCCCTGCTCCTGCCCACCTAGCAGTTCGAAAGCACGCCAAAGTGCAAGTAGATAAATAGGTACCGCTCTGGCGGGAAGGTAAACGGTGTTTCCATGCACTGCTCTGGTTCGCCAGAAGCAGTTTAGTCATGCTGGCCACATGACCCGGAAGCTGTACGCCGGCTCCCTCTGCCAATAAAACGAGATTAGTGCTGCAACCCCAGAGTCGGCCACGTCTGGACCTAATGGTCAGGGGTCCCTTTACCTTTACCAATGGAACCTGTGCAAGGTTTGGTGACAGAGACTGCTGCCACAATACCCAACTCTACATTAGTTTATTTCTCCATCTGAAAGGGCGTTGATCTCCAGGCTTAGGGTCAAATCAAGCATAACATGTGAGATGCTCTGACCTTTTAATCTCCTTTTATTTATTTAAAGCATCCAGAGGGAGGTCAAGCTGTGACAAAAGGGGAAGGGATGTTTAACCCTTTTACCCCATCAAGACTAAATCACCACACCTGCAAAAACTGCTTTTAACCTTTTGGGAGAGCAAGTACAGGCATGGCACAGCAACGCGGCAGAATACAAATGCATAATATAATATTCAACCTAATGCAGAATATAAGTAACAATGACAACTGTGTAAGAAACATAGCTAAATGAATATTTAACTGGAGGAGATATCAGACAAAGCATTAAAATAACTGGATGTCAGGAGACATTCGTTTTTAAGTACATTCCTTTCCTTACGACTTAAAAAAAAAGAGAGAAGCACTTTTCATAGAAGACTCTGTTTGACAGTCCCTGATGGCATTAGCTGTCAGGAAGGAGATCAGTCCTTTACCGCAGTGTCTAAACCATGCTCTTGTCATGGTTTGATCCTTTTTCTCAAAATATAACATGGAAAGATGGATGAGGAGCAGAGCCAGGCTGGTGTCAGCAGTGCAGGGAGTGAGTGAGGGAAAGGGGACAGCAAAATGAAAAGAAAGCTGGTCGGTGGGTTTTTTTTTTTTTTTAATGCACACATAGCCTCAGCTCTTATATTGTGATATAAGATATTGTGCAGTGGATCCTTCACCAAATGGATTTTTGAGCTCCTACTTCTCGTTTTGTCCTGCAGATCCACACCCACATACCTGTCCCACATGAGCACAGTAAACATTTTATGTATTTATTTGATTCCAAACTAGATGAGGCATTGAGTGTCTCCTTGCATTTAATGTGTGTATTATATTGTTACATGCCACCCCAATATCCACAGCAGTACAAGATTCTGGGAAGTTCCAGAGGCTTATCTGGGGTTTGCGTTTCCTGTTGGACAATGAGTGACACCAGAGACTTAATGATATATTGTTTATTCACACATATATACAACCTGAGCCTACGAGGCAGGGGCTCACAGCACTCACATTACAAGAGGTTCTAGCTTCTCCCATAGACGCAGAAGAATCCCTGCTCTGCAGCTTGCCTTCCTAGGTCACATTATGTGCAGTTTACTCCAACTTTGCTGAGCCTAAGCTCTAGTCTTTTCTAACATAGGGAGAGGCCCCACTCCTTTAATCCTCTATGGTTCTAATGGATCCTTATCCTAGCCTATTACCTCAAGGGAAATTAGTCTGACTCAATTAACACTTAACTAATGTTGATTCCCTAGGATTAAAGAGGTGTCTAATAAACAGTTCAGGAAGTTTGTCCAGCTTCATAAGCCCTCCACACATGATAATTCCAGAGGCTTAGGAGTGGGTCCAAACACAGTGCTTAATACACAGTAATACACATGGGTCTAGTTAACGTTCTGACACTTGGTAGTCTGAAACGCAATTTTAACACACAAGCCCTAATTAAATTCTAACAATTACTGGACCCAAGAAAGTATCTACAAACCCATAACTAGATGGGAGAGAGAGAGAGAGAGAGAGAGAGAGAGAGAGAGAGAGAGAGAGAGAGAAGCTGATTGAGTGTGATAGTTCTTTGAATAACAGCAGATGTGGAGGGGGAAAACTAACCCTGCCCTCCTTTGCTGTGGTTCAGATGAACCTCCACAGCTGCTATTTCATGCTGATGGGAGAATTCATCCTAATGCAAATAAAAGTTTCTGGAGAGGAATTTGCAACAGGACCAAACCAACAGAAGCAATGTTTAAACTTCCCCTCCCTGTCTGCTGCAATCCCAGTTAATTTAGAAAAGTATATGTTAAATGCAAATATGCATTTAATGCTGCCTCTAGTCTGGGTAGGGACGCGGATGGCACTGTGGTTGTGGTCTAAACTACTGAGCCTAGGGCTTGCCGATCGGAAGGTCGGCGGTTCGAATCCCTGTGACGGGGTGAGCTCCCGTTGCTCGGTCTCTGCTCCTGCCAACCTAGCAGTTCAAAAGCATGTCAAATTGCAAGTAAATAGGTACCACTCCGGCGGGAAGGTAAATGACATTTCCATGTGCTGCTCTGGTTTCGGTGTTCTGTTGCACCAGAAGCTGCTTAGTCATGCTGGCCACATGACCCAGGAAAACTGTCTGCGGACAAACGCCGGCTCCCTCGGCCAGTAAAGTGAGATGAGTGCCACAACCCCAGAGTTGTTCGCGACTGGACTTAACTATTGGGGGTTCTTTACCTTTACCTAGTCTGGGGTATACATAAACAATAAGAACATTCAGTTCAGTGCCAGCAGCTTGAAAGCTAGGCTATGATCTGCATTCCAGGTTCTAGGAAGATAAATTGGCTAGCAGTGCCCATCAGGTAAGCATCTCCAGCTATCAAGCTCTACCAAAGCCTAGCAAGATGGCCATTGCTTTGCTTTGCTTTGCTTTGCTTTGCACAGCAGAGCAGCACAGTTATGATAGGGCATGGATGAAGTTGCCATCAATTAGCTTGCCAGGCACACACTTTTATAGTAAGAACTTTGGTAGTTTGGCTGCGCAAAATGCATTTCATACTTATTATAACTAACTATAACTATAACTAACTATAAGAACATACAGTGTTCTTGCCAAACTCCATTGGATCTTACTCATGTGAATATTAGTTCATAGAATCATAGAGTTGGGAGGGATGCCAAGGGTCTAACCCCCTGCAATGCTGGAATCTCAGCCCTGGTCTCTCATCCAATTTGAAACCATACTGGACCCTGCTTAGCTTTGAAAATGTGCCAGCAATTTTCTTGCTGCACCATATGAACAAGATTAAACTGCCCTTTAATTATTAGGCATTGCCAATGGTGGCTGGGTCATTAGGACCCATCAACCTCAGTCAGCTCCCACCCACTGGCCTTCTTATTTTTATCTAGTCCAGGGTGGGGGTGGCTGCCAGCTTCCTCCTTTTCAGTCTCAGTGCTGCCATTGTAGCTCGATAGGGAAGATCAGTATTAGATGGATCTGTTTGTCATTGGTTCTGCCTCTACCTATGGTTGGGCAGTCTACTTTCTGCCCCACCTTGGCACCCACTCCAGGGGTCAGCAACCTTTTTCAGCTGTGGGCCGGTCCACCGTCCCTCAGACCATGTGGTGGGCTGGACTATATTTTTTTTGGGGGGGGGGAATAAATGAACGAATTCCTATGCCCCACAAATAACTCAGAGATGCATTTTAAATAAAAGCACACATTCCACTTATGTAAAAACACCAGGCAGGCCCCACAAATAACCCAGAGATGCATTTTAAATAAAAGTACACATTCTACTCATGTAAAAACACGCTGATTCCAGTCCATCTGCAGGCTGGATTGAGAAGGCGATTGGGCCGCATCCGGCCCCTGGGCCTTAGGTTGCCTATGCCTGACCTACGCAGCCAACATTGAGTATTCTCTCTGGCATGGAGTGGTGGTGACTTTCCAACACCAAGCGGAAGGGATCTTCTGCTAGCAGTTTCTGGAGATGAGGCACAGGAGGAGAAATTGGTCTTGTCGTTCTTAAGCACCCAAATTGGCTCAGTCTGATCAATGACAGATTTAAGGGAAGTAAGTGATTTGTCCAATAAGTGTCTGCAAAGAGGGGGAACGTCTCCCAGCCCTCAAAGATGATCACAGGGAAGAGGATTTAGATGCTTTAACTGGATTCAGATGGATTATTTTGGCCAGATTAAGCAGCGAAAGCACTTTGGCAAGACTGCAAATGGGAGAAGCATCTGTTAAATCAGACATTATACAAACTCTATCATGCGTTTGTGGGTTGGATCCAGGTTAAACATAGGCCTGTTTATTCATAATGACAGCCTGCCAAGTTTAGCCTGTGTTCTTAAGAGAAAGTGTGGGAAATGCTTAAATGGACACAACATTTATGCAAATTAGGGCTGCTTTGCATCCACATTTCAAGGCTGATTTCTTGGGGGAAAATAGTTCACCTTTCTGGTATATGTTGACTTGCGTAATGAAATGTGGGTTAATGTATTGCTCTTTGCCATTGAAAAAATAATAATCAAATAAAATCCCCCTGAAACCAACACTTCTTAAATGGCAATCCTATATTTGCTTACCTAGGAGCAAGCCCCATTGAACTAACAAGACTTCCTTTTGATGGAGCAGACATATATAGGGCTGCACTGTCAAGCTTAGAGCTTATGTCTCTCTCTCTCCCCCCCTCCCCCCATTAATTACAAAGGAACTTGAGGCAGTACACACATTAAACTTTTTAAAACAAGAAAAAGAAATTTACAATAAATCTGCAATGTTTGTCTGGGGACGCGGGTGGCGCTGTGGGTAAAAGCCTCAGCGCCTAGGGCTTGCCGATCGAAAGGTCGGCGGTTCGAATCCCCGCAGCGGGGTGCGCTCCCGTTGTTCGGTCCCAGCGCCTGCCAACCTAGCAGTTCGAAAGCACTCCCGGGTGCAAGTAGATAAATAGGGACCGCTTACTAGCGGGAAGGTAAACGGTGTTTCCGTGTGCGGCTCTGGCTCGCCAGAGCAGTGATGTCACGCTGGCCACGTGACCCGGAAGTGTCCCCGGACAGCGCTGGCCTCTTGAGTGAGATGGGCGCACAACCCTAGAGTCTGTCAAGACTGGCCAGTACGGGCAAGGGTACCTTTACCTTTTACTGCAATGTTTGTGCATGGGAAATGTAGGTTCTCAGCTAACTAGCATACTGGTAAACATCCCAGCAAGATGGGCTAAAAGATTTCCTCCTCCTTTACGAGTTGTTGGCATCTGTCTGTCTTGGAAGACAATGGAGGAATGTGCCTTTGGGGCTGAAGTCAAACTGTTGGAAGGTTACAACACCTACTGTGGCTGTAAAGAGGGATACAGGAGAGACATGTCTTGTGGCAGATGAAGGTGTCTAGTTGTGCTGCTGCACAGCGTTTCTTCTCTCTGCGCTCTTCCCAGCTGTTATTCCTTCTCTAGTCACTGCCAGGGATGCACAACCTATCTGTCTATCATTTGCAGACATCTTTGTAATGCAGAGATGGTCTGGCAATGGTCCTGGTGCCTGAAGCCAACTCCCCGTAGAGCACGTCCTTAGGGCAGAGCACGCCCTTAGAAGTAAACAAATATACTTACAAACATATTTAGGACACTGTGTGGTGCTGTTGCTGGCTTGTACCACCATGGCCTTTCCAGAGTAGCAAGTTGGTGCTTGCAAGGGCAATTATTGAAGTCATGCAATGTTTTTGCAGAAGTGCAAAGATTGATAAAAGGGAAAACCACGCATTCCAATGCCTAAACATTTCCAGATGAAAAGTAGTCTCCAAGGGCTACACTTTTAATTTTATTTATTTAAATAAGTTGATGTTTTCAAGGACGATGGTTGAAGTCACAATTTTTTTGGAAGTGCAAAAGCTGATAAGTGTGAAACACATTCTGTTGCATGGCACTCCAACCTTAGAGTAGTGTGAGATCCCAGGGGTTCCAATTTCCTCAGAATGAGAGACAGCAGAGACTGTGGTGTCTTTATGATATATGGTTTATTTACACATATATACAGCCTGAGCCTACAATGGAGCGGCTCACAGTATTAACACCCCAGAGAAGGTCTCGCTTCTCCCACAGTCACAGCCTTGGATTCAAACAAAAACCATGCATGGCTTTGTCTCTCTCTCTCCTAGGCCACCTCACATACACTCAAGCTCCAATGTTTCCCCAGTGAAAATAGGGATGCCCTAAGGAAAAGAGGGACATTCCAGGATCAAACCAGAAACTGGGACGACTTCTCTAAATCAGGGACGTCCCTGGAAAATAGGGACACTTGGAGGATCTGTTCACATTGCAGTGATGAAATTAAAGCCATACCAGGACTTCAAGGAACTGTTCCTTGTTTGGTCAAACAGGTAGACTTATTCCAGCCCAGACAAGAGAGCTGGTGGAGGCTGTGGAGCGGGACCACTGAGAGGTATGGCCTGGGGAGAGAGTGTATCACCTGAGGAAAGTCCTGAGGGTCAGACTGAGAGGCACAGAGGGATTAATTACCCCACGACCCAAGACCTGAAGTTCCCCATCCCTGGTCTAGGGAATGGGTGGGCAACCTACAGTCCTATGGCTCTTTTCAAGCAATCAGTCTAGCAAAAGCCACATGTCTTTCACCTGGCAGCCTGCTGGATGGAGGGAAAGAGGGGTGGGGGAGGGATGGCTCTCTCCACCTTGGTCTCTGACTTTAGCCCTCCGCACCACTGGCATATGGGCATCCGTCCCGCACCCCCCCAACACAAATTGCACACATGTATGCACACCTGGGAATGCATCTCTCAACAGGATAAAAAGGTTTCCCCACTGCTGGTCTTGGAAGACTACCTCTTGCCTGCCAATAGTTCATTTATATGGAGCTCAGTGCCTGTTTGCAAAAGTGAGCTGACAGTTTATGCTTGTTGTTGTTTGTTGTTTTTACTTTCTCTCGCACTCTTGCTTTTTAGTTCTTCTACCCTCCTCTCTGCAATTAATCAAATCAATATATGGAGATGGTGGAGCATCGCAGCGAAACAGTACAGTGCCCTCCTACTCTCAGGGGATTCCAGGAGCAGATAATTTTATTAAACTGTTTTCAGAAGGTTATTGGAGTTATGAACAAGAGAAGTGCCAAGATGTGAAAAATGGCCCTGTTTTTCCAATACAGCTTTTCGCTGCTTGCCTGTTTATAAGAACTCTGGGTTTCTGTTCATGCTTAAACACACACACACACACGGCAAAATGCATTGCAGAAGCCCAGAGATTTTGTTTAAAATATAGTAAATCAGCCCCCTAGGGCTGCAATTATTCTTTTTTGTGGGATGAAGAAAGCAGGTTGGCTGGCCCAAGACCATCTTGCTACCATCAAGTCAGAGCAGGGATCTGAGCCCAGGTTTCCTATGTCCATCGCCAAAACTACATCTATGTTGCACTTAAAAAACTAAATGATTGTTACCTTTCAGCAGGACTACAAGAAGTGGTAGCATACATACCCTTCACCTTAAAGTCCAGGGGTGGGTTCCACCATTAAAAACAATATTAAAAACATAGTAAATTAAATATTAAAAACAATTTAAAACAATTTGCATGAGGGGTTATAAGAGATAGAGCAAGGGACCTCCAGATTCCCAGGCTATCCCTGTACCTTTGGCCTCTTTGCTGACTTTAAAGGCATCTTTAAAGTTAGACTGGTGCCTCTTAGGTTGTACAACTCCTTACAACTCCCCCCCCCCACTCCTCCTCACACTTCTCTCTCAGACCTCAAGTTAAGAGGTCACTTTGGATCCATCCTGGGAGAACGAAGGAGCAAGCATGGCTGCATTTGTCTAAAGCAGATTGTCTGGCCATCTGTTCCAGATGCTTTATCTGAGATCTCCACCCCCACATTGCAGGGGGTTGGACTAGATGACTCTTGGGGTCCCTTCTAGCTCTACGATTCTATGATTCTATTCGGCACAGTTTCAGTATTAACTCTTTCCCCAATACCCGTTTTCTGCTTCCAGCTGCCTTCCAGCTCCCTTCCCCCACCCCTGAGTACTGCGCTAGATACCTTACCTAGCCCTGTATCTCAGGAGAGCAGCTTGTGTTATATTTTGATCAGAAAAGTGACAGGGAGAAAAATGATTAAGCACCTCTTAATCCTCCCTCCACGACTCCTCTATGCCGCCAGCTTAAAAAATTCTTGATTAGGTGAGCCTACCCAGATATTCAATTTTGTTAGATAAATCAGTTGAATATATTATTTAAGAAACAAGAAAATGCACAATAATATAGAGACTAGAAATGTGTCTTTAAGGAAATCAATGAAGAATTTAAACAGAAGATGACAGGAATTCAAATTATCTGTATGATCCAAGGTTATCGACTGCAGATACTGAGCAGCAATTAAGAGACTGGTAAAAGTAGAAAATTATGTTTCTTTTCTTATAAGTGACCACAAGTGTATAACAAACATTATGCACTCCATTTCTACTCCAGTTTGCCCTTAAAACAGCCACGACTTGAATTATATCTATATTTTGATAATATGTCTACTGATTTTAATATCTATTTTTATTGCTATTTTTAAATGAACATTTTAAAATGATTTAAGTGAACTGCTTAGAGATATTCTTTTGATCAAGCTGCATATAAACAAATAAAATAAAATTTGCAGTCTCCAGAGGGTGCTTTTTATCTAGAAATGCTGGGGCATTTATACTGTGAGGAGGGTTTTTTTAGAGGGGGGGAGGGGTGCCTGCATGATGCCTGAGTCCTTTGTAATTCTTGGGGTCTGGGGGATCCAACAGGGGTTAAAACCTAAAGGAGGTCTCCATTGTTGAACTAGCTAGGCAAGCTTCTTCATGAGTTAATGGCCTATGTATGGGTTGTTAGTATAACAAAGGAAGCTGTTCTGTGCTGGAATGGCCCCCTCCCTCACATTATGGTTAGTAAGAAAGACCCTCCAAGTGTCCATATTTTCCAGGGACAGTATCCCTATTTTCATTGGAGAAATGTTGGAGGGTATGGAATTATCCGACTCCTGAGTCGTCTGAAGGCAATGCTCCACAGGGAAGGATTTTTTTAATTTTTAATGTTTTATTATGTTTTTATGTATGTTGGAAGCTGCCCACAGCAGCTGAGGCAACCCAGTAAGATGTGTGGAGTATAAATAGTAAAATTATCATTATGGAATGGGACGTCCCTATTTTCATCGGAGAAATGTTGGAGGGTGTGTGTGAAGACAGATTTAATAACCTTTTTTTTAAATTAGTAGCAGCAAGGATGGTGACGGCAAAACATTACTGTGCGATGGCACCACCTTCCCTAGAATTATGAAAGAGTAAAGGAAAGTGAGAAGCGAGCATTGCGAAATCAGGACAGTTATGCTGGTTTTGGCGAAATGCAGATTTGCTTTATTAGTTTATATAAATATACAGGCTGGTGTCAGAAGGCTGCCAGCTACCCATGAGTCTTTCAAGACAGGATTGACCTGACATGACTGGATATTTTGTGGGACTAATGGAGCTGCTCTGTGGACTGAAGAAACAGCGTGAAATGTCCAAACAGTTGCTGAAGAAGATGGGCAGGAATGGGAGCTCTATTTCTTGTTCCTTTTGTTGATGTATTGTTGTTATATCTATACATAAAAAAGCAATACAATTTTATATAAAGAAAGAAAGAAACTGAAAGAAATAAGTTTCACATACAAGTAATTACATTTCTGCAGCCAGGTTCCTCTATGTGCTGCTTCAACATTTTGACCATTCTTCCTTTCATTTTGTCTGCCCTGAGCTCTCTTGATCTCCATTGGGCATAGGGAGAATATGCCCCCACCTACCCACCCTAGCTTTTGTTATCATGTGGATAGCGGCAGTGAACAGTCTTGGCTTTTTAATAAACTCCAATATGTGTTTATTCAGTGCTTTTCCAGCCCTTGACAAATGCAATTTCTGAGCTTTCTTGCAGCAGCTAAGAGCACTGTTTCCCCAATTATGAGCATTGCCCTTTCAAGCTTGGCATACTTTGCTGCTGGGCTTTGACCAATTCTAAGCCGCCCTCAGATAAGCAATTTTACAATGCATTTGCTCTATTTATCACATTAGTATCCTGCCATTTGACCAAGGGACACAGGAAGAGATACATGCCATTGACCCACTTCATCCCATGGTACGGTCTGTACACTTTGGAGACGTACGATACAAGTAGCTTTGCCAAAGCTAAGCACATTTGGTCTGCTCAGTGCCTGGATAGGAGAGTACATGGGAAATCCATGAACAGCATTATGACTTCCTTGGTAGAAGGAAAGAAGGGTGTGAATGAATTAAACAATTTTAAATAGTGTTGAGGGTGATTTTGCTCCTACCAGACATTTCTGGGTGTGACCTGGGGGTCTCCTGGGATTCTCTTGCAGCTGTTCCATAATTCTGAGATCTCCTGCATATGCTTGAAAATCCCCAAGATTTTCATTCAGCCTTTATTACTAGATCTGGAGAGTGTTAAGCTGGCTGGCTTGAATTTATCTGGTTGGTGTCCAGATGGGAGATTGCCTGGGAAACCCTTGAGTTCCATGGAAGAAAGGTGGGATTTAAATGTAATAAATCTACACCACCATCCTGCAGAAGTAGGTCAGGTTGAGAAACAATGGCTGGCTCAAGACCTTCCAGCAGCCTTCAAGCCAGAGCAGGAATTTGAGCCCAGGTTTCCCTGGCAAATGGCCAAATCTAAACCTGCTCTCTCACACTTAAAGAACAAAATGATTGTTACCTTCCAACAGGGCTACAAGATGAGGTAGTATAACCTAGTTGGCCTCTCCTGCCCCAGCTAGCTCTGAGCTTTTAGGAAAGTGAGCTATGCTTGCAGCATCTCTTGACTAAGTGACCTAGCAGCAGATGCATTAGAATCATATTCAGGCAGGTGAACTTCCAACAGGTAAAGCAGGTTCAGACTTGGCGCGTAGAGCAGAAATGAGGCTAGACATAGACAAGGCTAATTAGATCCTTGGTGGGGAGTTAGGGAAAGTTTGATTCAGTTCCCATTTAATGATAAACTTACCAAAATTCACACTTTTTTAAAAAAAATGGGAAAAAAGAGACACTGAAAGAAAGTTATACAGCAGAACTTCCCTACCTTCCTGCTGAAATCCTGAAACATTTTATGCCGCAAATGTTCTGAGGTGTGCAAGAGTACCTTTCCAAACTGCAATAATGTAGAAAAACATAGGAGAATAATTAATAAAGCAGAACAACATGTGGACAGTCCAGAATAAACCCACCACTGATGCACTATTATTGCATCAGTGACACTTTGCAGAATAAGTAAAGGTAAAGGTACCCCTGCCCGTACGGGCCAGTCGTGTCCGACTCTAGGGTTGTGCACCCATCTCACTTAAGAGGCCAGGGGCCAGCGCTGTCCGAAGACACTTCCGGGTCACGTGGCCAGCGTGACAAGCTGCATCTGGTGAGCCAGCGCAGCACACGGAAACGCCGTTTACCTTCCCGCTAGTAAGCGGTCCCTATTTATCTACTTGCACCCGGGGGTGCTTTCAAACTGCTAGGTTGGCAGGCACTGGGACCGAGCAATGGGAGCGCACCCCGCCGCAGGGATTCGAACCGCCGACCTGATGATCGGCAAGTCCTAGGCGCTGAGGTTTTACCCACAGCGCCACCCGCGTCCCACTTTGCAGAATACACCCATGGAAATACAGAAGTCTAGAAGGGCCCCTGCTGTGGGAGCAGTGGGCTTTGGCTATCTGTTGGAATTTCAAGCTGTGTCTCTCTCCATCAAAGCTTAAGCTGTATATTTGTTCACATACGCAAACATCACAAAGAGACAATAAGCCTCCAGTGATCTCCTTCCACAGGAAACCTAACTTCATCAGGTGACAACTCCTGGAATTTTTCACTGCTTGTGGTATTGTGCAAACAATATTCTGTTTGTAAAACTGCTCTGTTAACACTGCAATTTTGTGACTGCTTTACTAGCAAGGAAAGTGTGTGTGCGTGCACACACACACACACACACACACTCCACCTACATCCTTCTCCTTGAGAACAAAGAGGGAGAACCAAACAGAGGAGATCAAAGGTGGAGTAGATAACAGCCAGGACAGATGGGAGGAGCGACGCTAGCCGTTTCAAAATGGAAAGAAGGAATGGGGTCCTGTCTGATGTTTGGATCATAAACCCTTCCCAGCAGCCTTTTGAATGGGGACTGAAAGAACTCAAGAATGCCCACCAAAGCCAAGACTGTACTTGAATTCCTCTGATCTCACCTGAGCATCAAATTCAAGAGGGATGCTGACAAACTGAAAAGGATGCTAAGAAGATGATAAGGGATCTACAAAACTAAATCCAATGAGAAAGGGCTAAAGAAGCTGGATAAGATTGTCCTTCAGACTGAAACTCAGCTGTCATTCTCTGAGTTTTTTTGCTTCTTCTTTTAAACACAGCGGAAGAAGACTTCAAAAGACATGGAAGTACTTGCTTCAGCCTCGCAAACCAAAGAGGGGATGAGGCTGGCTAATCAGTGCTAACCCTCCCCACTTAAGATGCAGGACAAGGCTGTAGAAATATACAATTCTTCTCAAAATATCTAATAGGTAAAATATATATCCAAAATAAGGGGAACACAGACACATAGCCATAGGGCTTCTTTGGCTGTAATCATGCTGGAGACTGCCAGCATAAGAGAACAAGGGAGACGTTCATGGTGAGTTCTGGCACCACTTTTTCTAGAAAAACAGCACTGCATGGCACCCATTCTAAATATGGCATAAAAGGCATGGCAACCCATGCTCTATGCTAATCTCTTACAAACAATAGTAAAACTTGAAAGCCATTCAAAAGGTGGCTTTTGTCAGTTATCCTTGTGATTACGCAGAAGATGTAAGATGATAATAAAGGCCTGGAGTTATTCACTCCCCCACATTTCCCCTCCACTACGGAACTGCCAATATTCCTTCCAAGAGAAATAAGGAGACAGACATACACACTCATTGCAGATGTCCTTCAATAGTTCAAAAGCAACTCTCACTGCAAGATGCTCATGCAAGAGAACTATCTGTTTCCTTGTCAACAAGCTCATTCCTTCCACCCCCATGAAGCATGGTCAGCTACTCCTTCCCATGCCTCAGTATCCTCAATTTAATAAGAAGTCCACATAACATCTTCAAAAGGTATGGCATCCCTGGGGGAATTAAAATTCATCCCATTGCTGACAACACAAGAGACAGCAGGTTTAATCAAGACTGGGGATTTCTGGGTCACTACAACTAGCTCTGGAACTCAACATGTAAATGCAAAATGCTTTGCAAAATGTCCATTAGCTGCAAAGTCAACATTTTCAGCCATGCACCTGTAATGTAGCTGGGCAAACATCCCATTATCAATGGAACAGATGTTTTCCGCTTTGTAAATTGGCCTATTATCAGCATGGTAAAGAGGTTCAGTCACTGCTCACTCAATAATTCTGCTGCGTTTCCAGTCAGCCCCTAAGAACTATGTCTGAGGACTTCATGGGGGACTCATATAGTCAGGTGCATAGAACAAATCTGTGGGGGGGAAAGAAGGCAAGAAAAGGAAATAAAGGACCCTTACTAGTGACCAGAGCTGTATCAAAGTATAACATATTGGTTAGGTTTTTATTGAAGGTGCTATAAGAGAACTGCACTGACATCATTGTCAATATGTGCTTGTAATGCCCTGCCAGTTGGAAGTTGCAACAATGAAGACATTAGCAGGCTCACATGCTGCTTTGTTCAAAACAAAACAGAAACCAAGCATAATAACTTATCATAGGAAATGGTGGAGCAAATCAGAGCATTCCATGGCAGACTTCAGGGCACTGGAAAACCCCAACTTCATGCATTAATGTAAACTTAATGAATATATCTGACATTGCTATCCTAAAACATAGTTTAGAATTATGCAAAGTTTGGAAGCTTTTGCTTCCACTTTTTATTCGCCTCACCTTGTCATGTAATTTAAACAAGCTGGACAAAATGTGGTTGATCTTAATGATGGTTGGCGGAAACAAGCCAATTTCAAATCACAATTTGCAAAGTTTTCCTGCTTTACATTAACCATAGCTAAGATAAACTTCAGTTTATCTCTTCCAAAGGAAGATTTCCTTTTCTATGTTTTTATACTTGCATCAAATAATATTTTTTTTAAAAAATGTAATGCATGTGTATTAAAATTATTCATTGAAAGTTTTGTCAGAAATTGGTGCAGGGCCTAAGCAAATTCATTGCTCACTATTAGGTTTTACAGCAGCAAAAAGTGGCTTGTTAATCTTTCCAATTTTCCTTTCACCAAAGTCAGCAGTTGAACCATAGGTTCCAGCAGGTTGATGCTCAGTGAAAAGAGGGCCCCTTTGTTCCTAGACATTTCAGGAAGGAAACCTCACATGAACATGTTGCAAATTGGCCAAGATTCAAGTTAATGGAGGATATCAAATACAGGTCTCCAACCTTGCAGCAACAGGCCAGAGGACACTCAGCTAACCTAGTTTTCAATTCTGTGCCTGGCAGCTTCCTCTTGGGTACAAAATTGTATTTGTGGTAAATTTGCTGCGCCTCCCTGCTGATGCTTTTAGGCACTCAAAGGCAGCTCAGAGGCTGCTGGATGTTATAGAAGTGACTAAGGAGTTAATTTTTCTCAAGACTAAGTGATGGAACTAGAATCTGGGACCCAGAAACAGCATGTTCAATTAAGCAGACTCAACCCCCACCCCTCCAGAGAATTCTGTGGTGCCATCTGCTAAAGCAGGCAGAAACACACTGGCATGCTTCTAGAGTTGCTGGTTCAAATCCCCACCCCTTTCACAACAAAACATGAGGGAAGGGTTGTAGTGCAGTAGCAGAGCACATTCTTTGCATGCAAAATGTCCAGGCAGGACTGGAAAGGTCTCCTGCCTGAGACCTTGGAGAGCAGCTGCCAGCGGTAGCCAGCTGTCAGGGACCGCCTGGATGAAGAGGAGTAGTGGGAGGCTGAAGAACACCCTAGGGAAGCAGCAGAGGTGGAAGGCTCACAGCCAGGATCAGGGTGCACTGGCGGAGGAAGAGGGGTGCCATCGCAGCTCCTCCCCCGCGCTGGGTATCATGGCCCCACAGATGGCATGCTACACCCACAAGACACGCATCACGCCCCTGCGGGCAGCACACCACACCCCCAGGATGCACACCTGCCTGCTCTCCACTCGCCGGTGCCGGAGCATGAAGGTCCGCCACTGTCAGGGTGGTGGGATTCTGAAGACAGGTCAGAGGAAGAGGAAGGCTGGGAGGCGGAAGAGGTGACAGGCTCAAAGGAAAGAGAAGAGGCAGAGGCAGAAAGCCCTTCTAGGGCAGCACAGAGTGCAGAGGGAGACCTGAAAGAGAGGAGATGGGGACAGAAGCTGCAACAGCTTTGCAGCAGCAGCCTGGTCCCACTGTAGTAAGCTGCCCTCTCCATTTGACTCCAAGGTCCCACAGGACTTTGCATGTAGCTGAACAGAAAACTCAAGAAGTCTATTGGGGGGGTGCTCCCCACCAGAGTTTATTATAGCTTGGGAGACATCAGGAGGAGGAGGAAGCAGGGGCCCCCAAGAGCAAGTCTTGGCGACGTCAAAACTGAGTGCAGCCATGCCTGTGCACTCGCTGCTTGTATACTGTTTTCTTGAATGAAACGCTGGCTTTCCTTTGAGGCTCTGAGGCTCCATTCTGCCCTGCCCTGACATCAGAGGGCACAATTTCATTAAGTGCCCACCCTGCATATCCAGCAGTAATATGAGCAATGGCTGTGCAGCAAGTATGATTTCTGGAGTGGCGGGGGGCACCTCCTACTTGCCCAACTCATATATTTCTGGAAGAAGCAATGTGTAAGTGAGAACTACAGCAAAATGTGGTGGTGTGGAGGAGCGCTCATGTTCAGAATTCCAGGCCGACAGCCATGCTCTTTTTCGGGACATTCCATTCCACCATCACCACTATCAGTTTTCCATTTCCTTCCCCCAAGGTGCATCATTCAATGCCTACCAAGCATGCTTGGTTCTCATCCAGCTGTTTTGGTCCCCACCCCACTGGGACTCCCCGAGCGCAAATATTTTGTGAGTGGTATGTGTCCAAACCATGGTGTTCCTCATAGCCTGCTGCTATGGATGTATCACGGATGGTGCCATTTTGATTACATAAGGGGTGCATTCAGACGTAGCAATCTAGGATAGCTCAGTTGGTAGAGCATGAGAGTTGTGGCTTCAAGCCCCGCATTCAGCAAAAGATTCCTGCATTACAGGGGGTTGGACTAGATAACCCTTGTAATATCTTCCAACTCTACAATTTTGTGATTCATATATGCCAATAACGGTTTGAGAATGTGAGATTCCATGATTCTATTATTATTGTGATAGTTTTCCTGAATATACTGCTAGTGCTCCAATCCCAAATTCTAACTTTCCTTCCAGAATGTAGTTCCTGTTGAATGATGGAACTTTGACTTTTCAGTTGATATACTGTGCCATCATATCACACTAAATTTTAATTCGTGGGAAGGAACTGTGTGCTGGAATACTGTACCAAATTTCAGCACGTGAAAATACAGTGCGAAAATATATATACTGTATGCAGTTTTCTGGGTTAATGGGCTTGCATGCTATTTTTGTGTCTTCTGGGAGCAAATAACACAGAAAGAAGCATTTAACCTCCTGCTAGATTCAGCTTGTTCTCCAGAAGTGTTTGTGTGAAAGGACACATAAAACGTGGAAATTATTATATAAGGAAATGTTGAGAAAATATTGAGTCTTTTAATATAAAGGATATATGACTATCACCATAAAATTCCCATTATTCCTCCCTAGCAAGTAAGCTGACCTGCTAAAATATCAACTGAAATTTCACATAGTTTAGGGCAGGCATCGGGCAGGGCTTTTCCAGTCAGGGTCAACATACCCTTCTGGCATGCTGGTGGTGGACAGTGCCAGAAGCAAAAGTGGGCAGTGCAGCCCACCTCAGTCACCCCCCCCCCCAAAGGCCTTAACTTCCGGAGGGGCCTGCACAACAGAGGACAACAGCAAACACAATTCCAACAGCTTTTCCGTACCGCAATTTGGAGAAGAGTCAGCCAAACAATATTATTTTTGCATTCGCTTGGTGAGGCTAATGCTGACAGACAACCTATCATCTCCCCCTGATCTGTTAGCTTATTTTACTGTCTTGTTAAATCTCACAGATGTGTTTGCATGTCACTGTTAACAGAGGTTTCCTTCAGGTTCCAATGGGTTGAGGAAGAGTTTTGAGTTTTCACCCTGGCAGGTGGTTGAGGTTATTATATAACCTTGTGAGCCACAGAAGGTTGCTGAGAGGGTTTATGGTTTACCCTACAACGTCTTTCTTAGCTTCCCCTCAAAAACAGGAAAATAACACCAATCCTTTATGCACCCACACCCACACACCAATTTATTTCTGTAATGACCCCCCTCCCATCCCTAACAATAGCTTTAACTGCCTATTTAGCAGCAAACAGTAGCTATAACATATAAGTGAACCACTTACAACCCCTCCTGCAAACAAGAAGAATTCAGATAAAGGACAAGAAGGGGAAGCAGGGAGCAGCTGGGGGGTGGGGTGGGGGGCGGAGAGAAGTTAGATGCGTTGGAACATAATAAGATGGTAAAAGACTCTGCCAACCTAGCAGTTCAAAAGCACGCGGTGCAAGTAGATAAATAGGTACCGCTCCAGCGGGAAGGTAAACGCCGTTTCTGTGCACTGCTGTGGTTTGCCACAAGCGGCTTAGTCATGCTGGCCACATGACCCGGAAGCTGTACGCCAGCTCCCTCAGCCAATAAAGCAAGATGAGCGCCGCAACCCCAGAGTCAGTCACGACTGGACCCAATGGTCAGGGGTCCCTTTACCCTTAAAAGACTCTGCAAAAATCCATAGCTGGGCAATATATGGATTCTTTCCCTCAAATAATTCTGGACACTGCAGTTCGCCCTTTATAGAGTTTCAAATCCTAGCAACACTTAACAAGCAATAGTGCTCAGATTTGTTTTTGAGGGAAATAATGTCCTTTAAAGGTATACAGTGGTACCTCGGGTTAAGAACTTAATTCGTTCCGGAGGTCCGTTCTTAACCTGAAACTGTTCTTAACCTGAAGCACCACTTTAGCTAATGGGGCCTCCCGCTGCCACCGCGCCACCACTGCGTGATTTCTGTTCTCATCCTGAAGCAAAGTTCTTATCCCAAGGTACTATTTATGGGCTGGCGGAGTCTGTAACCTGAAGCATCTGTAACCTGAAGCGTCTGTAACCCAAGGTACCACTTGTAGTGTGTATGCAGACTTTTCTAACACCAGCTAAAGGCAGACACCATAGCTTCTCTATCAAGCCAGCTTTTTTACCTCCCCCCGCCTCCTCCCTCTACTCTTCTTTGCTCTGATGAAGTGTTGTGGAGGACTCAATTTATTGCTTAGCATTTTGTGACATTTTGATTGGCTCTGAGTTAGGTCCTGACTCAGATTTAGGGGGTGGGATAGGGCATTCAGAAATGGAACAAATGGAGGGGGCGGATTGCAGGAGGTGCCCCTCACTTTGAGTACAATTCGGTCAAGTGCTAGCTTTGTGTGACAACATTTGCTACACTGGGACCCTACAGAGTTCGATAGTGGCCCACCATGAGATATTATGATAAGCAGCCGTATCCTGGATGACATAGCAGCACCCACACAGCTTTCTTAATTACTTATATCTTCATTATTAAAGGCACCCTTGCCCACCTGGAGATTTAAGCCCTCCACCTGCCACCTGAAGGTAGCCAAGCAGACCTCAAGACTTAATTTACAGAGCCTCCAAGTGTCCCTATTTTCCAGGGACGTCCCTGATTTAGAGATGCTGTCCCTGTTTCTGATTTGATCCCAGAATGTCTCGCTTTTCCTTAGGATGTCCCTATTTTCATGGGAGAAATGTTGGAGAGTATAGAGTTATCCGACCCCCGAGCCATCTGAAGGCAATCCTATATAGCAGTGATGTCCAAACATTTTCAAAAAGGGCCAGATTTGATTAAGTGAAGGGCCGGGAAGGCCGACCAAATAGCCAACCAAAGTTGTTAGCCTTTTTTTTAGGATTGAAGTTGTTGAGGTTTTTTTAGTTTAGGATTTTACCCCAGGAAATAAACTGCCACAGGGGCCGGATTAAACCAACCGGCAGGCCAGATTAGGCCTCCGAAACGGACTTTGGACATGCCTGCTCCAGGTTGCTCTTTTTGTCCCAGCCGGGCAGAGAAACATGACAAGAGGCAGACAGCAAGGAGTACATCTTTGTAAGAAGAAGCAAAACATGAAAATTAAGTGAAGAATTAACATTGGAATAGTTTATTGACTAATTAAGAAATGCAATGTGATATTAGATTATTAGCACTCTGTGAAATTCAGAGCTTGGGAAGCCACCCAAAGATATATAATTTGGCATTTATATTTGGCTTTTTTATTGTATTGTAATTTGGAATGCTTTAATGTGGTTCTTTTTGGATTATTAAAATGGAAAACTTAATACATATTATATACAAAAATAAATAAATAAAATAAATACTCAATGACCTGCCTTTCAAATAAGTAGAAATGAAGCAGCTGGTTGCCATGGTGAAATTGTGATGACACTGTCACTCTGTAGTGGCAGTGCTGAAGTCATAAGTCAGATCAAGGGGGAAGTCCCCCCCCCCCCGACCCTGCCCACCAGTTAACAGTCACCTAAGGTTTTCCAGTAAAACATGAAATGGTGCACACGCTATATCTTGTTCATGTGCTTAGTTCATAACTTTTCTCTTAGTTAAATAAATGATAATGATATTTCATTACTTATCCCCAGCTATTATGGGTGGCTTCCAGCAAAATATAAAAAATAATGTCAAACATAAAAAACTACCTGATACAGACTGCCTTCAGGTATCTTCTAAAAGTTCTGTGGTTCTTTATCTTCTTGACATCTGACAGGAGGGGGGGCGTTCCACAGGGAGGGTGCTGCCATTGAGGTGGCCCTTTGCCAGTGTGGTGTAGTGGTTAAGAGCGGTAGACTTGTAATCTGGGGAACCGGGTTCGCGTCTCCGCTCCTCCACATGCAGCTGCTGGGTGACCTTGGGCTAGTCACACTTCTCTGAAGTCTCTCAGCCCCACTCACCTCACAGAGTGTTTGTTGTGGGGGAGGAAGGGAAAGGAGAATGTTAGCCGCTTTGAGACTCCTCCGGGTAGTGATAAAACGGGATATCAAATCCAAACTCTTCTTCTTCTTCTGCCTGGTTCCCTGTAAACTCACTTGTCACAGTGAGGGAACTGCCAGAATGCCCTTGGAGCTGGACCTCAATGTCCAGACTGAATGATGGGAGCGGATATGCTCCTTCAGGTATCCTGGGCTGAGGCCGTTTAGGGCTTTAAAGGTCAGCACCAACACTTTGAATTGTGCTTGGCAATATACTGGGAGCCTTTAGGATTGGTGCTATATGGTCCCGGTGGCCATCCCCAGTCACCAGTCCAGTGCTGCATTCTGGATTAGTTGTAGTTTCCAAATCACCTTCAAAGGTAGCTCCACGTAGATCGCATGGCAGTAGTCCAAGAGGGAGATAAAGCTTGTCATCCTAAGAGCTGCGCTTCTCTCTTCCAGTTCTATGCGGTGAACGCGGACTATGACAAGCTGAAAAAGGAGCGCCCAGATTTCAGAAGAGCAAATGTTCTCCCTCTACAAGCTGCACCAGATGAAGTGGTTTAGGTCTTCGAGAAGCCATCCACACAACTCATATGCTTAAATCATCCAGGAAATCTTAAAATTGATTGCACAATTTGCTTAAAGTCAAAGAGTTCAAGAGAAGCAGAGAAGCGGGTGCTGGATACTGACCCCCCCATGCCGCTTCTGTTGGAAAAGGGGCATGGTTTAAGTAGCCTGGTCACCCCGCCCCTTCCCATTGTGCCCTGCCCCTTTCCCTGCAAGGGTTCAGGTGAGTGCAAAACGCCTTGGGGTGCAGCAATCTTTTGGGGGGCCTGGGGGGAGGATGCAATGCTAGTGGGATGATGGAGGGGGAGACAGCAGGCAGGGAAGCTGCTGGGCAGGTGGGGGAGGGGGAGATACCCTCCCCCCCAAAAATAAAGGGAGGTGGAAACAGGAAACAGGAAGAAGACTTTGCATCTCATGCCATTTTGAAATGTCTTAACTAGAAATGCCAATAAAGGTATGTATTGTATTGTATTGTATTGTATTGTATTGTATTGTATTGTATTGTATTGTATTGTATTATGATTAACATGGGAAGTGGAATGGTAAAATGTTAATGAGGCGGACGCGATACTTCTGTAAACTGGCACACCCCTTCTTGTGGGAGTGGAAGGAGGGACTTGCGGCCGGACAAGTAACTTTTTAAGATGTGTTTTTCCTGATTAAGCTGTGCCTGATCTTGGGTTACCCCACTTGCAAGTGTGTATAATAAAAAGGTTTCCTAATTCACTCATTTTGTAGATCATTTTATTTAAAAGGATCCAGAGACCTTAAGTCAAAGGAACCAGTTTATTTATCTCTCAGAAAGGGCAAAATAAATAAATAATACCAATCCCTCAACTGCCAAAACAAAGTCTTGCAGCACTGTAAAAACTAACAGATTTTGGGAAAACTTTTTTTAAATGGGTCAGGGGGCCATGGTGGGTGCTAAGGAGGGTTTCTGAGGGTGCCATGGAGTCCACATGCCACACGTGTCACAAGGGGGGAGGGGCTCCTCAGTCATCATTTCTTTATTAACAAGTGCTGCCCCCCCCCCCCTTGAGGCCTAGTTTCCCCAGCCCTGTCTATGTATGGTCTCCTGTGATGTCACAAACAGACATGGCGACTGAGGGGAAAGAAGCAGTTTCTTATTCTAGAATTTCAAACACAGGAGGGCAGGAGGGGGACATTTTTCAGCCCAGTGGTTGCATTTCCCTCCACACAACACTAGTCAAATGTACAAATGAACAGAGCAATGAAAGCAAGCCTTATCTTTGCACAGGAAGCTGTTCAAGGAACGACATGCAGAGAGAAAGCACCAAACCCAATTAAACCTATTAAGAAATAGGTTGTCCAACCCCCTGAAATGCTGGAAACTTCAGCTGAAATTTACGAAACGCTTGTATTTCTGCAGGTGTTTATAGCATCCATATTGCTATTTGGAATACTCTAAATGGAGGGACCTCAGCTGCACACCCACCTCCTTTCATTTTTGGGGGGAGGGTTCTCCCTCCCCCACCTGCCCTGCAGCTTCCCTGCCTACTATCTCCCCCTCCACCATCCCACTAACATTTCACCCTCCATCAGCCCCCCCCCAAAGATTGCTGCACCCCAAGGCATTTTGTATTCACCTGAACCCTTGCAGTACAATGGGAAGGGACGGGGTGACCGGGCTGCTTAAACCACACCCCTTTTCCAACGGAAGTGGCATGGGGGGGTCAGTATCCAGACCCCCCTTCTCTGCTTCTCTGAACTCTTTTACTTTAATAGGGAAGTTTTATTACAAAAAAGTTTAATGTTTTATTATGTTTTTATATACGTTGGTGCAACCCAGTAAGATGTGTGGGGTATAAATAGTAAAATTATCCTTATGGAATGGGACGTCCCTATTTTAATCGGAGAAATGTTGGAGGGTATACATTTCAGACCTGGAGACTTGGCAACCCTAGTTCCCTCAAAGACTTTTGTCTTCACCTGTGTATTGGGGAGGTGAGGGAAATGACAAAATGGCACAGCATTCCCAGGCGCGGAAGCAAACCTTTCTGATCCTGGGTGGCAAGTGAGCTGGGGAGGCCGCCTTTCATGGGGACGAAGATCATAATTGAATCACACAGTTAGCTGGCCAGCATGAAAGGAAGGCACAGAGAAAACCTCAAGACATTAACGATAACTAACCCCAACCCAGTGATCATTAATTTATTCCCTCAGATGCTCTCCCCGCTTCCCTGCCCCAACTGTGGGAAAGAAATGGCCTCATCTGCATGACAAAAGGAGTTTGTGTGTTTTGTGTTTGTGTGTAAGGGCATCCAAGCAAGAGGGGTAGAATTAAAATAGTGTGACATAAGCTCAGCTTTCATAATTGGCGAACTTGGCGTTGTTGGGGCCTGACAAGCTGGCAACGTGTGAGTAATTATCTCATTAACCTCAACCAAGCGAAGGCAGTGAAGGGGAATCAGAAGCACATTCCTCCTCTTTAACTAAAGATTCCCTCCTTTTTCCCAGCAGGCTTTTGAAGGGCAAGTGGCTTGCAGGGTGTGCGAGAGAGTGAGAGGGAGACTGTTCAAGCACCCAAAAAGTCAAGGGACAGCTGACTACCTTTTCTGGTGTGTGTGCTGTTTTGGGGTGGGGAAGGCAAGAGGCCTCACAGGGAGCAACCCACAAGGGCAAGTTGGGAACCCGGATGAGGCGCCTCAGGGCATGTTGACTGCGCAGGAGGATTTTATTTGTTTACTTGCTTGTTTCGAAAACTTGACACCCCAAAAAGAAAACTTCCAGGGTGAAGAATGGCAGATGCAACTGATAGACTATATGGAACTAGCAGAAATGACTGGCAGAATCCGAGACCTGGGAGAAGAAGCAGTGGAAGAGGATTGGAAAATATTTAAAGACTATTTACAAAAACATTGTAAACTGTATGAGTGTTAAGAAGGATGTAAGATTGAAAATAACATGGCATCAGTAAGCTAGTTGAAAGGAATATGAGAGTAGGTGAAATCTGAGAAAAAGACAACCTTAGGATTAATAGTATGTCCAAATTAAGTATTTAAAAACTTGATAAAAGTATTTAAAGTTGAGACACGATAATGGAAAAATTACAAAATAAGAATTGAAACAAGGTGATAAATTGCTGTTTAAAATTTTATAGACTAGGAATGCAGGAACGAGAGATGTGAGGAAGTCCAAAAAGTGAAGAAAGTATGGTTATTAATTATTTGATTTTTATGTGGTATGCTTTTTGTATTATGTGTTAATTCTTTTCCTTCCTTGTGTCTTTCTTTGTTTATTGTATTTTGGTGATGGTTCTTTATGTGTTTGGTGATTATAATGTCTAAAATTTTCAATAAATATTTTATTAAAAAAAAGAAGAAAACTTCCAGGGTGACTTACTCTACCTCATTGTTAAAACAGTAAACGGATACAACACTAGTAAAATAATGGTGAAAAACAGCAGTGTCTGCCTTATGGTTTTGTGTGCCTGCGTGTAAAATAATCCAACAGCATTAAACAGCTATGGAGTTTACTTCATCTTGTCTCCAGTTAGATTAGGATGACATATATGGGTCTTTTTTCCTCCTGTTTTTTCTTCACAACAACCCTCTGAGGGAGAGTACCGTAGGTTGAGAGTAACTGGTTACTCAGAAAGCTTAGTGGCGATTTGAGCTCAGGTTTCCCCGGTCTTTAAGTTATCTGCACATTATATGGCCTGAAACACAGTGAGGTTGCTTTTGTTTCAAGTTCCATTTTTGTGTTGCCTGGGGGTGGAGGGGAGCATGCGTGTTTTCAATTGATGCCCATTACTTGCATTGTTTCCCCATGCTGAACTGCAATTCACTGAAGCTGAGCGATGGCTGATTTACACACCTCACAGAAACATAGGACCAAACTGACTGGACAACATGATAATAATGCCAAGCATGAACTGACCGTCAGTTGACAGTTGAAAGTTGGAAGAGCATGTGCTTACTTGCCATTAGAACGTTCGTCTACCAACGTTTCTACGATTGGTTAGGATGCGCCTTGTAACATAAAATGTGTTAAACCCAACACATAACAGTGGCTTCAGCTGTACACTAAGCATTCAGTTCGCATACCAGCCCCATAGCCTGCAAGTGTCCTGGAAAAAGCAGGATATCCAAGTTTTTTCCTTTGAGAGCACAGCAGCCATTTGGGACGCCACGATTTTGCACTGAGATCTTTCCCACCCACCCCAAAAAAGCACTTTTCAGAGCTGCAATATCATGGAGCACTCCAAAACAAATGTTTTTGGGCAATGTGAGAGCATGCCCCCCCCCAAAGTGTGCCTTTTGGGCTCTATTATCTCACATGGGTCATGTGACTTGTGCAGGAGCATGAACAGAAAGACATGAGTCCCAGTTTTGGAATTCAACATGTTAGGAGGGTATGCAACACCTGTAAGCATTCTCTGATGTGAAGTTGTACACATATGCATCAGTAAACACAAGGAGCCCCTTCACGCACCAGCCGACTGTGTAGATAAGAGCTTTCAACACTCTTCATGTTGGTGACACACTTTTTAGATATGCGTCATTTTGTGATTCAGTTTTACTAGCAAAACGGAGGTTAAACGAACCCCTTTCCAGCCCCGGGAGGAGTGTGGGGAGTGTTTGCACGATGTAGCTACACACTGCAGCTGACACACTAATGTGTCATGAAAGCTCTGCAGTAGATGGTGGTTGGTGTTGCCACTGCAAACATTGGTGACAAAGGTGATCCAACCCCCACAAAACCACCCACATTTTATTTCATTGTACGCTGAGCGGTCACTGGACTCCCCCACTGCAGTAAAATGTAGTGATGGCAACACCATTTGTGCCAGGTCAACTCCTCAGGACAGTTTCCCCTTGCCCCAGACAGCAGCCATCTTGGATCTAGTAAAATGGCTACCAATGCTTCAGGAACCTAAGCACTGTGTATGGCATCACCCCCACCTCACCCCACTTCCCCAAACACTCATTTAGAAAAACAGAACAAATCTAACCTTCTCTTTTCCATACTGGGCCTGGCATCATTAGCACACAGTGCAGTGTCCTGCAATAATTGAGTCATGCATTTTGTGTTATGAGTAATTCTTTTCCCAATTAAGAGAGCTGTGTGTTTGCAGCTTGTTATTGGGGGTAATTAGCACCTTTCCCTGACTTGGCTTAATTAACTTCTCATGCTTCCTTCCATGTTGAGTATTTTTTTGCTTCAGAGACAGGCAGTATTGGGGCTCCCTGCAGCATTTAATTACCTCTCTTACTGCTCTTCAGAACGGTCCGTTCAATAGTTGCCTTCCTCGCAATAGTCCTTGTTCCTTTTTATGTACTTTAATCTTCATTTTTCTTTTCACCCTATAAAATGGTAGATGTGACATTCCTAAGGGCACATAAACATGAAATATTAGGATGTGCATAATTTGGATCAGTGTGATGTCATAATAGAGACATGCTAAATTTAAAAACAGATTGTAAGTGTCTCTGTGGAAGCAGCTTAAGGCTTGAGACAATAGCTCTGTCTCTTGATTTATTTACAAGAGTCTTTAATCACCTCATGGCTCATGTATTGTAAACAACTGTTTGATGTACAAAACCAGGGATGCAAACACGAGCATGAAAACTGCACAGCAAATTAATAAATCCAGATTAAACAGCCAGCATGTGAACCTTTTGTTTCTAAAGCAGTCAGCCCTACTTTAAAGTTTTTTCTACATGTAGCTACATTTTAAAGTGTTCCCCTGAAAGCAGGGCCATGGAGAATAAGTGAAGTTGGAAGTGATCTAAAAGGTCATCCAGCCAAGCCCCTCCCGGTGCAGAAAACCTGCTCCTACAACATCCCTGATAGACAGCCATCCACCTACTTATTAAAAACCTTAAAAAAAAAAAAACAACCCCAATAAGAATCCATAACTTTTTGAGGCAGTCTGTTCCACAGTCCCCCAGCTCCTACTATCAGGAAAGTCTTCCTAACGTTCAGCCGAAATCCCCTTTCGTCATTTGAACCTGCGATTCAGGTCCTAGGCTCAGGAAACCCAAAGGAAATCCATTTTGCTACATAATTTATGTGACAGCCTTTGGGATTTTGAGTATTGTGACTCTGCCCTGCAATGTCTAGTCAATCAGTCCAGTCAGATTAATCAGTGTTAAAACCTGATAAATGATAAACGTGCCCCTAGTTAATTAAGCATCTACCTACCTACCTATCTATGATAAAAATGGCAAAGGGCAGGATTTTCCTCAGAATAAACATTCCTCATATTTTCACACACAGGAGGCAACCGTGCCTGGTTCAAATTGCAAGAAAGATCTCCCATTGGGAGCTTTTCTTTGAACACTGAAGCCCTGCAGAAAGCTGAATTGACCTCCCCATGCATTATCAAATATGTGGGGAGATCAATCCTGCCTTGTTTTGGGTGCTGAAGATTCCCAAGCACCCAACAGCCAGCTGGCACCCCTTGGAGTTTCTCACTGCTTGTGTAGTGTGCAACAACAATTTTATTGTTGCAACTGCTTCCCTTTCATTGTGCCTGCATCTGCTTGGCCATGATGATACTGCCAGCAGCTCTTTTATTCCCTGCTGCCTGTCCAGCCTACCTCTGCCAGCAGCATCAGGATTTGTAGGGCCAGGGCTCCCTCCCCACCCCGCTGGAATGCCCTGGATCACAGTTCTGGCGCTCGTTTTTACCCTGCTTTGTCCAAGTAGTCCACTCACCCAGCAAAGAAAATCCCTGAGGTCATATGGTCACAAGGGGGGGCTGAAGTGGCCTGAGCAAGGTGGGGGAGCAATTAGCCCAGTGTCTTTGGTTTCAAGATGGCGCCAGTGTCTGGGTTGGCAGCTGGGGCAGTGAGTTCAAGCCAGGGATGTGGGCTGTGATGAACCAACTGATTTAGTCATGGGCTGGCCCTCTGAGTCCTGGGGCAGGTGTACAGTTAGGTACAGTCATACCTCAGGTTGAAGTAGCTTCGGGATGAATATTTTCGGGTTGCGCTCTGCGGCGATGCAGAAGTAACGGAGCACGTTACTTCCGGGATTCACCACTCGTGCATGCGCAGATGCTCAAAATGACATCACGCGCATGCGTGGAAGCGCCGAATCGCAACACGCGCAGACAAGCGGACGCAGGTTGCGTTCGCTTCTGGATGCGAACGGGGCTCTGGAACGGATCCCGTTCGCATCCAGAGGTACCACTGTACTAAGCTTGGATCCAAGAACAATAGGCAAGTAGGATCCTAGAATGCAACAACTGACTGGCTTGCAGGAATAGATCAATCAGGCTCCAGGAGGAAGTTAATCAACCTATTAGGCTGGTAGGATCCTAGAATGCAACAACTGATTGGCCTGCAGGAATAAACCAATCAGGCTCCAGGAGGGAAGCAGAATCAGCCAATCAGACGGAACTCATTGTGTAAATAATGTATATAAAAGCCTGAGGTTTGGGTGGGAATTAAAATCACTGTTTACAAGCTGCAATAAAGAGCATGAAATCATTACAGGACTCCGAGTATATTTCATGTACATTGCTCCTACTCCGTCTACAGGAGCAGAGTGATTGTACCTCTCCATTACAGTGCGAGTGCTTTCCAGGGAACCCCCTGACAGCGTGGCATTGAGTCTTTTGAACAGATGGTTCTAAATGGGGCAAAATAACTGTGGGACATCAGATGTTTCCAACTGCCACTTTATTGCACAGTCCTGCTTCGTTTGCTGTGGGCAAACTTTGAGCTTTAATTACCTTTCTTCAGAATCGCCTCTCTCCCTCATGTATATCTCTCTTTATTTAAATTCTTGCCGGCCGGGAACAAGTGCTGCTGGATTCTGATCCCAGCTTGGGGGGGAATGCACAGGAAATGCTGGTCATGGAATCCTCATGAAATACCTCCCTCTGTATAGCAACAGGAAACCGAATTCTATGAGTTCCAGTCCTTAGGTAGCTAAAACAGCACTATCCACAGAGAAGCAGGTTTGGGGTAGAACCCAAAGAGTACAAAGGAAATCTGTAGGAAACAGACTGTGGGGATGTGGGGGTAGGGCAATAGACCAGTGGGGACTGGTCTTGCTCAGCGGAAACTTAATGCTGACTTTTGGTGATGGTAAAATGGTGACGAACAGGGAGGGAGGAGGAAATGTAATGGAGAATCCTTAGCAGAAGCATACCACAGCTGCAACATTTTGTTACAGATCTGGCTTGTTCCCTCTATTTCCAGTTTCCAGGATGCAACTGCCATTGGTTGGGTTTTTTTAAAAGTCAAAAAGCACATGGATCAATAGGCTTTGGGGATCACCAAGGTCTGTAGAAGTACTAGAAAGCTTTAAGAAAGCTTTAACACTTCAGGCAACATGATACACCAAAAACAGCTCATAAAGGACTGAGTTTGCTCAGTGGGAGTGGGGAGGAAAACTAAGATGTAGGGGGAATGGGGTTGAGCAGACTGGGTGGAATCCTGAACAGGGGCTTCTGGGTGCAACTGGTAAGAGAAGGAGGTGGATAGACCCTGAATGCGTCTTGCACAAGTCCTGCCATAGTGCTGGCCCCAGGTTGTGTGAATTGCACAGCGACAACATTTCCAGGCACTCTGAGCCCTGCCAGCAGGCTCTCCTGGCAAACCTGACACTGGAATCCTGAAGCTTAAACAACTCGCTCCTTTGGCATGGCTTCCTTGCCCTCACCTTGCGCTCAATTCCATTAAGTAAATACTCCCTTCACAGCCCGCTGGCTGAGGGTGACATGCATTTAATGAACAGCTGCAGGGCCCCTAATCACATTGGCAATTAGGGTTGTAATTAGAGCAACTTGCAAATGGTTTCCATGCTGATAAAACATGACAGAACGGAACATTTTCACTCACTGTCAGCTGCCAGACAATCTGCTATCCATCTAATGGCAATTTAATTACTATTCCATCACTACCTTTGTTTTCGACTGCCCTGCTCTATGGCTTGGGTGGGCCTGCATGAGCACAATCCTATCTGACAGCAGGGCTAATAGCTGTGAATGAGAAGCACTGGACCCCCTCCTTGCAGAAAGCCAGGTCAGCAGCTTAGGTTGGGGATGGTGATTAGATCTATCAAGATGCCTGTGCTCAGACATCAAGGAGGGCTGTCGAAATGCGGCGTTCTCCAGAAGGGTGAATTAAAGAGCAAGGGGAGGGATTCTGAAATGTCCTTGAAAGCAACCCAGTTGGAAGGCGGTGTAATGTAATGACCAGTTAAGGCCAGGTAAGGTTACTAATGGACACCTATGTTTTTAGGAAGCAGCATTAGCTTTTGGAACACATTATGATCAATGCCACAAGATCCACCGGTTGAAAATTTTCAGGGAAAGCCAAGTTGAGGAGACATTTCCTAACACTGAAAGCTTTCCAATAGTGGAATAAACTAACACCGAAGCCAATAATAATAATAATAATAATAATAATAATAATAATAATAATAATAATAATAATAATTTTTTATACCCCATCCATCTGGCTGGATTACCACAGGCACTCTGGGTGGCTTCCAAAAAAGTAATAAAATACAGTAGTCTGTTAATCATTAAAAACTTCCCTAAAGAGGGCTGCCTTCAGATGTCTTCTAAAAGTCATCTGATGGGAAGGCGTTCCACAGGGCAGGTGCCACTACCAAGAAGGCCCTCTGCTTGGTTCCCTGTAACTTGGCTTCTCGCAGTGAGGGAACTGCCAGAAGGCCCTCGGCGCTGGACCTCAGTGTCTGGGCAGAACGATGCGGGTGGAGACTGGACCGAGGTATACTGGAGACTGGACCAGGTATACTGGACCGAGGCTATTTAGGGCTTTAAAGGTCAGCACCAGCACTTTGAATTGTGCTCGGAAACATACTGGGAGCCAATGTAGGTCTTTCAAGACCGGTGTTATGTGGTCTCGGCGGCCGCTCCCAGTCACCAGTCTAGCTGCCGCATTCTGGATTAATTGTAGTTTCTGGGTCACCTTCAAAGGTAGCCCCACGTAGAGTGAATTGCAGTAGTCCAAGTGGGAGATAACTATAGCATGCACCACTCTGGTGAGATAGTTTGTGGGCAGGTAGGGTCTCAGCCTGCATACCAGATGGAGCTGGTAAACAGCTGCGCTGGACACAGAATTAACCTGTGCCTCCATAGACAGCTGTGAGTCCAAAATGGCTCCCAGGCTGCGCACCTGGTCCTTCAGGGCACACTTACCCCATTCAGGACCAGGGAGTCCTCCACACCTGCCCGCCTCCTGTCCCCCCAAAATAGTACTTCTGTCTTGTCAGGATTCAACCTCAATCTGTTAGCCGCCATCCATCCTCCAACCGCCTCCGGACACTCACACAGGACCTTCACTGCCTTCACTGGTTCTGATTTGAAAGAGAGGTAGAGCTGGGTATCATCCGCATATTGATAAACACCCAACCCAAACCTTCAATGCCTTCAAGATACAAGAAAGGAGATTCTGACTAAACATTGGGAATATCTTTCTAACTGTAAGGGACCGGGTTGTTCAGCAGTGGAACAGACTCCCTTGGGAGGTTGTGGAAACTCCTTCCTTTGTCCTTAATCAGAGGTTGGATGGCCATCTGCCATGGATGCTTTAGCTGAGATTCCTGCACTGCAGGGGGTTGGACTAGATCAGGGTTCAGCAAACTTTTTCAGCAGGGGGCTGGTCCACTATCCCTCAGACCTTGTGGGGGGCCAGACTATATTTTGGAAGGGGAAAAAATGAATTCCTATGCCCCACAAATAACCCAGAGATGCATTTTAAATAAAAGGGCACATTCTACTCGTGTAAAAACACGCTGATTCCCAGACTGTCCGCGGGCCGGATTGAGAAGGCGATTGGGCCGGATCTGGCCCCCGGGCCTTAGTTTGCCTACCCTTGGACTAGATGAACCTCAGGGTCCCTTCCAACTCGACAAATCTATGATTCTGTTTTGGGAGGTGGGGTAGGTGCAAGTTCACTGGAGGTGTATAAGCAGAGGCTGGGCAGCCATACAAGAGGGGAGCTGTATTTGCAGATTCTTGCATGGACTTGATGACCTCCAATGCCCCTTTCAAATTCTTCAATCCTATTATTCTAATACTTACCAGGAGAACCGGGCAATGTTGTTTCCTGCCATCATCTGTTCTCACTCCACTCCACCCCTTCGGTGGTCAAATTCCAAACCTGTTTTACTGCAGCTGGAACATTTGCAGAAGCAAGCAATGGGGTTTATCACTTGAGCCTGAAGCTGCTGCCATCAAAGATTGATGGTGTGTGTGTGTGTGTGTGTGTGTTTGGGAGAAAGAGCTTTCTCCTGTCAGGGCAATAAGCCACAGCAAGTTTTTCTTTTCTAGACAAAAACTGCTGCTAACAAACATCAGCCCAGTCCTTCTGTTCCATTGCAAAAGCCCAGTGGGGGCATCTGTCAGAAAGCCAGTCAGAGTGTGTGAAAAGATTTAAAAACCAGGGACGTGAAGAACCCACAGGGAAGACAGCGGAGGGATTGAAGAGGAGCGATGCCTTTAACTGACATCAGCCTCACTGTATCATCCGCACAGTCTTCTTCACTTCCTCCTCCAAGCTAGGTGTGCTCCAAGTTCAGTGGGCAGATTTGGAATTAGACTTGCTTTGACAAATTAACAACCATTATGGCTGCAACACAGAGGAGAGGCTGGGTTCTTGCACTCGCAGAGCTGTGCTTTATATAAAAAAGCTGTCATATGCTCAGTGCTATATGGATCATCCAACAGAAAGTTCAGGAAAAGGCAACCCAAAAGATGGGAGTGACTTCCCTGTGAAGAAAGGTTGCAGCTTCTCAGTCCATTTAGTTTAGGGGGAAAGTGAGGAAGATGCGACAGGGTAGAAATGTGTAAACATTTGCATGGCAAGGAGAAAGTGGATAGAGAAAAGCTCCCCCCCCCAAAAAAAAACCCACTAGAGCAGGGGTCAGCAACCTTTTCTAGCTGTGGACAGGTCCGCCGTCCCTCAGACCTTGTGGGGGGCTGGACTATATTGGGGGGGGGGGTAAATGAACGAATTCCTATGCCCCACAAATAACCCAGAGATGCATTTTAAATAAAAGGGCACATTCTACTCATGTAAAAGCACTCTGATTCCCAGACCGTCCGTGGGCTGGACTGAGAAGGTGTTAGGTTGCCTACCCCTGCACTAGAGCTTGTGGACTTCTAATGAAGTTGCATGCTAGAAGATTCAGGACAGACAAAAGAAAGGACTTCTTCATGCAGTGAGAAGTTAAACTATGGAACTCTCACATGAGGGAGTGATAGCCACCAACCTAGAAGGCTTCAAAAGCGAATTAAAGAAATTCCTGGAAGAGAAACCTATTGATGACTACAGTTGTACCGGAGCCCCGTTCGCATCCAGAAGTGAACACAACCTGCGTCCGCGCATGTGCATGACGTCATTTTGACCGTCTGCACATGCGTGAGCAGCGAAACCCAGAAGTAATGTGTTCCGTTCCTTCCGGGTCGCCGCAGTGCGCAACCCGGAAATACTTATCCCGAAGCTACTGCAACCTGAGCTATGACTGTACTAGCAATGATGGCTATGTTCTGCCTCCATTGTTGGACACAGTAATGCTTCTGAATACCAGTTTCTGGAAATCACAAGGGGAGAGTGCTGGACTCCACTGGACTCCAGCAAAATTATACCAGAAGAAAATAACAAGTGCAAACAATTGCTGGAGATGTGGAAGTAAAAATGCGAACGTAGTACATATGTTGATTAACTGCCAATGATAAGATCATTTTGGTGTGAGGTGAGGATATTTATAGCAAAAGTAATAAAAAGAAATTGTTATTTAGGGGAACTGAATTTAATTCTAAATTATATTCCAGAAGCGTGGGAGATTTCAAGGGGTCAAAAAAAATGGATGTACCGTGCTATATTAGAAGCAAAAAAGCTTGTTTTGATGAATTGGAAGAGCCGCAGAAAGATTCCATTGAGCACATGGATTGATAATATGGACAGATTAGCTACATAAGAACGAATTGCATGTTGCCGCAAAATATAAATGGATAAATATGAAGAAATCTGGAAGGAATATTTAAGCGATAAGGCGGATAGTGGTGGGAAGTAGTGGGAGGAGAGAGAGGCAGGAAAATATTGTTAAAAAAGGTATAGTCATAGGTATATCAGTGTATTCAAATCTGAATTGTCAAATTGTGTTATTAATGTTATTATGGTTTTTGTTGTATGTGTCTTTTGTGGGTGATGTTTGTATCGAAAAAATGATTAAACAAATTTAAAAAAGAAGAAGGGGAGAGTGCTGTGATTTCCCCTTGGGTCATTTGGTCAGCTACTGTGAGAACAGGATGCTAGACTAGATGGGCCTTTGGCCTGATCCAGCAGTGCTCTTCTTACATTCTTATGTTAACAGGCATGGGGTGCTTCCAGACAACTTATTTATTGAGCCTTTTTTTATGTTTGCAGGGAGATTAGATGATGTTGGCTATTTATCCTTATTTGCCTCTGGGGAAGTTAGATGATGTTGTATCAAAGCAAGTGTTATGCAGTCATCCCCAATGAATTTCCCTATCATTTTCTTTACCACAAAAATATTTTTGGGGGAAGTGGGTATGTTGTGCCAGGCTGTCATAAGCAACATTAATTGCACAATGTGAGCATGCTGACAAGGGATGGAATCCCACCCCGAAATAGTGACAGTCTGGAAGCGCCCATGCTGTGTGCAGATGGAACCAAGGAAACTCTGCTCACCCCATGTCAAAAGCACAAGTTCCTACTGTTCCTACAGTATAAGTTCCTACAGTATAAATGTGAAGGGGAAATGGAGTCACCAGAAGACACCAGCATTTCTGTTGGGCCCGCCACTGAACAGTGGAACAAACTAAGGAGTACATACTAGATAAGAAGAGTTACTAGAGCAGGGGTCGGCAACCTAAGGCCCATGGGCCACAAGCGGGCCACGGGGGTCATTTAACCGGCCCCCCAAGTCACACCTGACCACTCGGCGAGTCCCCACTAAACCAGCGCAGCACGGCGCAGGGACTTGCTTTCATGGCACTGAAAATTGCGCCTGCACAGATGCCGAAAATCGCATCTGCACAGACGCAGACACCGGAAATTGCAGGTGCGCATGTGCTCACGATCCGGTCCACGGAGGGATCTCCGCTAGAGTGAACAGGCCCAGGCAAGGCAAACCATGTCGACCCCTGTACTAGAGATGTCCATTCTTACAGTTTAAGGCAGGAGCCAGAGGTGTAGGGCTGCATGTCACCTCTTGAGGATATTTATTTATTTAAGTTTAGTTCTTTAAGTTTCTGAAGATATGCTTGCAAATGTATGAGCAGTTCCTGGTGGAGCTAGCTTAAGGACCAAACAAACAATGATGGGATGTCATTGTTCCATGCAGTTCTTGGTTGTGGTCCCTGAAATCCATTACAGATGCCAGGAAATGAGCCTTGGGCCTTCCTTTCAGAAGGAAAGCATGTTCTCTGGCACTTAAGTAAGCAGCATGCTGTTTGCTATGCCCGTCGTCCAGCATTTGGCCTGGGTCCAAAACACAGAAGCTGCCACTTGCACACAAAAGGCGACTGCTTTCTGATGTCCTTCAATAGCTTAGTTGGAGGACTGATTTGCTTGGCCTATTCTGCAAGGCAACAGCAGCCAGTTGCAAAAAATGCATTGCTTCAGAATGTCAGAAGAATGAGAACAAGCACTCCCTCCTTAGAGCAGAGACAGATTGCAGAAGTTGAATCATTCATGCCAAACTGTTAGGCTACTCTGAGTACAGACCAAGCCTGAGAATGCATAGTAACTGGGAAGCTGGCTTGAAGGGCCTGGGATGAATTAGATATTATGGAAGGTCATATGAAGCTGCCTTGAGTCAGAACATTTGCCCCTCTATCTCTGTATTGTCTACATTGACTTTCCAGGGCCTGGAGGTGCTGAAAACCCAGTCATAGAAACTTCATGCATGTTGCCTTGAGCTTAATTGTGGAATAAAAGAGGAGCAGTAGCTCAGTAGTAGAGCATATTTTTATTAGCTTGACATGATAGGCTTGTTCACACATTACACTTAACGCAGGTACCACCTGTCTTAACACATCTACAGGTATTTGTGTGAGTTTGCACTTATGTATATAGTTCAGCTGTTGTGCACACTTGTTGAATGCTACATATGAATAACTACATATTTTTATATGCAGGTACACAAATTGTGCACTCAATAAATGTAATGTGTGAACATTCTTATGTGGCACATACAAACAAGGACACTGAGCGAGATCACTGCAGTGGCATGAGGTGGCAACTTTCCCGTATACACCTGAGTTTTCTAATCTAAGGAGTGAAAATTGGTTTCCTTGTAGTCAGTGCCAGGCCTCTTGCCAGGAACCCATGAAACAATGGGTGCCCCAAAGCTTATTTAGAGTTCTTTTTGCTTTTGCTGAAGAACCTCCAGTCCCCAAGCTTAAGCAGAACTTACCAAGTTTAGTTACCAGCATTTCCTGATAGGGCTTTCCCAGCTGAAACCCTGCAAAAGCATCGCCAGACTGTATAGACATCCATTCCTGAAATCATTGGACCAATGTCTGTCTCATAAAGCAGCTTCCTATATTCCTATGTTCACCTCTTACTTTTGGAAAGAAAGTTTGGAGATGGCTCAAAGTTACATGGCTTTTTCTATATTAATCCTTCTTTGCCCATCCCCAGCCAGAGAGAAAGGGGTTGAAGTAACCCCTATCATCTTGCCACCCCTATTCAAAATGTGCAGTTGGGTTCTTCATAGCACAGGAGCCTCATTTGCTGCTGTTCTGAGCTCAGCCCTACAAACAGCCTTTGAAAATGCCGTGGATTCATCCCAATAATAGCAGCCGCTATTTGATCCTTCGCCTCATCTCAGAGATTAATGTTTCATGGGAGAAAGCCCTGAGCAAAGAATAAAGAAGAAAAAAATGTTTTATATTTTGTGTGGGTTTGCACCATATGTTCCCAACTTTATAAATATTTTACAAACTTATGCTCAACCAGGCTTAGGTGGCATCAGAGCATCTCATTCCCCAAAACAGCAGGAGCACCACTTCTCCCTCCCTCCCTCCCTCCCTGCTAGCCAGCTAGCCAGCCAATGTATCATCCAGGGAAGACAAAGTTCCTTTCACTGATTGCTTGCATGGCAGCCACAGCCCAAACAGTTACTGGATGGTTTGGGAATGCCATCCAAAAATATTTGACTGAGCAGGGATGTGACCCAGGAACAGCGCCATCTGCATCCCCAAACACCTGCATACCTGTGAGGAGGACAGGATCCTGTTAATCAGGTCAAGAGTCTTTATTAAGCAAAAGTCTCCTTGTTGCTTAGAACAGCCCGACAGGATCTTTTATAGTGAAAGTGGAGAGTTACTCCTTATCATATGTCTTTCTCTGGTATATCCTTCCTCCTTTGTGGCCAAGGAATGGTGGTGGCACTCTGATGGGATTACAGAGAATTGTGGGCTCAAGAACTAACCCTGGCTGGTCTAGAGGTGTGGGTGTGGGTGTTGCCATACCTGTTCTGCCTCTCATATGACTTTCTGGGACACCTCAACCTCAAGAGCTCAGATGCTGTTCTCTGTGGTTATGCTAGTGTATACAGGGGACAGTACATTAAGCAAGGTGGAATGTTCAGCTGGGTCAGGGATGGGGGACCTGTGGCTAACCAGTGCTGTGGGATTTCAACTCCGATCATTCCCAGCCAGCATGACCAATGGTCAGGGATGCTGGAAATTGTACTTCAAACAGCATCTGGAGCGCCAGAGTTTTCCTGTCCCTGAACTAGGTGAATGGAGAGGAGGAATAAAAATTTAAAAATAGTCCAGTAGCACCTTAGAGACCAACTAGGTTTGTTCTAGGTATAAGCTTTTGCGTGCATGCACACTTCTTCAGATACGAGAGAGGAGGGTTCATCCTTGGATTAGGATGGGCGAATAAGTCAATTTTGGTTTTTCATTTTTCCAATCTTAAATTCAGTCCTCCACTTTTCACATCAGTCTAAGATATTTAAAAAAGGCCATGAAAAATCATCAGTATTTTAATGCGGATTTCTCCTAATTTACACATTTGTACATAATTTTGTCTGATATACTCATTTTCCCCCCAGTGCCATTTCCCCTAAAACAATGCACTTTTGTATGTTACTTTCACCAATATGGGTATTTTAATGCAAATGTTACCCTAGTAAATGCATTTTGCAAGTGCACATTGCAAGGCTGGAGAACAACATAGCAAAATCCAGAGAGGTGCAAGTTTTGAAGGATGGCTGTGTTTCAATACTTGTATTGTTTAAGAAAGTGTGAAACTGGTAGGCTTGCCTTTAAATGCAAAGTGAAACAAATTTCCCCACCATTCCTCTCTTGGATTAGAGACAAGTGAAATCATGCATCCACTTTCTTGTGCGGTGGCTGTTATTACAGAGGGTGGCGATGCCAGGTATGATTTGACACTTGCAGAGCCAGAAATGCCCAAAAGCTTTTAGTGACACCGCCCATCTTTGGGCACCCATTAGTCACCTTCATCCCAGCAGGAAATCAAGGAAGGATACATGGAGTAATGTACATTTCAGTGGCGAGTCTGAGATGGAGCCACGCTCAATATGTCTATGAAACGCATCATCTTTTCCTCTGGATCAAGCTTAAGTGGAACCTGTTTTTGTGCTACAAGCGAGATGGATTTGCACAGCTGACCAACCCTTGCATCAGTCCTGAAACTTTCTACTCTTGTCCTCCGATTAGGGCTGTGCACCCTGTTGATAGGCTGGCTTTTCTGTCAGTCATGGTTCCAAATGCCCCTCCTTCTGCGAGAGGTTGTGAAAGTGTAACCAAAACCCATGCACATTCTCTGTCTCTCCCTCTTGTGTGTAAAGCCCTTTTAAAAAAGCACCAAACAAAAACATGGATGCAAATAACCAGTGCATGGAAATAAAGCAAGCATAGCAAATACCCCCCCGGAACATGTAATGGTGTGTGTAACATCTTTTCATCTTGAGGCTGTACATGTGTCAGTACAAGAGGGAAGTGAAAGGAAAGGCAGAGCTCTTCCCATAGGAACAAACCTACACCTGTTCCTGTCTCCAGGTAATCCTGCATGTAGGCTGTTTCTGCCAGCAAGATCCAATCCCTCTTCTCTGTGGCTTTCCTATGTGTGCATGAACAGGGCTCTGAGACTGGTGGTGAGGATTTTTGAGCATCTCTTGATGTGTGAAAATGTACACTAGGCTTTGCGAAAAAGAAGACCAAAACGACTCCTCTGCCCTCATTCTGTTCTTATATGAGGAGCTTCTCTGAAATTACGATCCAGCTATGGAGAGCACATTAAAAGAAACATTTCTTGGGAGAGACATATCCTTTCCCTGCCCCTCCCACCCATCCTGTAAGTTCCAAAGTACCCAGAAAGAGATCGCTTTGAGCAACCCTCACACTTTACCTATGGGCTTCCCTGGGGCACCTGGTTGGCCACTGCATGAGATGGGATGCTGGACTAGATAGGTCTTCGGGCTAATTCTGCAAGCCTTTCTTAAGGTGGGCAGAGAACACAGCTTCAGGTATCAATGCTAGGGGAATTCAGATAACCACACACCCCTGTATGTGAGTGGGATGTGTGCTTGGGCTAGCCCTGCACCCATTAGCGCTTGGTGTGGAGGGGCAGTGGCACATACTTAAAGGTCCCATCACTTCAATGTTCTAGGAGGGAGAATTGCATGGTGCAAACATGTGAAAGGGAGTACTGTGTCAAAATCCCTACCACCTCACCTCTGACAGAAAGGACTAGTGACTCCAGTGTTGGGAAGTCATGTAAGCGCTGCTGCCCTTGCACACCAGCTGCTACTGCCAACACCCTCTCACCCTTGGTTGCTGTGCTTCTACAATCCAAAGCATGTCAGGAGCAGTTCAATGTGTGTACCAATGTAGAGCTTCTCAGCACAAGCGGGAAAGCAGGTGGATGCCCTCTCCTGCAGAGGAATTCTACATGTGCGTACATCAAAACAGGGCAGCTTTATCCAGCAGGCCCTAAATCTCTTGCCCCTTCTCCTTTTATAAACTTAATTGTATGTGTGTGTATTTTACTCTGCCATATGGAGCAGTTGGGGACATACTGCAAAGTGCAGTGCCCCAGGCATTCACCATATTATTTTCCCAGAAACATCTATCATATAAAATAGTACATGCAAATTTGTCTCATGGGCATTGTGCCCTTTAAGTATTTAGCAGCTCTTCTGCATCAATCCAAACATGGAGCCCCTTCTGACATGCTCAAAATAGGCTGTGCTGCCACAGGTCACACTGAGCCAGCATGGGGGGAAAAAGAGTTGTTGTTGATTTCAACACGAGAGAGGCCTCTGAATCATTCCTCCTATTTGGATACTATCAGATGTTGACTGTGGCTAGGGGTTGGCAGAGGCTTGATGTAGCTGGATTGGGACCCTCTCTTACTCCTTAGAAGCTGGAGGGGGGGGGCAGCAGCAACGGTAGCAGCGTAATAGTTGAAATATCAAGGGGAGGAGGGAAGGGAGAAGGAAATTCAGGGAAAGCTCGATGATGAGAAAAGTCCCAATACTAAGAGTTAAGGACTAAGACCTCTTTGAAGGAAAAAGATTTGGTGCTCTGAGGACACTCCTAGTTGCCTGCTCTGATCTGGGGATGGGGAGTCTGGAACAAGAAGGATGCTATGGATATTTAGGAAGCTGCTTTAAACCCAGAGCTGTCCATTTACCTCTTTGATCCCGCCAACATGGAGCGGGCAGAAGAACACAGGAAGTGCTGAGAACCAATTGGCGAATGTGTGTGTGTGTGTTTGTGTCCACACTGTCACGTTTAACACTGGTTAATCTTGAGCATGCCTTTTGCCATCAGGGGATGAAATGTCTGCACCCGAAATATAACCACACAATTTAGCCCAAATGCCCAATGTTCTGCTCCACACAAAGACACACCTGGAACGTATACATATATATTATATATTTTATGTATATATATATATATATATATATATTTATATTTTATATATACACATTAACAAAAAAGCTGCAAAACCCCCGATTATGTTACATATGAAAAGAAAGTCCGACAGGTTTCACGGTAACCAAAATTTCACCACATCCCCAAAATCAGATTACAATGCAGCTAACATGATACAAGTAGCCAAGTGCAGCACAGGGTTAGGGGTCAGGGAAGAGCCAACAGATGTCTCCAGGGAGAAAAGCTCTTTAAGTGGGCTCCAAATTACTTCACTTCTTTGACCCCACCGAAGTAAGCAGGGGTTGAATGCAGAAGTGCACCATGTTATGACTCTAGGAAGAACCGAGGGCCTTGCTATTGGCTGAGGGGCGGGGGGATGCTGTCTCACGTTTAACACTGGGCTGTTTCCACCAATCAGACAGCTCCCTAAAGAGTGGGCTATGCACTGCTTGAACAATAGCATGAGTCACTTTCCAGTGGTTCTGCTACATGGAAACTCTATGCAATAGTCCCCCCCCCCCCCATGCCAATAGTACGCAGCCCTCTGGTCCCAGGGATTTCTGTCATGGACACAGACTCTCTCATAAGCACCACTGGGTGTTTCCACATCAAGAGGATGCTACATGTTAGGTGTGGAGCAATTAACATGCAGGCTGGCTGCTAGGGACTGAGGTTGCATCCACATTTAAAGCACATTTAACATGGTTTCCCCCCAAATAATTCTGGGAACTATAGGGTGCTAAGAACTATAGCTCTGTGAGGAGGGGTAATCAAGAGCTTCCAGGATTATTTAGGGGAAACCACATGCTTTAAATGCATGGTGCAGATTTGGCCTGAAGTTATGAAGCCAAAAGCCGCTGGAGAAGTTCCCCAAACTGAGCCCACTGCTAAAATAGTGATGGAGGAAGATGCAGGTACCTTTCCCTTTCCCTCATATATTTGCTGATACAAAACACAGCTGCAGCTTGGGTCCTAGCAGACAAGGCAAAGGAAATAGACATTTCCTACTAGCTGGACCAAAGTCATAAGCATCACCACTCAGCCATCACCACCCGTTGCCTCTTCCCTTCCGCTGCCTGCCAGAAGACTGGCTCTATCCAGTGCCACTTTAATCAGTGTAAAACTGATCAAGTGCTATGCTCAATGGTCCTTGTGCTAAGGCCCTAATGGAGGCCATGTGCCCTCTCTGGTAGTCCTCATCAGTGCCGCTGGGGCGATCAGAAAACAAGCCCGCCCTGTCACCGCAACCTTAGCCAGCCACACATGCAGGCATTTTGAGCTGGAATGTTGTGACCAGCCACTCCAAGAGAGAGAGAGAGAGAGAGGACTTGAAGCACCAGGTGACGATTTTTATTTGTTCTCACTGCATTTGGCTGGAGAAGGAAAGAGGAAGTCAGGGTGCAAATGCCTGTGTGACTGGCTTGTGATGCTCTCAGACGCCCAGCCTGTTCCTTCTCACCAGTGGTCTGAGCAGATGTTTATTTCCCAAAGATGCTTGCACACAGAAACACAATTTCCCAACACATGACAGGGAGGTGTCATTTGCTTGCAGCTGCAGTGTGCTCTCCTGCTTTCATTAAAGTAGCCAGCCTCAAAAACTCTTTAAGAGATGTAGAAAACACTGTGCAAGGGAAGCGCTCCAGCTCGTTCTGATCTCCTGCTCCCAGGAGAAGCTATTATCACCCTGCTGCCATTAGCACAGGCAATTCAGAGTTGATGAAAAAGCATCCCTCACCGCAACCACAGCAGCCAGCTTCAGAAAAACAGAGCTGGAATCAGTCGAGGCCCTGGGTTGGACCCTTTGGAGGTGCTCTAAGGCCTTCACAGTCAAAACCCCAAGAGCAGCTGCATGGGCTGTGAGATGCTGCAATGGACAAAAGAGGCAGAAGGACAGAATGACAAAAATGGGGTCCCAAAGAAAAGTGCCTGTGATGTAGGGATTCGAGCCTCTTGGATGGCAGAGGGAAGACAGGCAGTGCAAAGCAGTCCAGACAGGTCGCAAAAGGTCATGTCAGGACCTCCATCACTGGTCACCTCTTGACTTTAGAGCATGCATTATCTACAGTAGCAGTCATCTCTTTTCTTGTAAGCCCAAGCCTTCATTAAAGCAGCTCTAGTGTTTAGGTAGGGGGCTGTGGCTCTCCAAATACTGCTTGACACCATCCCATCAACCTAGACCATTGGCTCTGAGGTTGATGGATTCCAGTGTTTGGAGTCCTGCATCCACCCCCTTCCCTGCACAAAGAACCATTCACTGAGGTTGTGAAAACCAAGCAAAATACAGACTGGGGCTTTCTTTAGGATGACTCTCCCTTCCCCCAAACCCTCCCTCCCACCCACCCCGGGAAACCTGCCGGTCTGATTAATCATATTTTTCAAAAAAAAAAAAAAAAAAAAAAATTAAATAAATGGTAAAGCATATCTTTTCCTGGAAAGGCCTTTAGTGTTAATCTGCTCTTACTGGGCAGATAATTCCTTCTCCCCACTGCAGTGACAGGCTGCTTGCTCTCTGAGCTGCACTACTGTGGGCCTCAGGTAGGCAATCCACAAAACAAAACAGAAAACAACAAAAAGGAAACAAAACCAAAAGAAAAACCCAAAACAAGCATGTTAGAGAGACAAGTTCTGGCACATTTTTTTGTGCACATCCAGGGAATTTGTATGGAGGAGCATTTAGTCCATGGACTCACCTTCCAAAGTGGTACTGCCTTAGTTAGGATTGCCATATTTCAAAAAGTGAAAATCTGCTGTTGAGCTTTTTCTTTCTTTCTTTCTTTTTTTGACAAAGCTGTTGAGCTTCAAAATGCAGTATTCCAGGTATGTCTGCAAAATTCCGGGTGTATGGCAATCCTATTTTAGGGAGGTCACTAATCCATTCCCCCTGGGAGCCAAGGATGGATGAGCTGGAGGTCACTCCTGAATCCTCCACCTTGGTCTGCTGGCAAACACCACACTCACTTCTCCCACCATGCCTGACACACACCTGGAATGCCATATTGTGTTAACACACAGTAAAAGGGGAGGGGCAGGGAAAGAGAGCAAATTCTTCCCTTCAAGAAAAGAAAATGTTCAGGGGATGGATGAAAAGGAGAGGAGTGGAACACCCCCCAGCACAGATGCTGCTGTTCAGATAAGATATCCAACTCCCTCCCCACAAACTCTGCATAATTTACTCTGACTTTAGATTGTGCTGTTTCTTGATGCAAATGCATTATTACGTTTGAACAGAGCGCTTCCTTATCTTGCATAATGTCCCAGCTTTAGTAGCTCAATCCTAGCACTGGGAATTTCCAGAAGGTGTTCTTTTCTTTTTGGTGTGTGTGTGTGTGTGTGTGTGTGTGGCAGGGGAGGGGAGGGGAATGTTCCCAGAAAGTGGGTAATGCAAGGAGACATGAGGATCTGTTGTGGTCCAGAAGCACAATTGGAGGACACATGGCAGAGAAAGAAAAGCCAATAATGAGTATTCTACCTCTCAAATTGTGGCAATCTCTGTAGATTTTTTTCGCTCCCATGCTTTCAAATGTTTCTGTGACTACTATTTGGTGGCTAGTTACCCTTTTATCCCCCTTTCTCAAAGAAAGCTGAGATACTCAGAAATTCAAGCCAGATTATTGGATTCTGTGCAAAACCATGCACCATGGAACTGAAAGTGATAAAAGAATAACTGTATATTAGCATTAAGGAAAGTGATCCTGGATTTCTAAATGCAAAATCATTATGGGGATGTGGATTCTTTTCTTCTTCTTTTGGCGGTCGTGTGTGTGTGTGTGTGTGTGTGTGTGTTTTCTAGGTTCACTTATTCCCTAGGTAAGTAGTCTTCAACTTTTCCAGACCCAGGACCCATCTTAACCCAAACATGCATTTGGGGATTTAAAAAATAATAATCTATATATATCTATATACACTGTCATTTATTTGCATGGTACTGGTGCTGCTGTTGTGACCCATCTTAGATCAGATCCAAAAGGGAATCTCAACCCACCAGCTGAAAACCAATGCTCTAGATCTCCTTTCTGGAGTAAGCAAAACAAAACAAAACAAAACAAAACAAAACAAAAAACAAAACAAAACAAAACACAAAAAACACCTCTGTTTTTAAAGCTGAGGTCCATATCAATAATACAATTGAAAGAAAAACTTGAAAGGCAGTCATGCCTTGTGAATCTGGCAGATAAATTCAGCAGCAAACACAAGAGCGTGCCTCAGGATCCTGCCAGTAGCCTTGAGGCAACAAAAACTAAATTTAACTAAGCCCACTTTAAGGCCATCTAAGCACCGTTGCTACCATCTTACAGTTACCGATTTCGCAGAGAGGAATGCCACCCACTTGCTGGGCACAGGGTCTGAAACTGACAGGAGTTGAGCCTGTACATTCCACTCCTAGGATTTGTTTGCTTTCTTCTACTGCTACAGGCCACAGAACTAACACCAGCCACTCCCGAAAAGAAAGCATAAACAGTGCCATCTTCCCTCCGCTTATGCTGGGCAAAGGGGGAATACCTTTCACTCTGCTCCATCCAGTGCTTTTGCCTAGAATTCCCACCCAAAGCCCCTTCTTTGGGTCGCTGTGTCATCTGGCACAACGTCTCTGGAAACAACAAGGAGGTCCTGGCTGTGCTTTAAAGGTTCTAGGATACTCTTTGCAGACTGAAAGCCAGTGACGACATTTGCTACACACAGGATATGGTCTTGAAAGAAGCAGGAGCCACTGGACAAAGAAGTAGCCTCTACCAGTTGGGATCCCATGTTAACAAGTAAACCACTGGACTAGAGTGTGCGCTAAACTTTCCTTCTTATGTTTTAAATGTGCGCGGGTTTTTTAAAACAACCACCCCCTTTCCCTGTGGTGAAGCTCCTGCCAAACTCAGACAGATGCTTGAAATAGTCCCTGTTGTCCAGGGAGCAAAGGGAGACACAACTGCATCTCAGAAGCCAGATATGGCACAGTAGTCATGGTCTTTCAGGCTTCGTGGACTGCGCCACCCCTTTTCTGAACATAGCATGTTCCTTGTGATACTATGGACTGTTTCATACGTTCACAAAACCCTTACATGAAAGGCACTTCTGCTCAGGGAACAAAATAAATCTGCCAGTAAAATGCCACATGGGATCACCAGATCCTACTCGGGGTGAACATGCATGGACTTGCTGCGACTCGCCAAGGCTTTCCAGCATGTACACAGTCCATTTATACAATAATCCTCTGCAGATGTTGCCTCCATGTCTTTTATCACAGTGATGAGGAAACTGTGACCTCGCAGAGGTGGCTGGAGGTGATGTGTGGAGGATTGTATGTAGGACTTTGCTTGTTGGTTCCGTCCCTGAAACGGGTACCCCAGGGAGCTGCTTGCCATATGCATGCTCAGTGCAATGCCTGAGGAGCCAACACAGCAGTACTTGTGTAGGTCCTCATGTGATCAGAGCTCCAATGGCACAGAAGGCCTATGGCCCTTTGCAGACCATGTGCTGAGTTCCCAGACCCAGGTATATAGTATTGTGAGTGGGTATATCAGCTGTGGTCCCATTTCCTCCTCCACACACAGTCCAAACGCATGGAGGCAACACCTGCAGGTGGGCAAGACGACCCATCTCTAAGATTGATACCTGTGACGCTAAATATGTGTGACAATCTTGTCTTTTCTAGGTAACAGCTTGGGTTCCAATTCTGTTTGGCACCCTCTCAAAATGGCGGGCTGGGAACTACTAGGTGTTCCAAGAACACTCTTTCCACACAAAAGAAAAAAGAAAAGAAAAAGAAAAAAAGGGTCTTGCTTTTCAACTTCCTGGCAACCAAGAAGGGACCGACCCACCCAAAGCCCTGCCATGACACCCTTTTCCCCACCAGAAATGAACAAGGCATGCCAACTCCCATCGGAGAAAATTCAGTAGTGCTACCAAACAAAAACAAAATCCAGTTCACGAAACACCACCCACACTCCTCCAAGAGGGTGTGCCAAAAAGGTGGGTTTTCCTTAGGATATAAGCTAGCCCAGTGTGGCAAGATGCTGCTCACCACGAAAGGAAGCAGAAGCCCACCTCCCAGCCTAGTTGCACAGAAGTTCCTGAGGCTTGGGCTGGAAGGGAAGGCCCTTTCTGACTCAATGGCAGGTTTTCATCCCTGATACGTATGGGGACTCTTGCGGGCGGCAGTTGCATTCTTGCTGCCCGGGGTAGTCTATGAAGTCTGGGGCGGGCAGACCTGATATGACCATTAAAGATTTGTTCCAAATCGTGAAGGTGGGGCAGACCGGCAGGATGAAAGATATCTCGAAGGTGTGCAGGTGGAGAGAGTTGGCCGGGTCGTAGAAGGACAGCACATTGTTGTCATAGTCCAGGAGGATGCCCAGGCGCTTCATCTGCGGGTGAACGTCCACCAGCATCTCCTTGTTGTTGTGCCGCACCACAAAGTTGTTGTTGCAGCGGGAGAAGACCCAGGAGGAGGAGTTCTTGCCAATCCACTCATTCTTGGGGGCTGATTTGTAGGCGATGCCAATTGCATACCTGGAGAGGCAAAAAAACAAACAGTGGTATTCAAGAGACTAGCTGAAACAAGAGATAAGAACTGGAAGTCATGGGCTGGTGGTGCAATCTTAAAATTAACCATGTCTACCCAGAAGTAAGCCCATTCAAGTTACCTGGTTTACTTCCAGGTAAGTGAGCAGGGTATTGCTGTCTAAATCAATTCAATCAGTCTGGCACAGAGTCTAAGGCTGTGTACACACCATACAGTTAAAGCATATGATTTCCCCTGAAGAATTCTGGAGTTTGCATTTTACCCCTCACGGAGCTATAATTCTCAGCACCCTTAACAAACTACAGTTCCAAAGATTCTTTGGGAGAAGTCACGTGCTTTAAATATATGCTGTGCATGCAACCCAGGCGCTGGACCTCAACCAGGGAAGACCAGATTCTAAATCCCCACTCTCTTTTTGAAAATGGAGAACCATCTCAATCGTGCAACTCAAATAAGCTGCTTGTTTTCATCCAACTATACTGTTGTTGTCTCACCCGGCCCTACCTGGAGATGCCGGTCAGTGAAACTGGGAACTTCTCCATGCAAAGAAGATGCTTTGCCACTGAGCTGCAGTCCTTCCCCACTCTAAGCCTTTGTAGGCAGGTTACAAATCAAAACCCATTGATCAAACTTACCACTGAAGCACCTAGCTAAGGCTCAGTGACAATACATGCAATGAGAGCAAAGTGTAAACAATGGGCTTGCGCAAAATTTGAAGTGGTTCTCTGGCCATGGACCAACCAGGTAGAACCCAGCGCTTTTTGTTGCGGGTGGGGACAAAATAAGAATGGATGCTGGCTCAGAGGAGGGCAATTCAATTGGAAAACTGGTGTGTGTGTGTGTGTGTGTGTGTGAGAGAGAGAGAGAGAGAGAGAGAGAGAGAGAGAGAGAGAGAAGAGACTATGTTTCAGTGGTAACCATTGGAAGATGCAAGTCCACCCCCCTGCCCACCCCCTGCTGTGCCTTTGATCAATGCATTTCTGTGTGACACATGCCCCGAGGCTCGTTTTGAATCACAGCAGCCGTTCCCTGGCTCAATTATATGTGCCCTCCCTCCCTGCAGCGCAGAGTGAGCAGCGCCGAGGCTCACGTACCTGGAAGAGTACACACACAGCCTGCGCTGCTCTCGCTGCCGACGTGTGCTTTTAAATGAAGCCCTTCGGCGAAAGAGACTTGATGAAAACGGCATTCTTAGAGGTATGCGTTTTCAAAGCAAGAGCAGTTCCCAACAGCTTCTGCTGCCCCTACACAGGTGTTGCAAAGGGGCTGGCAGGGCCGTTGGGAAGTAGCAAGTTCCTTGCTGATGGGCACAATAAACGAGCAATCTATGCCTGGACTATAAGCCTGGTGACTCAGCTCTCCGAGTAAACGAAAGGGAGACAGGCCCACCCCTTCTTCCTCCCGGGCACCGTGTCCCTGCTTATTCTAGGTTAGGCTCAGCACCAACAGCAGAGCCACTTACCATGTGGAGGAGCCGACTGTCACCTCCCAGTAATGGCAGCCGCTGTCAATGAAAATGTTGCCTGTGGCACCATAGCATCCTGTCCCGCTGAACCTCTCGGGAGTGTGGCTTTTTTTCAGGGAGCTCTCGTCCTTCTCCATTTGGAGCCCGTCATTGGAGATCTTCAGCTTCTTGTGTGCCATTTTGGGGTCCAGTTTGAAGGGCTGGCCTATGAGGACCAGAAAGAGAATGAAGGTGACGCAGGGCAAAGCGAAACTTTAAAAAGGTACAGAGGCCCCCACCCCTCCCAGCAGCTTGCTTGCTTTGCTTATTTCCCACTTTCAGAGCCCAAAGGAGGAACCCAGAGCTGCTTACAACCATAGTAATAATTGTAATGATAAGTTTTATTTTAATTGATTGTAAGCTACTCAGGATAGGGACGCGGGTGGCGCTGTGGGTAAAAGCCTCAGCGCCTAGGGCTTGCCGATCGAAAGGTTGGCGGTTCGAATCCCCGCGACGGGGTGCGCTCCCGTTGCTCGGTCCCAGCGCCTGCCAACCTAGCAGTTCGAAAGCACCCCCAGGTGCTAGTAGATAAATAGGGACCGCTTACCGGCGGGAAGGTAAACGGCGTTTCCGTGTGCTGCGCTGGCTCACCAGATGCAGCTTTGTCACGCTGGCCACGTGACCCGGAAGTGTCTCCGGACAGCGCTGGCCCCCGGCCTCTTGAGTGAGATGGGCGGCGCACAACCCTAGAGTCTGTCAAGACTGGCCCGTACGGGCAGGGGTACCTTTACCTTTACCTTTAAGCTACTCAGGGAGCCTTTTTTGGCTGAAGGGTGGGGTACAAATATTCTAAAAATACATACATACATACATACATACATACATACATACATACATACAAAAAACAAAACCAATTTATGAGAAGATAGCTTACTAAAGGTTGAATAATCATAAACATGCTCTGGGGATAAGGCAGTAGCATAAATAAATATGGGTAATGCAGTATTTCTGGAGGCTGGATGAGAAGGTGTATGAGCCTCCTAAGACAAGGAGTTCCAAAACTCCCAGGTTTGTTTGTTTGTTTGTTTGTTTCATTTCCAATCAGAACTATTGTCCCTGTTGGCTTGGCTTTAAGGAAGGGAATGCAAGTGCCCACTTTAGGACTATAGAAGGCTCCCTATAACCAGCCCCGGTCAACAATCTGGCTGCAGCTCTTTGAGCCAGCTGAAGTTTCTGAGCACTTTTCAAAGGCAGCTCCACATGTTACAGTAGACCAAAGGGATGTAACTAAGGCATGCTGGGATACCTCAAGTCAGTAGAGTATGACACTCTTAATCTCAGGGTCATGGGTTCGAGCCCCACGTTGGGCAAAAGATTCCTGCATTGCAGCAGGTTGGATTAGATGACCCCCATGGTCCCTTCCAACTCTACGATTTTATGTGTCAATGTGGCCAAATCAGGCATCTCAAGAAATGAGCGCAGCTGGCTTTAACTGTACAAGTGCATTCCTGGCAACCACAGAAACCTAGGCATCCATGCTCAGGGCTGAGTCCTGGAGCAAGCCCAAATGGCAAGCCTGTGTCTTCAGGGAGAGGGCTACCCCATCCAGCCTAGGCTGAATCCCTATTCCCTGCTCTGCCTTCCAGCTGACCAAGAGCACCCGTCCTATTTGAATTAAGTTTCCATTTGTTCTCACATTTCTAAGGATCCTGTCCACATCCTCAGGCTGTACAAATTGGAATGTATCATTAACACTGGACAAGCAGAGGCCAAAGTTACATCCACCAGACCTGTATCAACTATAGTATCCAAGTCAGAAGGGTGATTTTGTCATAGAAGTGCTGAGCAAATTGTTCACAGCAGGCCTTCAAGTGGTCTAAATTCTCCTTATGTGGGCCAGAGTGTAAAAGATCCCTGAGCACTGAAAACAGCTGTGCTGGACAGCTCCTCACTGATGCAATGGAGGCATAGAGATAAAGGTTTATTCACAGTTCACACTGCTACAGAATAGGTCTTCAAAGAGACTCCACCAACATCACTCTAGTTGCCGTCTCATGCAATTCATTGTCACTAGCTCCCCAGAGAACCAGGAGGCTGGTTTGGATCCACTTCATGAGAGGGGATGATCAGAAGCGATCATGTCCACCATCCTGGTCATTTCTCCATTCCAGAGATCCAACAGGGCTAATATATCTATCAAGTCTAAGCTTCATCCAGGTGGTCCACATGTGTCTGTTGATTTGTAGTTGAAGAAGGGAGATGGCACACGTCCATTGTATTAAACATTAATGTTGATTTTCAATTGTATTTCTATTGCTTCTTTTATTTCTTCCTGGCAGAAGTCTCTCCCCACCTGGAGATGCTGGGGACTGAACCTGGGACCTTCTGCATTGCAAAGCAGATGCTCTGCCACTGAGCTACAGCCTCCTCACATTTTTAAAGACAGATCTTTCTGCTCTGGGGTTGCTAACAGACAGCCAGAGAGATATTTGTGCAAGGGACAGAAATGGAGATGGAGACCCAGCAAAGCAGGCGAAAGTCGGATCTAAGTGAATTCCTTAAGGGCTTTATTCTCTATTAACATTAATGGGAGTTATTCATGCACATTGCAGGGAGAGCACAGCCCCCTTAAGTGCTGGTGTAATAGTCTTACAGAGCGGCAGAGACCATCAATGCATCATTTAGTCGTTCTCGCCCACATCCACAGTCACTCCCCACAACAGACGCTCTGTTATTACATCCTACAGGAAAGCACGCCTTCGCGGCTTCACAGTAATTTTTCCAGCACCGATGGAAGGTCTCGCCTTCAAGGGACTTTTCCTCACATGCAGGCTCAGGCTGCAGAAACCAATCAAAGGCAGAAAATGAGGGGCTTTTTTTGTAGATTCTGCCAGGCGACCGTGGCAAGACTCAGCCCTCAGCCATCAAAGTGCACACTTTCCAAACCTGTGCAGAACAGTGGGAGGGGGGAATATTCCATTGCTTAAGACAGTGGCCCCGTCCGCACTACACATTTAAAGCAGAATAATGCCACTTCAAACTGCCGCGGCTTCCCCCAAAGAATCCTGGGAACTGTAGTCTGCAAAGAGACTATGAAGAGTCCCTTCATGGAGTTAAAATTCTCAGTTTGGCTTAACAATCCACCCGTCTTCCCCAGCATCTTATTCTCACAGTGGTCAGCCTATGGGAAGTCTACAAATAGGACCCGAGATCAACACAGCTCTCCTCACTTGTCGAAACAAAACAAAAAAAAATTCCTTCCAATAGCACCTTAGAGACCAACTAAGTTTGTTATTGGTATGAGCTTTGTGATTACCAAGCTTTGTGATATGAGCTTTGTGATCACTTGTCATTACCAACAACTGGCATTCAGAGACATACTGCCTACCACAGTGCAGGTAGAACGTAGGCATCATTGCTAGTAGACAGGTGACCATATTCTTCATGAATTTCTCTAGCCCTCTTTTTAAAGCCTTCCATTAAGAGACAGAATGCAGCACTGGTTGGAACTTTGGTCAGCTCCAGTAAAAGAAATCCTCATGACAGCAGTGGGGAATCTCCAGCGCATGAGTCTAAACTATGCCCACCTGCCCCCTAAGGATGTAAGATAGCATCATTTTCAGGTCTGTCCTGTATTCATGGCATGCAGCACTGTTTCCATGCCTCTGCAGTTGGTCCTCCATAAAAATCCACTTTATTCATCTTGCTCCCTGCTGTGGCAAAGTTACCTAACCTATGCAACTTATTATAGAAATTCTGTTAAGTTACATTACCATTACGTTATTCCACCACACTCATTTCAATGCATAGAAAACACAATGCAAAAAATAATAAGGGGGGGGGGACATATAATCAGTTATGTATTGTTTGGAGGCAGAAGGCAGCAACCATAAATACCAACTCTTGTTTCCATCAGAATTCTATCTGCTCCACACCTGACGTTGGTTCATGGGGGTGGGGCTGTTGGGCAGATCTATTTCTCCACCCACTTCACAAGATTCATTTCAGCCACCATCTCCACTGCAATCACATTGGGAAAGACTGTGCAACCCGAGGAAAGCACCACCAGACAGGCTGTTCCGAGGGGGTGGGCGGGGCCGCCGCCCATCTGCCAGTTTTGGCCATCTGCAGCTGCGCATCTCAAGAGTTCCTCAGAACCTATCCTGGTTAATATGCTGCTGATGATAACGGGCAGGTCTCTGAGCCCAGCTGGTACTGCAGCATGCCATCTCCCCCTCGAGGGTGTTCTTGAGCTTTGTGGAGTTACTGACTTCAGTCGTAGCCGAGTTCTGCAAATTCTTGAACAATTATATGACAGGAGAGTGTACATGTGCATTTTCTGGAGGGGCAATAACAGAATACTTCTATTGCTCAACAAAAGCAGACGTGCAGACAAAGCCCACCTGAGCAGATCTCTGTTGGTTTTCTGTGGGGGTGGGGAGCTGTCAGACTCATCTACTGAGGGTGGGGGGCTTTTGAGCATTAAAGCTGTTGAATGTTTATTTTATGTGGTTTTTTCCTTCCTGTTATCAATGGCTTTTACAGACTTTTGATATTGCAAGAGTGCCTGTGAGCACTCTTCCCTGGAGTGCAGTGAAGACAATATTTTAGGAAAAGATGAAAAATACTAAACACATAAATGAATGCAAGCCACAAGTACAAAAACAGGAGGTATGTGGCAGGATTGGATGGCAGGGTTTATTTCAAGGAGGGGGAAACATATCTTCTAAACATGATGATAAGTAGGTATCCTACTCTCCCAATTACCAATGGCAAGAAAGATGCGGTGGTTCAGCAATAGTCACAAGATGGCATGCAGAGAACAGTTCAAAGTGCCCTGCCAATTGCCCATGCATAATTCAAATCCTGCCTTCTGGGAAAAGCAAGCACTGGGAGTGCTTGAAATTAAGGCATAGGCAAGCTTTGGGTTGGGTATGAATGGCTCAGTTGAGCAAATCTTGCTCCTTGAGTTCAGAATGGTCTCAATGGAACAACTACTCTTTGCTTTCTATCCAGTTACCCCGAGAGAAAATCAAATGCAAGCATCTGCAGCCCACCTAGGAACATCATCCCAAAGGAAAATGGCCAAGCTACCTTTCACAAGATCCTGGCATCTGGCAAAGTACCCTTCTAGTTTGTGGAACTCTTTCTTGCAGATGTGTCCTGCAGGAGCCCTTGGAACAACTTTAATTAAGAGGCCGGGTAACATCGGAGAGCCACAATAGTGATTGTGCATCTCTCCATTCGAATGCCCTTCTACTCATCCCCTCGGGGGCTGGAAGATGCCAGTACAGTTTCAATGGCCAAGCAATCTTCCTGGCGTGACAGCGGGGTGGGGTGGGTGGGGGTGAGGAGCAGCACTGTTTCTGCAACAAGACTCTTTATTTCAAATCGGCAATATAATCGCTAGGCTTGGAATTTCAGCAGCACGTTCTTGAAATCTCTTGCTCCTTATTTGACAAGCGTAGGAAGTCAAAAGCTGACAGATCCACAGCAAAGAATCTGAACCAAGCCTTTGATTGGGTGCTCAGTTAATCTAGCAAATGGAGTTTCTCTGTGCAGAGCACTTAGCTGCATCCTAATCTCTCAGCTGACTGGCAGAAAAGGCGGCTGGCCTAGCCACCCCACCTTACCCATATCCTTAATTCTCAGCAATTTATTGACGCATGTTTACTCCCCTCCGATGGAGGTGGTCTGTTAGCACTCGGCTTATCTGTCAAGCTAACAATTCAATCCTCTTTGGAGCCCACGCAAAAATCCAAGTGATTAAAATCATAAAAAGAGAGTGAGGTCTATGGTTTGGTTTTTCATCAAAGCTGAGCCATTTGTCTCCAACATGCGGGGCAAGTTTTATTTGGTATTTATATCCACGCAATGTGCCTTCTCAGGGAGTGATGGGAGTGGTAGGAAGCAATAAATCATTTTAAAACACCCAGTCAAGTACAGCAGGTAGGACAGGATTGAAACATCAAGCAAAACAGAGAGAGGCAGAGCTTCTGGAAAATTAGGGAGGGGGTCCCCACAGAAAACTCAGCTTCTGCTGGCTGTGCAAGGCTGAGCCAAATTATAAGACAGAGCATGGCGCACCAGAATTTCTTGTACAACCTGACACCTTCCATCTCTGCCTCTGTTCTCCCTACATGCATTGCCTCCCTTCACACTACTGTCAAAAGTCTAGTGACTTGGATCCTCTTATAGAAATTCATAGAAGAAAAGCTTCCTGTCTCCTCTTCCCCTGTACAGCCAGCTGTGACACCCCAAATGCCTCTGTGGAGGAACAGGGGTCCCTATTGAGTAAAGTGAGATGGGGAGTGGGGGAATTCCTGGAAAAGAAGGAGAAGAGGACGGGCCATAGCTCTGTGGTAGAGCTTTGCATGCAGAAGGTTCCAAGTTCAATTCCTGACATCTCCAGGTAGGGCTGGGAATGTCAATACTGAACTAGATGGGTCAATGGTCTAATTCAGTGCAAGGCAGCTTCCTACACCCCATGGGAAACGTCCCTCCCATGAACTTCCTTAATTTGAGGAAGTCAATGTCATAATAATGGCACAATTACTGCATCCATCTAGCTATGTGCAGAGACCCTTGAACTCAGCCTTCCCCAACTTGGAAACCTTTGGATGTTTTCGACTACAACTCCTATTAGCCTAAGCCAGCACTGCCACAGAATGGTTCAGAGTCTGGAACCTAGAATGTTCCAAGTGGAAATTTAAGGAGAAACAGCACTATTTTCACCATCCATTTACTCATGCCCAGTGTATGTCAGGCCCTTGGATGTCACCATGTGTCTCTGTTACCCTGGCCGTTTCATCCCAACACTGCTTTCCCATCCCCTTTTGCAGCCAGCAGGGGTATCTTCGCCCTTGTCCCCACCTTGCTTTCGTCTACCATAAAAGAACTAGCAAGCCAGCAGTTGGGGGCCACAACAATCCTGCCAACAGAAGGAGCCCAATGCAGCCTAAATCGAGACACTAAGTGAGCCCAGCATCCCTAAACAGAGATCCATTGTTCATGGAGCCTCAGTAGCAGCCAAAAATCCAGGGACCAGGGCATCTCTAGGAATGAGTTCTGAATACCGTATTTTTCGCACCATAGGACGCACCGGACAATAGGACACACCTTATTTTAGAGGGGGGAGAACAAGGAAAAAATACTCTCCCTCTCTGCCCAGCGCCCCTTCAGTGAAGCGGTAGGAGGCGCTGCGCAGAGAGTGGGAGAATTTTCCCCCTCTTGTTTTCCCGCTCTAAAACAAGGTGCGTTTAAGGTGCGTTCAGGCGGCTACCTTGGAAGCCTGGAGAGCGAGAGGGGTCGGTGCACACCGACCCCTCTCGCTCTCCAGGCTTCAGGTTCCTTTCGACCTGCTCTTTGGGGCTGGTGGGGGGAAGCCCACCACCAGCCCCAAAGAGCAGGTCAGGGAGCAGCGGAAAGGCGCAGCAGAGAGGCTCCTGCCATAGGCGCCCGTCACCTCTCCAGCTGGGAGAGGGTCGCGGGGGGCTTCTTTAGCCCCGCGCGTGCTCTCCCAGCTGGAGAGGTGACGGGCGCCTATGGAGGCTCCTGCCATAGGCACGCGTCACCTCTCCAGCCGGGAGAGGGTTGCGGGGGGCTTCTTTAGCCCCGCGCGCGCTCTCCCGGCTGGAGAGGTGACGGGCGCCTATGGAGGCTCCTGCCATAGCCCCGCGTTACCTCTCCAGCCGGGAGAGGGTCGCAGGGCTATGGCGTCTTCGTTCCATAGGACGCACACACATTTCCCCTTCATTTTTGAAGGGGAAAAAGTGCGTCCTATAGAGCGAAAAATACGGTAACTGGCCACTTTGTAGAAATTGCCGAGATGGACAGGGTTCCCTAAAGGTGACACACACTGCAGGGGGGTTCCTGAGCTAAGACTACAGCCCTGAGCAAACCATGCATCTGTAAAGGAGCTTTGAATGCAACCCATTCACACCATGACTTCCCCTCCTCATTTGCTGCTTGGAAGAAAGGCATGCCTGGAGACACGTACTGTTTGTCTTGAGCCTGGCGGGTTCGCTGTTCCGGCTGCCAGCCTGGTTTATCGCCTTGACGAGGAAGATATATCTCGTGCCACTCTGCAGCCCATGCACTGTGTAGTGATTCTGCTTGATGTTGGGGACGATCATCCAGCTGTCCATAGAATTGTAGAGGCCTGCAGGAGGGAGCACAGAGGATATCAGAAAAGGTCTGCAAAAGGCCCATTGAGACTAGCATCCTGCCTCCCACAAGGGGCAACAAGGTGGCTCTTGGAAGGAAGGAAGCAAGCAAGCACCAGGTGCCCCTCGGCGCTCATTCCCCAGCAACTGGAATTCCAAAGCATCCTCTCTCAGGATACAGAAGTTCCAATTAGCTAGAGAGGGACAGATCAACCAATTTCCGGACCATGTCAGTTTTGCAGGTGTTCAACCGTTAATTTACAGTGGTACCTTTGGTTACATACTTAATTCGTTCTGGAGGTCCGTTCTTAACCTGAAACTGTTCTTAACCTGAAGCACCACTTTAGCTAATGGGGCCTCCCGCTGCTGTCGCGCCGCCACCGTGCAATTTCTGTTCTCATCCTGAAGCAAAGTTCTTAACTCGAGGTACTATTTCTGGGTTAGCGTATGTAACCTGAAGCATCTGTAACCCGAGGTACCACTGTATTTCTATCCTGTTTCCCACCCATCCCCATTCTGCTTCTAAGCCTGCACAAAAATGAGCATTTAAATGGCACACATTTTGCCCCAAAACGTGCATTTTGTACACATTTCTCCCTCAATGATACATTTAGCCTGCAAGATATGCATTTTGGAACACTTTTTGTTTTTGTTGTTGTTATTTAAAAAACCTGATACCTGCACTGGAAAATGTGACGAGCGCCTGCACTGTCAGTATGGGAAGTGTAGATTAAGGCTGGTTCACTTAAAAACGTGGACCAAATTACATTATCACCAGCATCCCTACAGTTAGCTATCATGGCCACTGCCTGTTGCTGGAACCTACCCCCCCCCCCAATAAATCTGTCTAATCCAGAGAGTGGTCTAACTGTACATCTGGTAACAGAGACAGAAAGCAATGGAGGAGGCAAGTGCAAGGCAGGCTGAGAGTGTGCATCTTTTCAGTTGATTTAATCTCTTGCCTGGCAGGTTCAGAGGAGCCTGCAGGAGGGAGAGCAAAAGAAAAGGAGCAGCGGAGAGTGGCTCGTTTCATTATGCCATGGGAACTAAGCTCATTAAGGCCAAGCTGGCCCAGCCAAGAGGGCCCCTTGGTGGCCAAACGGGCTGGAGGTCACATCATTGGCAGCCTGTTGTCGTAACTCTTGCTTGAGGAGAAAACATGCAAGAGTTCTGGAGACGGATCAAAAAACATTCCAGGGAGGGCTGCTGTTTCCATGCCCTGCTTGGGAGGCTCCCAGAAACATCTGGCTGGCTACTTTTGGAAACAGGATGCTGGCCTGATCTAGCAGGACAGTGAAGCATCTATGAAAGTCGGCAGGGAGATAACAAAGCCAAGAAGAAGATAAGATGTGCAGGCTAAATGCAGGAAGTGGGTTATCTGGCTCTGCCTGCAACCTGAAGGGCCCTGGAAGAAGTGCAGCAATAGGAGATAACAGCTGTATTATTAACCGCCTGGGTCAGCAGACCCAGCAATACTAATTTCTTCCTTCCCATTGTAACTCTGGATCATGTAACCCAGTGAGACCCAGAGGGTGATACAGCCATCAAGGAATGTATGCACCTAAAGGAATCCAAGATCTGGGTGACTTCTTAGACAAGACCAAAAAAATAAAAAAAAAAAAGACATGCAAAAAACGTACAAGATTTTTAACTGCAAAATGGAAATTTCAATGTGATTTTTTAAAGCCTGTTTGTTTGTTTGTTTGCTTGTTTGTTTGTTTGTTTGAAAAAAGCAACATCTGCATCAGTAGTATCTTAGTGTTAGGCAGCAAAAGATCCAGTAGTAGCTTAATACTGATTTCCCTGTCAAAGGTTGAAATACTAATGATGTAGGTATCTTGAAGAGAGTGTGATTCTTCAATTCTATTCCCATTTATCTAGGATTAAGTCCCACTGCACTCAATGGGGCTTAGTAGACATGATGCATAGGGTTGTACTGTATCTCCCTCTGTCCTCCTGGGCACAAATGGATGAGTGCAGCGTCCTATGTAGAAGTGATGCTGCTCATACTTTCTCAAAGCAAAGGGATATGGGATAGACACATGTTCGCTTTTCAGCCTGGGTGCAAAATTGTTTTTATCTAATTCCCAGAGCCTATATCTAATTCCCAGAGGCATGGCTGCGGGAACTGTACATAAGTGAAGTACTTTATTCCTTAAGTTAAAGGTAGAGGTAAAGGGACCCCTGACCATTAGGTCCAGTTGCGGACGACTCTTGGGTTGCAGCGCTCATCTCACTCTATAGGCCGAGGGAGCCGGCGTACAGCTTCCAGGTCATGTGGTTAGCATGACTAAGCTGTTTCTGGTGAACCAGAGCAGCGCACGGAAACGCCGTTTACCTTCCCGCCGGAGTGGTACCTATTTATCTACTTGCACTTTGACGTGCTTTCGAACTGCTAGGTCGGCAGGAGCTGGGACTGAACAATGGGAGCTCACCCCGGCACGGGGATTCGAACCGCCGACATTCCGATCGGCAAGTCCTAGGCTCTGTGGTTTACAGAGTGCCACCCACATCCCATTCCTTAAATTAGGGTGGCATAAACACTCATGCAGGGTGTTCGAAAGGTTGCTACAAATATAACCTGGGATAATAATGAGAGGGTGTACAAGCTGGAAGAGTTCAGCCTTGGCAAGGAGACAAGCCTTAACCCAAAAGTAGGTAGTCCAAAGCTGTGTATTCAGATAACACAATGCCGGGCTCCAAAGCAGACTGGCAAATGCCCCACTGTAGTCATGATCCAGAACTGCTATGTCCTATCTGGGAGGCAGTGCTTGTGTGGCACAAAGGCCTACATGGAAAAGTGCTGCTTTTGTCTAGCGCAACGTTGCTCTGTATAAAAGAGGAAAGTATTTGTAGAGAGGCTTGATGTTTGCTAATGTGCACCCACACCTAGGAACGGTAATTTGTTAAGGATGTTGGGAACTGTAGCTCTGGAAGGCTTTAAACTACAGTTCCTAGGATGGTTTTGTTTTGTTTGTTTGTTTGAGAAGGGATGTGCTTGAAATGTGATCTATATGTATGCTATGGGTATTAAAAGTTAATGGAGCTGCAACCCAATTATCGAAATGTTAACAGTTATATCAATTAAATTAGTTATCAATTAAATTGCACAAATTTGCATGCTAATCGAAACAATATTTCTGAAGTATTTTCTTTGTTTTCAGGTGGTGTGCATTGCCTTACAGGAGGCAGTTGCTCTTGTCTGGCAACAGCTGAGAGGTTGCCTCTAAAGATGGCACTAGCTACTTCCAGTTTTTATAAGCACTTGCTTAAAACATTTTTCTAAAGTCCCTGCTACTTGATTAAACGGGAACACCTTTTCAGCCATTCCAAAGGTTTTTTAAAAATTGATTAACCCAACTGGTAGGACACCGAAGTCCCTTGTTATATATTGGGTTTGAACTAGCTTTGCGGCTGGCTCTCTTGCAAAAACCGAGTAGTAAAACAAAATAAAGGGGCAGATGTCGAATTCTGTTAAGGGATCTGCTTTTTTTAGTCAATTAGACTAGCTAATTAACAAACTGATAATTGTACACACCAATGTGCCTGGAGTAAGCTTAGTGGCTCACAAAGGGGGTGGGGTGGGGAGAGATTCATTGCCTTTCCTACAGTACTGGCAGGGCAAGTCACAGCTTTAAGCAGAAACAAAGAACTTGGCCTGGCTTGTGCGTATATTTTCTGAAAATTCTCACCAAGGCCTGCTGAGGTCCTCTTGGGGTTCTGTTGCAATATGACATCTCGGAGGGTGAAGCTGGGTTCCACAACAGTACCACCATTTTTTATTTTGCTCTAGGCTAGGAATTTGAAACCTGGGGGCTTCCAGATGCTGTTGACTACATTTCCCACCATCCCTGGCCATAGGATAGGTGCACTAAGGGAGTTGTAATCCAACAACATCTGGAGGTTCACAGGTTCTCCATTCCTGTTCTACAAGGCTGTGGGCTCAAGAGACCCAACGGGAAATTTCACACAGGTAAGTGAGTGGCAGAGAAAGACGGAGTGCTCTGTTTCTTCCAGAGAGGCACAAGTTCCCCATCCCTACTCTAGGTCAGTCTTCCTCAACCTGGTGTCCTCCAGATGTTTTGGACTACAACTCCCATAAACCCCGACACCATGTCCAAGGGTCAGTTACAGATCGTTCTCTGTACCAAGCTGAGAAAAGCTACAGTGGCCAGAACCCTTAAAAACACCCTACAATTCCCAGGATTCTCCATGATGGTTAAAGGTATGAGAGTGTTTTCAATGGTGTGGATATGACCCGAGCTTCAGAACAGGATGGAAAATGGGTTTCCTGGCCTGACAAGTTAGAAGGTGACTGTGGTCAAAATTTGGGGCTACAGAAGTAGAGCAAAGTCAGCTGATGAAACAGTCCTGTAAATGGAACGACTGGCCATACTTTTTGCATACCTGCCTTTCTGCCTCCCCATATATAGGCTACAGAGATCAAGACATGGAACCATAAGGTGCTAATTCCTTGCTCACAGGCTACACAGTATGTTAAGCGATGAGGTGCTGGCAGCTGTCACTTGCAACCTCTTTTTAATCCCTTCCCTGCCAAACAAAGTTTCCGCAGGAGTAATTAGACAAGAGAGACGTTTTCTATAAGAATTGTGATGTGATTCGGGGAGAAAAAGTAAATCGATCCTTTTATTATTAGCTGACTGTAAGCGCACCTCTAAATGGGCTGTAATGCATGCTTGCTAGTACAACTCCCTGAACGGCTGGTCTCCAGAGACTAGGTTTCATTACATGGAGTGATTCACTGGACCACCCACCACTGTGCACACAACAATTAAATTGGGTTGTCAACCCATCAAGAAGCAGAGTGAAGAGCAGAACTTCAGACTCTCTCCTCTTCTTCATCTTTTTTCCCCCTGGCTGCCTGGATTTGTGCTCCCTGGAACTCTTATTGAAGCTTCTGCCAAACTCACACTTCCCCTCACTAACACACCCTCTCTGCTAAGGTTGCCTTGGGAGTGGCCAGTCCTCAATGGAACAGAAGATATGCAATCTTCCCACTGGTGGAAAGAGAGAAAGGACAAGGAAAGCATAGAAGAGGGTCTGTTCATTCCCACAAATCCCAAGTACGATCTGTTCCCAAATATTGTAACCATTATTTCCTCGCACTAAATTGGTGTACTGCTCCACAATGTTATGTCTGCACCACAATGGCCACATGCACACCATACAATTAAAGCACATCCCACCCCAAAGGGAATCCCCAAAACTGTAGTTTGCAAAGGGTGCTGGGAATCACAGGATTCTTTGGTGTGTGCACAATGGATACCTAGTCAATGTTTCAGCCAGCCAGCCAGCCATGGATTACACACAAGCGTTCAGGAAAAAACGGTACAGACAGTTCAAGAATGTGCCATTTCAGAAGGCAAATAGGAATTCACATGTTCAGACACTTCTCCATGTTGAACCTCTCCCTGAATACAGGAACATAGCAGATTGGGGTGAGGCTTCAACCATGTGGTTTACTCTACCTATATTCTAAAGCAATATGTTCTTTTGAGGACGACACTATATTAATTTCCTCCTGAACATCTGAACTGACTTTTTTTTTTAAAAAAAATAGTTTTTATTAAAGATTTTCTTGTATAACAAAGAAAGAAAAATACATACGGCGTCTTTTCACGTTATCTAAAGTGACTTTTAACTAGCAAATGAAAAGTTTGCTTGTTTGCTTAACTAAAAAGATTCTTAACTGATGAGAGATAGGCAAGGAAGGGGAGGGATAAAAGGGATATGCAATGATAGAGTTTGAAGCTGGCTGTTCTGTGGACATGTTTCATTACCGATAAACAACAACTGTCTTGGGAAATCACCGTTCCTGCCCTCTCTCCATCACATCCTGTTAACCTGTGGCCGCTACACTTCTCTGCCCGGCAGTTTAACTCCATTACTTTCTTGATGGGCTATCTTGGAGACAAACTATTACACACCAGAAATAAAGCAAGCTACTCAGAGATTTGCCTTTACAATATTAACTTTAAATTCTCACGAACAACACCATCTTCTTTCCACTCTGTAATCACAGTCATGCAATATTCTGGCTTTGCTAAGGGGCCGATTCACAATCAAATTGCTGTGCTGAGAGTCTTGAGTTGAGTGCAGAAGCCACTGAATGATGCCAGCTTCTCCAAGCGCCAACTGAACTGTGTTTACCACAGCACCACTTTTCAGAAGCTCAGTGATGGTACAGAAGGCTCAGGCTCAGGTCAAACAGCAAGCCTCCGACAAACCCTTTTCCATGTGTCAAACTTTGCATGCACCTCCCTCAATCCACTTTCAACATGCTGATTTTGTTGGGTGAATTTCCTCTGGTTTACACAGCACAGAATGTAGTTAGAAAAAAATATACAGACAGCTTAATAAAGAATACCTCATGTGTTTTTACTTTAGGTTTGCTTCAGATATTTATTCTAGTCATGCAGTTGCTCTGCGGGCTTTGCTCAGAATTGATATCTGCTTGTATAAAGCAGGAGAGACATGGCTCAAAGCCAATTTTAACCATGGTAAGTAAAGTTTCCCATAGGCAACCATGTTGAGCAGATAACCTTCAAGAAGATCCTGTCATCGGGACATTGAAGCTAAAGGTTGACTTGGTAGTCTTGCTAACACTCACCCTTATAGCCTGACCCAGGGCTTCCTCCGAGTTTATATACTCCAAACCTTTCAGTGTGTTTCCCCATCATCATCGCCACCACCACCAAAGGTTCACCCACACTTTTTGTTGCATTTCTAGGCGCAGGTCTGGGTTTCCCAGGTCCATATCTAAGTGAGGTATGGTTTGTTGTTGTTTTTTTGATCCCAGAACTATCTCTGGGGAAACCTGTGTTTTACCACTGAATGAGAGCAAATGGAAATCAGGTTTTGAGCGGGTTGCTGTTGCTCCAATTCAGTGGCAAAACACAGTTTTTTTGCTCTAACTACTCAAACACAGGGCTGGAAAGTCCGGACCTTTGCCCAGGAAGTACAGAGCAAAGCTAAGTGTGGCTGAGCAGCAGGACTTGAACTACTTAGGGGTGGGGGAGAGAAAGACTTTTCTACTTAAGATCCCTCGGGACGTCCTTTTTATTGTGCATTCATGATTATTGGTTTTCATGGTTGCATTGGTTCAGTTATACATGAAGCCACGTTCGATACTGTTTGTGCCTGCAAACTTTTTTGGGGTGCACATACAGTATTATTTCCAACTGGTGCATGTCACATAGTTTCCTGCTGAAATCCTGACACACTTCATTCCACAAATGTTCTGGGGTTTTGAGGGGGGTGGGGTTATTTCTGTTGTATTACAGTGCAAGAGCATCCTTCTAGATTACAATAATGTGGTAACACTGAGTAGTCACTTAAGAAAAAAATGTGGACATTTCTGTATAAATCCACCACTAATTTATTATTAGCCAATGGTACGTTGCAGAATATACCTACTGAAAAATCAGTCTGGAGCGGCCCTTAAAGAAGAGAGTCACACATACTCCATATACCCTTTCTCTCCTTATCTCAGTTTTCTGAACTATAGCCTTGGTTGCTCTGGATCCAGAGGATTTGCAAAAGGTGTGAAAAGGTGAAAGTATAAAATACAGGAAAATACTGCAGGCCCATCTACAATGAGTTGAACTTCATGTCCAGGAAATAGATGCTAGCCAACAGCTACTTACTGATGAAGTTTGCCTGGCCAGTGAAGATGGTGTACTGGAGCTCATATGAGCTGACGCTGAACTCATCATCTGAGATCCAGTGGACAGTGATGGTGTCATGAGAGGCAGTGCAAAGCTCTTCACGAACCGATGGTGGGTTGGGCGCTGTGGGGGCAACAGTTGACATGAGGCAGAAAGTTAACAGCTTCAGAGATGCCTTAAAGAAGTCATGTTAGCCACCAGAAAATATAAAAAGCACTAGAAATGGGGGGGGGGGGAAGGTTAGAAGTTATCCACTTTGATCAAGTACAGTGGTGCCTCACAAGACGAAATTAATTCGTTCTGCGAGTTTTGTCGTCTTGCGATTTTTTCCGTCTTGCGAAGCACGATGTTGGGAAAGTTTTGGAAAAACTTCAAAAATCACCAAAGTCTTTAAAAACCTCAAAAAAGGCTACCACACCGCGTGCTATGAGTTGCTCCTCGAAGTCGTCGCAACTGTATTAACGGTGTTAAGAAAAAGGAAAGTTTCCGTCTTGCGAAGCAAACCCATAGGGAAAATCGTCTTGCGAAGCAGCTCAAAAAACCAAAAACCATTTCGTCTAGCGAGTTTTTTGTCTTGCGAGGTACCACTGTATGTTATTTGAACAGCCCAGCACTGTGGAAATTGTAATCAATGAGTCAAAATTCAGGTGAGCAGTTTACTCTTGCAGATTGAGTTCAGGGAAGACTTGTTTTGTCAGACTGCAACAGAAGCTAGTTTGGTATAGCACTGATTGGCTTGCAACCATTCCATAGCAACCCCCCCCCCGCTCTGAAACTCTTTTAACATAACTTTTCCTTTAAAAAAAAAAAAAAATGATGGACAAACATTTAACAAAATACAAGAAGGACTAAAATAAAATATAAGGGGTGTCCAGAGGAAGAATATAGAGGTGGGGAGGAAAACAGAGGAATAAACCATCATGATGATGGGGGAAGAATGGGGCTGCCCTCTCAACAATTCTTCAGAAGGCTGCAGGTAGCTGGGAATTTTAAGTTCTCACAGGATGTCACTTTCATTCACAATGATAAAAAAGACTCATTTAAGCAATGCTGCTCTATGTAATTACATGCTCCTTTAATCAGTTAATTGACAGGCTCTTCAGCTTCTAAAGCTAGACATCTAATTTGCTTAAAGTTGTTTAACTGGCAGATTTCCAAACATATCATTTCCCCAAAGACCTTATCTTATGCCATTGTTACCTGTGATATGTGGGGATAACACAGGGCATTCAGACACCAGAGGAAAAAAATCCTAATGGCATCCTGTATGTCCTACTAGTTAAAAACAGAGCACAATGTCCTGGGAAGGTCTCCTGTGAAAGTCTTAGTGAAACGAACAAGAGCTGTGCCAGAGTACCATTGAGCAGACCGGCTTGTAGCTCAGTGATCATGGCCGCATGTTTAACATGTGGAAGGTCCCATATTCAAGCTCTGGCATCTCCAGTTTTTTTAAAAAAACCCAAAAACCAGATAGCAGGTGATATGAAAGACCCTCACCTGAAAACTTGGAAAGTTACTGTCAGCCAGAGGAGCAAATACTGCATAAGGTAGGCCAGGTATAATGTAATTCCTCTGTTCCCAAAAGATTGTGTCCTTGCCTCGGCATTGTCTGAATTTCATAGAATCATAGAGTTGGAAGAGACCACAAGGGCCATCGAGTCCAACCCCCTGCAAAGCAGGGGGTGAAGAATTTGTGGCTTCCCATATGGATTACTGCAATGCATTTCATGTGGGGCTTCCCTTGCACTTGACCCGGGAGCTGCAGTTAGTAAAGAATGCTGCAGCACAGTTGCTGAAGAGCAAGACCCTTTAACATCTGTGCTCAGAGACCTGCACTAGTTGCCTATTTGCTACTGAGCCAAGTTCAGTGTGTTACTCTTGGTATATAAAGTCCTTAGGGTGGCGGGCGCTGTGGTCTAAACCACTGAGCCTCTTGGACTTGCCGATCAGAAGGTCGGCAGTTCGAATCCCCGCAATGGAGTAAGCTCCCATTGCTCTGTCCCAGCTCCTGCCAACCTAGCAGTTTGAAAGCATGCCAGTGCAAGTAGATAAATAGGTACCACTGTGGCTGGAAGGTAAACGGCATTTCCGTGCACTCTGGTTTCCATCATGGTGTTCTGTTGCACCAGAAGCAGTTTAGTCATGCTGGCCACATGACCCGGAAAGCTGTCTGTGGACAAACGCCAGCTCTCTCGGCCTGAAAGCAAGATGAGCACCGCTACCCCAGCCGCCTTTGACTGGACTTAACCATCCAGGGGTCCTTTACCTTTATATATACCATATTTTTTGTGCTATAAGATGCACTTTTTTCCTCCTAAAAAGTAAGGGGAAATGTGTGTGCATCTTATGGAGCGAATATGCAGCTATCGCTGAAGCCAGCAGAGGAAGAGCAAGAGCTGCGCAGCGCCTCTTGTTCTGCTGGCTTCCCAGCGAAGCGGGATGAGGGACAGAAGGGGCTCCGTAAGGGCTCCCTTCCATTCCTCCTCCTGTTTCGCTGAAGAGGCGCTGCACTGCTATCGCTGAAGCCAGCAGAGCAAGAGGGATGAGGAATGGAAGGGAGCCCTAACGGAGCCCCTTCCATCCCTCATCCCGCTTTGCTGGGAAGCCAGCAGAACAAGAGACACTGCGCAGCTCTTGCTCTGCTGGCTTCAGCGATAGCTGCACAGCTTGCTCTGGCTTTTCAGGGAGGTGGGAGAAGGGATGGAGGGCAGCCCGTCAATCCCTTCTCCCATCTCCCGGAAAAGCCAGCAAGAGCCGCTCTATCTTTAAAGAGCTGCGCCGAGTGAGCGTGTCTGCAGCTCTTGCTGGCTTTTCTTGTTTTCCTCTTCTAAAAAAATAGGTGCATCTTATGGTCGGGTGCATCTTATAGAGCGAAAAATACGGTATATACAGTCCTTAATAACTTGGGACCAGATCACTTGCTGGATCGCCTTACCCCATATATGCCACCTTGATTCCTTTGATCTGTGGAGTTGGCATTGTGACAGGTGCCACATAATACTTGTCCCACAGCCAAAATCAGTATTTTAGCGTGGCAGCACCTACACATTGTAACTCCTTGCCTATTGTCATCAGGCAGGCTTTATTTTCTGGCTTTCCCTGGACAATGCAAGCTCTCTTAGCCACTTGCTTCATTTCCCAACCCCTCTTTGGTGGATCTACTACTATCCATTTAACTCCAGATATTAACACACTGCTTAATTTTCTCTCTCTGCAGCTTCAGTCCACTGGGAAATTTCACCAGAATCAATCCGTGGCCCCTTGCATAATGCGACAGATGGCTGGGAGGGCCTCCTGTCCATGAAAGACAGAGAGATCACATATTAAGGCTGAAACAATGAAATCCGACTCAAGACATTTGGACATAATCAGGTTAATAAACTAATTAAAGCCAAGCTGTCCTGTCAAAACTTGTGTGTGAATGTCTCTCTCTGTGTGAATGTGTGTGTTTTAATAAAAGGAATTTTTAAAAACCCAGAATTTTAAAATTGAAACCCTGGGAACAAGTCACATTCCTCTGCACTATGCCAATTTTCACTTGCCCTGCTACAATAAGCAATTGGATTTACAGATTGAGAGGCCTAAGGACTTCTGTAGAATTTCTCCTAAAAGATGCATGCTTCTAAGGGAGCCATAGAGAGGCTGCGCTGACTGGCAGTGGCTCTTCAGTGTCTCAGGCAATGAGCCCTAGGAGATGTCTTTGACTGAATAAGCGACATTCTGCATGCAAACAGGTGCTCTGTCAGTGGGCTATGGCCTTGGTCAATGTCCAACAGAATGAGGTGATATGGTAGACTGAGCACAGGCCCCCTCAGAGGCCCAGAGAGACCTGGGGCCACGTACAGTTTTGGAGGCCCCTGATCATAATAAAAGCTTTTTTAAAAACGGCAGCACTTGAAAACAAAATAAGGCACCAAATAAAGAGTAAATAGCTTGCTTACATAATCAGCTGATTGAGAAGACATGCTCATCACAATCTTGTGCCATTGGAAGTGACTTTTAGATCAAAATTTAGAGACATTTTTAGCTCTTTAATACGACAAATTCTACATCAGTTTACAAAATACATGTATGTTTTTTACCAAATTAAAATGTTTGTTTAAAGCATTTGCTCATATTTACAGTTCTAAGCTGACAGAACACATCATGCTTTAGCTTGATATGCATAAAAACAAGTTGTTAAACTTATTAAATCTCCCCACATTAAGAAGTGTCTAAATTTGAGGACCCCTTTGAGCTTGAAACCTAGGACAAATGACCCTCTTGTCCCCCTTGAGTTGGCCCTAACTCTACCATCTCAAGATGAAAGTGAGGAAAGCCCCATTTAGAAATGCTCCTATGCAGAAACCCAGCACAGCAAGAAGAGGACTTTGCTTATTTTCTACTTGCAGGAAGTATTATATGTAGGGAAGCATTCAAAAACACCATATGCCCACCCATCACCTCAAGTGGATGCAGGACACTTGCATACATGGACCAGGTCCTGCAGGCCTGGCTAATGAACTTAAGTGGCACCTGCTGTTTGGAGTAAACATCACCCACCTACTCCATTTCTTGGCTAACAAATATAGCAAAGGTGTGTGGCTATGAAGCTGCTGATGCTTCTTACTCTGGCAGCAGCTGCTTTTGCCTACCAGGGAAGAGCAGTTGCTCCGCAGGTAAGCAAGCCTCCTCTGCTTACCAGAAACCTATTGCTACTACAGCTGCCATGAAGCAGAACAGAGTCTCCTCTTAAGGATGAGTCAAAAGACATTGTTAGCCAGCCCCTGGGACTCTCTTTCCCTCTCCATTTGTGCTTGAGTCTGGTGGAAGGGAATCTTGTCCCCTTCCACAGGATTTCAAAACAAGCAGAAGACGAGTCAGATAACACTGTGTTCTGCACTGGTGGAATCAGAGCCCCTGTGAAATGCCAACTGAGCTGTAACATTGGTATTACCCCAAAAGCATAAGAAACAAATGATAAGGAAGCCATATCCTGCCCCCGGCCCCCAAATTTCCACTGACAGGTTTACAAAGAAAGCAGGTCAAATTGGGAGTGGGGAAAAGTTTAGGGATGTGCGGAGGGATTGCAGAATCGGCACAAACCTGTTAGATAATCCAGCCCCTCCAGCAGTTTCTTCTCTCTGGAAAAATCTAAAGCAAAGTTTTCAAAGGCATCATTTAAATTGATATCGGGTATCAAAACTTGAGAGGATGCTGTTGCCATGGCGACCCTGAAAGACAGAAGAGAGCATCAATATACATTAGGTGGTGTTTGTAACTCCCAGGCGGCACTTTGATTTTTGATTAAAGAGCTGAAAACAGCCTGGCAGTGATATAACCACCAGCAGGAAGAGGAGGGGAGGAGAGACGCCCAGGCTTCAAATGCAGGACCTCGATTGCCCGTGCAAGAGGCTGGTAGCTGGAAGATTGTGTAATGAGCTCCCCTCCCCAATTCCCAAATCCTTCCTTGATCTCCACAAGAGCCATATGCATCCCATTCGCTTGGAGAGGTGGTAGAAATCAGAAGCCCTTGGAGGCTCAAATCCTCCAGATCAGTATCCATCACCTTTTCAGATCCTGGTACCACATTTAACTTCAATACTTCACTTTTAATATTTTTACCCTACCTCCTTTGTGCTTCTCCTTCTCTCTCTCTCTACCACAATCTTTCCCACTGTTCCCCCATCTTTATGTCTCCCTTCCTCTCCTTCACTTAAAAACTTTATAAAAGAATATAAAAGAAGAGAGTGACCCTGGTGGAACTCATCTTAGAGCAGGTTATGACCCAGTTAATTTAGGCATTTGGACTAGATGATTATCAAAATTTATAGCAATGTCAAATACTTGTCATGTTCCCCTTCCCCACCAAGCTCCCAATACAGTGGTACTTCGGGTTACATATGCTTCAGGTTACATATGCTTCAGGTTACAGACTCCATTAACCCAGAAATAGTACCTCGGGTTAAGAACTTTGCTTCAGGATGAGAACAGAAATCACGCAGTGGTGGCGCGGTGGCAGCCGGAGGCCCCATTAGCTAAAGTGGTGCTTCAGGTTAAGAACAGTTTCAGATTAAGAACAGACCTCTGGAACAAATGAAGTACTTAAACCGAGGTACCACTGTACCTTAACCCTCACTATGGGATGTTTTGAATCCCTATATTTGAGTCCTAGCATTGAATACAGGGGCAGGGGCACCTGCCTTGCGTTCAGAAAGTCCTAGGCTCAACCCCCTGGCATTGCCAGTTAAAAAGGATCCCGAGTGCTGGCAAAGCATCTGCCTGGAGGCAGAGGAACCTACCACCAGTTAGAGTAGAATAACTTTTTCCAACTTGGTATCCTCTGATTTTTTTTGGACTACAATGCCCATCATTCCCGAGCACTGGTCATGCTGGTTGGAGCTGACGGGAGTTGGAGTCCAACAGCCTCTGGAGGGTACCAGGCTAGGGAAGGCTGGAATAGATATTGCTGGATTTGATGGACCAGTGCTCTGGGCGTCACACATAGGCTCCATCTGTGCTGAACATTTAAAGCTGCATGTGCTGCTTTAAACAGTCATGGCTTCCCTTCAAAATATCCTGGGAACTGTTGTTGGTTAAGTGTGCTGAAAACTGTTAGGAGGCCCCTATTCCCCACCCCAGAGCTACAATTCCCAGAGTTCCCTGGGAAGAGAGATTGATTGTTTAACTATTTGAGAACTGTAGCTCTGGGAGAGGAACAGGGGACTCCTGTCAACTCTCAGCATCCATAGCAGACTACAGTTCCCAGATTTATTTTTATTCTTTTGTGGGGGAAGAAGCCATGACTGTTTAAAGTGTTTGATACTGCTTTAAATGTACAGTGCAGATGAGGCCATATTTTACATCCAGGGCCTGGGATTGATTCAAGAGTGAACCATGTCTCAAACTAACCCATGCTTCAAAGAAGAACTGCAATCCAGTGGACAGCAAGAGTAGCCATCCCAAAATCTGTGAACGTATGAAGTTAGAAGGAAAAGGAACTCTCAGAGCCTTTACCTTCTCACAACACAGGATAACTAAAAATCACCCCTATGTTCCAGGGGTGTAAGGCAGGGTTTCCCTGTTCCCTAACAGCCTCCCAGAAGGCGTTGAGCCCCTACACCCTTTTTGTTTTTAGATACTACCCAGCGACTACTGTGGCTTGCTCATGGGATGACAGTGAAGAGTCTGATCCTGTTTGGCAGCAATCAGCCTAGCATATTCGCACTAGCGCTTGCGGTCTCTTTCCCTGGCCTGATGGGGGGATGGCCCACTTCTGCATTCTCTCTGATCTCTTTGGCGTTTTGACGCTGCTGCAAAAGCAGCTCCCACTCCAAGCTGTTAATTTGGCCGAGCTGGAGGCGCTCTCGTGTACTTAAAGAAAGTTCACATTAAATCTGTAAATAATTGAAAGCAACAAAACCCAAAACTCCTCCTTCCCTTGTGTGACAGTCTGGGGGGAAAGGAGAAGAACTGAAAATAAACCGAAGTGCTTGAAAAGATTCAAGGTCATGTACAGACATCCGTGCAAAGGTGGATACCTGCCCAGAGGAGGCTGCTACTGCCACTAGAGAAAACTCTTGTTGCTATAGTAAGGATCACTAACACTAGTGCCTGCCCTCTATGCAGCTTCCTCCCCATCCTTCTTCAGATTCAGTCCTTTATTTCTCTAGCAAACAGATGAAATCCGCTAGGGCCCCTGGGGGAGGTAGTCTCTGGTGGGTCTCCTCTGCTGTCATTGGGTCTGGGTGGGTCCTGTGGGACACTTAAAGGGTGGTTAGATGTAGCTGCCTGATGCTGCTGAGTTCTGGGCCATTGGGGGGCAGGGCAGGCAACCAGCAGTGAGTCCTGGCAGCTACCCAAGGATGGCATGTGCTGATGCTGGTTCTGAATCCCTCTAAAGAACACCTGCAGCCGCAGCTGTCATCCCAAGACCATTGTGCTTTGAACCCTAAGAAAAGCTTTAGGCCCTGGGGCAGGCAGATGAAACACAAACATTGAGGCCGCCGTCACCCAAACAGCTGCTTTCAGTTTTAACGGATCTCGAGCATCGCTTTAATTCCTGTGACATTCTGTCTGAGGCAATGGGTCAAGGTGAGGAGACAGCAGGAGTATGGGATTCTCATTAAATCAACCATTAAATCCTGAATCGATTTGCAAATGCCTGCCAGATTCTGCCACTTCCACTCCCTCCATCTATGGTGGTTCCATCCACAGAAAAGGGGCTGTAGGCTCAGTGTTTGAGTACATATTTTTCATGTAGAAGGTCCCTTAATCAACTCAGGTAGTGCTGAGAAAGACCCCTTCTTGAAACGCTAGACTAAGAGCAGCCAACATGGTGCCTGATCACAGGATAAGTATCTTCAACCTTTTCAGACCCACTTTTAACCCAAATGTCCACTTGGGGACCCATTTCTTAATCCTTTGCCATATATCTGTAGGGTGCTAGTGCTCCTGTTGCGACCCACCTTGGATCTGGCTGCAACCCACTAGTGCAGTGGTTCTCAACCTGTGGGTGCCCAGATGTTGTTGGACTACAACTCCCATCATCCCTGAGCTCTGGCCTTGCTAGCTAGGGGTGATGGGAATTGTAGTTCAACAACATCTGGGGACCCACAGATTGAGAAAGGCTGCACGAGTGGGTCCCAACCCACCAGGGGAAGGCCAGTGTCATAGGCCAAGCCAGCTGAGACTGATGGGAGTTGTGGGTATATTTGATTTTTATTTTATTTATTAGATTTATATACTGTCCAAAAATCCCAAGGCGGTGTTCAATTCTAGCCTCGCCAGCTGGGACTGATGGGAACTGCATTCCAATAACATTTGCAGACCAATACATTGGTTATCCCTTCCCTAGGCACTGTGTACTGAGCTAGATAAATTAGTGGTCTGACTTGAGGTAAAGACTATTTCTATGTTCAACAAGAGGGACAAAGCTCACTGGTAGAGCATGTGGGCATTATTTTGTGGGCAAGATAGGTCCGCATGCTGTCCCAGTCATTTTAAGGAGTAAGAGGCCATACCTCTCTGCCACGTTCTTTGCTGTCTGCAGGAACCGTGCGTGGTCATTCTCCTTCAGGATGTGGTCAGCCTGGTTGATGAGGACAGTCGACCGCTCCAGGCACTGCCGGCAATTGGCTACCTGCTGGGCCAGCTTCCTCAGCTTCATCACCTTGGAGAAATGGGCAGATGGGGAAAAAACAACAGGATTTGCTGAAGCAACAACTGAAGCCTCATTAGTGCACAGGGAAGCAGGCAGGTGACATTCAAAGGCAGTGGCTTATATCACTGAAATACTGGCAAGCACATCAAAAGGAAAAACCATGGGGTGGGGAAAGAGAAATGAAGTGACCTCACAAGGGAGGTTGCAGAATGAACAAGCAGATGAAAAGAACTACCATGGGAAGAGGGGAAGAATTGTGGTATCCCCAGGCAAGGTCTTTCTCTGTGAGGAATTTAGGCCTTGGAGGCCCTACTGGAAAGAACAGCTCTTAGAGGCTCTGAGGATATCTGCATCTATATGCTTGGAATCAGAATAGGCCACCTCAGCCCCCTGCTGCTCACTCAATGTTCATCTCTCCAGCATCTTCAATGGCAATGCAAGTCAATAGGACCAAAATTGTATAGGACACAGCTACTCCACCAATGGAAATCAACAAGAAGAAACACATTGAAATGGTTGCTGTATAAAACTGGTTTCCTTTGCCCATATCATGCCAACCTTAAGGCCAAAGAAGACATGGAACTATTCATGCACCTAAGAACCCCCACCCCACGCTTGCCATTTACATTAAAAATAAAGCAGTTCCAGTGATTGCTAATTGTGTGAATGGTACCACATCCTAGTCTGGCCTTCTGCCAGCCTGTTCAGACTGACTGACCTTCAAGTTTCATCCTTCCTTGGCTGCCTTAAGCTCAAGCAACATAGCTGGATCTCTATCGTTTTGTCTCTCCCTTTTAGGCTGTGTCTTCTGTGTTAATTATTCATTATACTCAATTAATTATGTACATGTGCCCAGAGGCAGCTGCACATGAAGTCCATTTCAAGGAAATATGCTTTAAAAAGAGAAAAGTTCTGGACACACACCTGCTGGAAAATAGCTACAGGTGCACATACACCGCATGATTTTTTCAAAAAGTACTGACACTAGAAAGTGGACAAAGGTAGGACATGAGCTGCCCAGTCATGTCCCTGGGAGACAAACATGAGAATTCTCTTCCTGCCGCAAAAGAACTCTTGTCCCATTCATGCAGCAGAGCCAGTGTGGCACATTGGTTAGAGGGCTGGGCTTGGAACAGTGGAGACACAGCTTCAAAATCACCCCTTGGTCATGAAGATTCCTGGGTGGCCTTGGGCCAGTCACTACTATCACATATGCCACTTTCAGCTCCTTGAAGGAAAATCAGGATATAAAACAGGTGGAGAAGCTATTTCAGCCCATGGTTTGCATTTCCTTATGCAAACTTTTCCAGTGTCCTCATATCAATGGTGGGCAGGACGAGAACTGCCCTACACCCTCCCTTTCTTACACACGCATGCCCCCTCCCCATTCAATTATTTCTCTTGTCCCCTTCTCTCAATAAATCCATCCTGTCTATTTTTCAGACTGCAGTAGCAGCTGGACAGTCTGAATGCTGAAAAGGGATGCACTGCTTGACCCACACAGATGGGTTGTTCTGATTCCCTCCCCTGAATTATTTGGGTACTTCTGTGTGCCGTGCAGAGCCCAACCAAGCCCAAATGACAGCAGCTCTCAGCGCTCTTCCTTGTCAGCTTCTAAATCAGAGCTGGAGTAGCTGCCCTGGGGCAGCCTGTCAGTTTGAAGCCCTTCTCTGACAAGTGAAGGGAAGATGGCAGAGCCCCCACCGGTGATGGGCAGAAATGCTGCAGTATCTCTCCCTCCCATCCTCCCCGCCCCACCGTCTCTCTGGATGCCTGTCACTTCCATCAAGAAAGGGTATAATTAACCCCTACCCTGACGCCAACCTCATCACCAGCAATCCATTCCAAGGATGCACTTCCGCTGCACTGATCCAGCTTTCTCTCCTACTTTTTTTGCACTCTCCTGTTCAGGAATTTACATTCAGGTACCCAAGATTTGCAAAAGCAAGAACGAACCACCAACATTTCCAACTTCAGAAGAGTAAAGGGCAAGAAAGCGTGCTATATCCGATCCTTCCTCACCAGTCCTCAAGGGGACCACCCTGTAACAAGAAATGCTGTCTACCTATTACAGCAGGTGGGGAACCTCTGACCCAAGGGTCAAATGTGGTGCTCCAGGCCTCTCTATCCAGCCCCTGGGGCTCTCTGCTGGTCACACTCCTTACACAGCCTCACTCTGGACGCTCCAGGAGTGTTTTTGCCTGGCTGGAATGTGTCCTTGAACATTGATCATGCCTCATTCTTACCTGGATGGGAGTCTGAGAGGTATGTATGGGTCTGCATAGAAACCTGTGACTTTTGCATGGCTGGAATGTAGTCTGCCGTATAGAGGCAAGAAGCGCTTCTATTGCCCTGCCTGCTTTTACTGATGGCTCCAGACAATGGTAATGGGGGGAAAGAGTCCTCAGAACAGAAAAGGTTTCCCAGCCCTGAATTCTAGAGAATGAAATCCCCAATGCAACAGTAGCACAATACATTTTTTAGGCTGAATAAGTATGTCACAAAAAAGTGAACAGACTTTAGAATTCATAAATATTCCACCATCACATTGTGATAGTTTAATATCTAGCCTGAAAAAGAGTGCTGCTGAACTCAAAACTTGCTTAAGTGTTTGGCTCTGATAAAAGAACCAACGAGTGCTGTTTTTGGATTAGCTCTGAAAACAGAGATGGGGAACTTGTGGCCCTGCAGATGCTGCAGGAATACAATTCCCATCATTCTGACTATTGGCTATGCTGGGGCCTATTGCTTATGCAGAGGTAGCTGTTAGCGCACAAGTCATGGTTGGAGGCTCAATAAATCCAGTGGGGGGGGGCAGGGAGCTAGAAAACCAACAACTGAAATGTCAAGAAGCATTTAGTACGGGGAGAGGAAGAAATAATATAAGGGGGGGGGAATACATTAAACAATTGATTAAACACTAAAATCACAAACACCCAAAGAGTGCAGGCAACACATAAACTAAGAATCTTACACAGATGTAGAATTTAAGTGGGGAAACCTCAAATCTGTGAACTTCTTCTAGGCAAAATAGCCCTGAAGCCAACAGACTCGGGTTCGACCTAGAGAAACTTCCAAATTACAGTTCAGGTTTTGTAAAGGTCTCATCTGGTTTGACTCTTTCTTCTCACACACATCAAAAGAATGGAGGTTGAACTATATCAAACCCAGGAATAAACCACCACCAAGACATGGCACCAGTGTTAAAAGACCTGCTACTGGGCTCCATTCAAGGTTCTTGTACCAGTGTACTAAGTCCTGAACAACTTAGACCAGGATATCTTAAGGGCTGTTGTAATTAAAACTGGGATATAAATTCTTTAAATAAATAGATTTTCCTATGATGATGATGATGATGATGATGATGGATGGGACCAAACCTTTGTTTTTACTGCATGGGTTCATCCCACAGTTTCAAATTCCAGTTCAAACAGGGACCATACTGCCGGGGAATTCTAAGATGTGACTAAATAAATAAGCAAACCTCACACGCTGCCTGAATCCTTCTCTTTCAGAGTGAAGGATGCATGGAAGCAGGCACAGGTTGTGCTGATAGCAGATGTGCTCTGGGATTGAGCTGTGTTCACACCAGATGACAAGTTTGATTTATGACTGATATTTCTGCCATTACTTTGGCCTGGGGTAACAGTGCTGCCCAGTAATAGCCCTGCCAAACTCAACTAGCAAGAATTTCATACATGCAGAGTCACTGGCTGTTAAGTCAGAGCTGTCTTGTTCGAGCTCTGAGATGGAATGAACGCTGGTGTTAAATGCGCTGTGAATTCGTAACTGCGTACTGCAACAACCCTGGAGGGTTACGGAGGAAGCAGCACAATGGCAGGCTCCCAAGAAAATGCTTGCTGGCCACAGGACTGTACGTCCTCCACCACCATCACCACAGCAATGCATTCCAGCTCAGCAACAGCACATGCAGTGATGGTTTTCTTCCTGGAAGAGCAACTCCTTTGCAGCAAGGAAGTTGCCGCATCAACGCCTGGCACCTCCAGTTTGAAAAAAGGACTGGAAGGAAGGTGATAGGGAGGACCTCTGCTGGACAGCTACTGTCAGTCACTGTAGGCAACCCTGGGCTGGATGGACAAAATAGTCTAGTGTGGTATAAGGAGAAGACTGAATTTACAGGGAGCAGGGCTGTACTTAAGAGCTTGGGCTTTCGTTTCCTAGGATATGACCTATTATTATCCTGCAGCCATCCCAGCTTGAAGGTGCCTTTGCATTAGCAATTACCACTGGAACCACTACTGAACGTTGTCTCTACTACAATAGGGTTCCAATGATTTTTTTGGGGGGTGTGCTTGAGGTTGTGCAGCTCCCCTTTCTGAGATGACAGGATGGGGAGGAAAAAACCAAAGCTTGCTAAGTGCAGAGGTGCAGAGCAATTAATGCCTTTCCCGTCTCCTTGCTGCCACGCTCTGCTCCTGCCAATCTTCCCCTGCTCACCTTCATTCATCATTACTGGAAATGTCAAAGCCGATGCCAAGCAGGAGCGAGAGGGAGTGAGAGAGACGCTCATTCCAGCTAGCAGCAGGCAGACCAGAACTTCAAATGGTTGTTTGCACAAGGAAATGACTCTCCTGCTGGGATTTAATGGGCTGATGGATGGTTCGTTTATGCCCAGACTCATCAAGAAAACGATCAGAAGGAAAGAAGGGGGAAAGGAGGGCTTCCAAAAAGCAGAGGCTGCAAACACCTGGCATGGTGAGGAGGTGAGTGGCACAGTGCCCAGCTCTCCCTCCTCCTCAGAGTTGGGTTGCTGGGCAGGGAAGGCCCTGCAAGAAAGGTAATGGGGCAGAAGCAAGAGTTTTTGCCTTGTCATTTCTGGAGCATCATAGAATTAAGTGTTGCATATTGCAAATTCAGTCTTCTAAGAATCGAAGTCCAGATTCCTCACTAAAAGGCAACTTCTTAACTCAGCAAGTTGCTACTCAAATCAAAGCCAAAGCACATTAACCCCCAACCAATCTCTCACTCTGTTTTTTTTTTCCTTTGCACCATCTTCACATATCAGAGCTATTTTGCTATGAAACACTACTCAGGATCAACCAGCAATCTCACTGAGCCTCTCGGGATTGCCGATCAGAAGGTTGACAGTTCGAATCCCCGCAATGGGGTGAGCTCCCATTGCTTGGTCCCTGTTCCTGCCAACCTAGCAGTTCAAAAGCACGTCAAAGTGCAAGTAGATAAATAGGTACTGCTCCGGCAGGAAGGTAAATGGCGTTTCCATGCACTGCTCTGGTTTTGCCAGAAGCGGTTTAGTCATGCCGGCCACATGACCCAGACAAACGACGGCTCCCTCGGCCAGTAAAGCGAGATGAGGGCCACAACCCCAGAGTCGTTTGCGACTGGACTTAACGGTCAGGGGTCCCTTTATCTTTACCTTTACCCAAGGCCAGGTTGATGTATGCATTCCCGGCTAAAAGACAACATAAAAATCCTGTGCCAACTCTGCCCCCCACCCCACCCCAGCTGAATTGTGCAACTTGGATAAATTGTAGACTTTATTTAATTCATTTTGGCTTTGCTAGTCATGGCAGGGAGATAATAATGGGAGCTGAAGCCTAGCTCATGACCACTGTCAATCTTATTTAGCCAACCCTCTGGCTCCTGAGATTCTACTGGAAATTCACATGTAATTTCAATCAAATCTTTGCATTCATAAGGAGTGTGTGTGTGTGTGTGTGTGTGTGTGTGTGTGTGTAGATATAGATATAGATATAGATATAGATATAGATATAGATATAGATATAGATGATATAGATATGAGAGAAAGTGATGAGGGGGAAAAAAGAGTTATTTTCCAATACACAATCTGCATTTTTTGGGTACTGTCTATATAATTAGGGGGACACACACACACACACCCCCTCTGCTCAAGGCCTCTAAAAGCACTGTCCATGGTGGGGGGAACAGCCTGTGGCAGGGCTTTTATGTTCCTCTCCTCATCCTTGTCATAAATTCACAATTTTAGACTCTGCAACATATGAGGTGTAATGTCCACCCAATATTGCAGAAGGGTTAAAGGGAGAATAAGATAATGTTTCATGGACTGTAAGCAGCTACTCTTCTATGAAGAAAGGGGTCCTGTGCACTTAATTAATAAATATGCACCTTCTTTCTTTCTTTGACTTGCAGCCCACTCCATCACAATGGGTCTCAGAATGCTCATTATTTGCTACCTCAACCCACCCTTATCTCTGACCATCAAAGGCAAGTTTGATAGAAAAGATCTGCTTCCCTAAATATGAGTCTGAAATGCTGTGTACACACCATATATTTAAAGAATCCCGGGAACTGTATTTTAAAAAAAATAACTCTGTTATTGGTAAACTACAGCCCCCAGGATTCTTTGGGGGAAGCCATGTATGGTGTATCTTCTTCTTCTTTGGCGAACACTCATAGCCAAGGAAGATTGTCTTCCCTGAAAAAAAGTCTTAACCATGTGTCCGTAAATGACTGTGGAGGTCAATTCTGGATGATGAATACACAGCCTTTTATTCCCATCTCAGTGGGAAATTTCGAAAGATATACAGCCACTGAAAAATAAAGAAATTAATTACACAAGCAAATGGTTCACAGAATTAAGGGTGACGTAACAGGTCATACCAGAGTGCAGAGGGGCAACAGTAAATTAGGCAGCATGGTCCTACCTTTGTCTCTTTGATCTTGACGGCAATCACTTGCTTGCGCTGACGGATGATCTCCATTAGCTCGTCGCACTCCTCCATCAGTTTGGCCTCATGCATGGCTGTGTTCACCTAGCCGAAAAACAAGCCAAATGGGAAGAATGGAACAGGATTTTGTTTCTCGCCTTCATGGAGCAAATGCTTCAAGGAAGAAAGCCGTGACTTCAGGTGTTATCCAATGTACTCATTCTATTAGCGCAAGGATTTATGCTTGCTGAGCAGAACTTTCACCCACTCTCCAAATCTGCTCCATAGGATTGGTACTGGGGAACCAGAACAGACTGGTTGTGTGCGTGTACAGGGATAGGAAGTTCTACTGCACAAGTGTGAATCATTGTTGATTTGGTCTTCTGCTAGAGTCACAGTCTTTTGGTTAGAAGTCATCAGCAGCATAAATATGGATTTGGATACCTCCTTGATATTTAGGGCTTATCCACACTTGCAATTTGCCCTGCTACTTTCAGGCACATGTCCATGCTTAAACGTTCTGTGTCTGAGCATTGTTCCTTTTTTGCCCTGGAACTTTCCCTGCAAAAACCTGTTCTTTAGTGCTCAATCAAAACAAATGTCAATTTGGGTTTTCTGCAGATTGCCATTTGCACTGACTGAGATTTAAAGTGCGAGTTTCCATGGTAAAAGCTCTGGAGGAAAAAAAAAGGGTACTCAGACAAGGAGCTTTAAAGTGCAGATTGTGCCTGGAAAGAGTGGAGGGAAGGTAACTGGGCATAAGTCCTTACAGCTGTTACTACACTACTGAGTTACATACTAGTCCTTTGGAACTTGTCTTCTAAGGGACTGGTTTCTAAGAGCACTCATGGTCTAACAGCTAACCATTCAAGATAACAAGAAAGAGCCTACTGCTGTGATTGTGCAGCACACAGAGGACAGGACTCAGCTGGCAGCATATGAGGAGGTGACCTTCTGTAAACACAGGAAAATGGGAAGATATATGGACTTCTTATACAAAGCTATTTGCTTGAATGTCTGAGTACTGGGGTGGGGTGGGCCACCAGCCATTCCCCCCTTCTCCCCCTAACTCGCATGCATAGTACACATTGTCTTGATTTATTCAGTTTGTATTTTCTGACTGCAATTGTTTCTGTTTCCTTTTTGGAAAATTCAGTTTAAAACTATTAATAAAAAAGGGGAGAAATCCTTGTGCCAATGGAATGAGTTACTTAGTGCTACATGGGATAAAGTCTCTTCCTCCCACTTTTTGGAATGGATTGACAAACAGACAGCTAGGGAAACAAACAGCCTACATAAGCCTTGGCTTGCCACTGACGCATCACCACAAAAGAGGAATATATCAATAGGAGAAAAGAGTGTGTACATTTGGATGATATTTGCATGTATTTATTTTAAATGTATTGATGCAAATTTAGAAGAATTATAATTTAAATAGAAATACAACATATCTCACCATATTGGCGAAGATTTTGACCAGGTGACCTGTTTTGCTTGCTCAGTTTGCTGTCCAGGTGCTGTTGATCGAGAACTTCAAGACTCTTTATTTTTAAACCAGATTTGGAGCAGACTGCTCTTCAAACAGAGCACTGTCCTCAATAAAGCAGGACTCATGGCCACCCTAGATAAGGCTCAGGAGGTGGTTATTTTGAGCAGAGGAGTGGTGGGGGAGAGAGAACTCTTCACTTTTTCTCTACTAGCTGTTTTCCACACTCAAAGCTGTGCAATGGTACCCCTGTGGTATATTCCAGAAGTATGTGTGAGAGTGATTTTATTTGTTTATTCGGCACTGTTACAGGTGCCACAAAACATTCATCTGGCTTACACGAAGTCAGTTTCTTAGTGTGGCAGTAACTGCACTTTCTAAGTTCCTGAACTTTTGTCTCCCTACACACACTTTTGCTGCACCTGCTGAAATCCATTTTTATTTAGGTAAGTCTATCCAGCTATGTAGAAGTTGCGTGTGATTTTAACTGTTTCTTATCGATAATTTAAATGTTCTATTTAACATTTGAGGATGTCTTACAACTTTGAGGATGTCTTACAACACTAAAATGGTATATAAATTTAGCAAGGCAAATAAACAAATGAAATCTAAGGTATTCATAAGCTGCTTTTCAAGCAACCCTAACATCAATTTTTAGTGTACTTTTTTTTAAAATAATTTTTTTTTATAAGAATGTTTAAAGCATCAATCAAAACTGTATAATAAAGCAGCAAGATGAGGTACAATGAAAAGAGCCGGGCTCTCTCTGCCCCTTGAGGCAAGGTGCTTCTGGAGCAGCCCTTTGGCAGGAGTCGGGGAAGTCAGAGGCCACCAAAGAACCCCTTATTTTATTGTTGGTGCATCCTGCGACAAATTCTTGACACAATAATAGTGAATTCGTGGTGGATTATTTCTGTTTTAGTTTGCTTGCTTGCTTATTTATTTAATGTATCTATATCCCTCCTTTCTCCCGAACTGGGATTCAAGGCGGCTTACAGCATTTAAAAATGACATTATAAACTGCAAAGTAATAAAAATGAACTAGATAAAAACAATAATTAAAATACACCAGAACACATTTAGAACCAGAAATTAAAATACAGTTTTCCCTGACAGCAACCCAGTGATCAGCACCGCCTGCACCTTTCATTTTCAAAAGCCTGTCTGAATAGGAAGGTCTTAGCCTGCTGGCAAAAGGATAACAAAGAGGGAGCCATCTAAACTCTCTTGGGAAGGAATTCCACAATATGGGAGCAGCCACAGAGAAGGCTCTCTCCTGTGTCACCACCAACAGTGATGCTGATGTTGGTGGGATTAAGAGAAGGTGCTTGCCCAAGGACCTTAGCACCCTGGAAGATTTGTATAAGGAGATGTGATTTTTCAGGTAGTTTGTTCTTCAAGGTTTTCCCAATGCTACCATATTATTGGTGTCTGGAGGGGCGATAGTGCAAAAAAAGTGGGGCAACACCACCACCCAGAACTTTTGTGGTATGGTTAAGTCACAGGAAGTTACAGGATATGCACTAAATGAAAATGAAGCAGTGTGACTACCCCAGAACTGTTGCAGTCACCAATAGTGACCCAAATAGCATCATGACCACATATCATGAATGCACAATAAAATGGACCTCTACGGGGGCCTTCCATACAAACAGCAGAAGTGAGACAGGGGACCACTCTCTAGGCTGTTCTTTCTATCTTCCCCCACAGGGCAATAGATTTTGAGCCATTGGGAACATCCCCTTGTCCCCCACTGCCAATCTGCTCAAAACTGCACTCCCCCATGGCTGCTTTTCATTGAAAATCAATTTGTGCTTTGTTAGACACATTGCTATGTAATGTTTAGTTTGCCTCTTAGCCAGCTTTTCATTGGTCTTCTTGTCAAAAGTTGAGTGCTGAGGGGAAATGAGAAGGCAGTTACACAAAAGAGGTTATTTTTGTTGTTGTTGTTTTGTAGTCATTTCTGCAAAATGTGAGAGAAGAGAGGGTTTTCTTAATGAACACTGTGGGCTATGGTTCTGGCTATTACACAAGTGCACTGCGACATGTCCGAACCTCTTCTACCCCATTTACATGACTGCTGAAAATTTCATTCATTCATTACATTTTTAGGAGCAATCGCTTTTAGGAGGTATCCCTGGTCTCTATCCTACATTTTGTCCTTCCAACAGCCCTGTAGATAGGTTAATCCAAGACACAACATCTGGCATGAGATCACCCAGTGAGCTTCATGGTTTGCTCAGGTCTCCCAGGAGTAAGTCCAAAACTCCATCCACTACACTTAATTGGCCCTGTTTCCCAGACATAATGTTCCTGGTTATTTTTTCCAATTTATCAACAATTATTATTCAAATGTGAATATGTGAAGTTCCCTGTCCCAGCCCATGCACAGCTTTGCATGTTCTCTGCTGGTGCTCGAGATTCAGTGGCAGCTAGGAAGCCATAGTTTTATATGGGTAAAACATGGATGGCTCCTGACATCACATTTGGAGCCAAATTAGCTGCAGGAAAACAGGAAGCTGCCTTAAACCAAGACAGACCATTAACTTGGTAGCGTCTACACTGATAGGCTGCAATTCTCCAAGGTTTCAGGCAGTGATCATTCCTAGTTCTGTCTTGAGATGCTGAGAATTGAACCCACAGCCTTCTGCTTATAAGGCAGATGCTCTACCACTAAGCTACAGTCCACACACACACACACACACACACACACACCCCGGCAGGTGTGCATTAACATGGCTAAGTTTGTTGATGACACCCAGTTATTCAAGCTGGTAAATATAAAGTGGTATTGCAAAGAGCTCCAACAGGATCTGTCCAAATGGAGTGAATGAACCTTAAAATGGCAAATGGGATTTAACGCACAGTGCAAATAAAAAATACTTCTTGATGCCATGACAATAAAAGCATCTTTGAATTTAACATGCGCCCGCTGTGTGTACTCACACGCTGATAATTATCGGGACTGGAGCAGGCAGAGAAGTGGAGTAATCTTAAGTGTGGTATTGATGAAAATTGCTCATTTGAAGCTTCTGTTTGCATCAGGAAGTAATCCCACACTGACCTTTCATTATATGCTGTGCTTAATTGACCAGTGGACAAAAAATTTAATGCCAAGGCAATACTAATCTGGAATAGAGAAGGTGCAGCAAAGAACGGAAACCAGGTGAGGGGAAGCAGGAAGAAAAGGGGCAGGAGAAAAATAATAGCATAGCTTTGCGCAATGGAACAGAGAAGGAGCAGATTGGGCATTAAGGCTTCACCTTCTCTGCAAAGGGTGCCTAAATCCAAAGTCAGGTGTGGTTGTCGGGTAAAAAGCAGTAGGGGAAATAAGAGAATTAAATTATTTTAAACTGTTATTGCACCTTTCCTCCAAGTGGCTCAAGGTGGCACATATGGTTCTCTTCTTTTTACCCTGATAACAACCCTGTGAGGTAGGCTAGGCTGACAGAATCTGACTGGCCCAAGGCCATCTAGTTAGCTTCATGACTGAGCAGGGATTAGAACCCAAGTCTCTCAGGTCCTAGTTTTCACCACTACACCACCACAGAAGCAGAGATACAGTGGTACCTCGGGTTACATACGCTTCAGGTTACAGACGCTTCAGGTTGCAGACTCCGCTAACCCAGAAATATTACCTCAGGTTAAGAACTTTGCTTTCAGGCCTTTGCATCCGACAACTGGCAAGATACAAGCTCACTAAGACGGAAAATGTGCATTTCCTTGGCTGCACAGGCTGGAAGGCGTGATTGGCAGAGCTTAAAGCTTCTAAATGAAATGGAAAAATGCAGCCCGGGGTTGGAAGGGATTCTGAAACTTCCCAACTGAAAGAAAATAGCAAATCCCATTTGGTGTGCTCCTTATAGGTCTTGAGGCAACATGCAGCATCTGGTGCATGGGAAGAAGCGGGGGAACATGCATGTATGCGCTCTCTTTCAATGTAAGTGCCCAGAAGTATGAAATGTTAAGGACTAAAGAGAGCTTTGGCTGCCTAGTACTTGCAGAGGGAGAGCCAGATATTCAAGTGATGCTTGATGAGCAGCATGGGCCCTGTATCTTCTCAGAAAGGGCTCTCCATCACCTCTGTGCAGAAGGACAGTGACACAGTGGCAGAGCATCTCTTTTGCAAGGTCCCAAGTTCAATATCTGGCATTTCCAGGTAGAACTAGGAGAGAACCCTGGAGAGTCACTACCAGTCTGTGCTAAGCTAGATGGATCAATGGTCTGACTTGATATATGGCAGCGTCCTATACTCTCTGCTTCTGCAATTAGGCCAAGCATCCTAGGAAATTAGGCAGAGGGCTTCAGGTTGCACATCCCTGGAGTAAGCAGTCCTTTAGACCAGTGATGGAGAGTCTCAGTTCCTGGAATCAAATGTGGCCCTCAGGCCTGCCTGGCCCCTGGGCCTCTCCACAGGCCATACCCCTCAGCAGTTCTGTTTTGTACCCCTTTTGAGTGTTTCTGCCTGGCTGAAATGTGTCTTTTGAACTCTGGTAATGGTCTTGCTTGCTTGGATGGGGATAGAGAACGGTCTGTGAAAATGGGTCAAAATGACCTTATTGCACAAAGAGGAAAAGTATGTTCTTTGCTCTGTCCACTTTTGCCTATGGCCTCACTCACTACTGGCATGCAGCCTCTAGGGGGCTGCCCAGAAAAAAGTTTCCCCACCCCTGCTATAGATGCTACAGTGTTTTGTGGTCTGGAGGGCAAACCCTGTCACTGGAAAGCTGATTCCAGAGTTGAACTCTGATGCTCAAATCAATCCTACCTCGCTAGCCTTCCCTTCTCTTTGTCTGCCACAAGTGACACGGGAAAGCAAAGGGCTAGCACTGTTGCCAGAATGAAAACAGCTTCAGAAGCACAGCTAAAAGCCAGAAGCAGTTAAGAGGGGGAACTGTTTCCCCTTTGGCTAGGCTGCCCTCTCAGCAAGACTAACGAGAGGAAAAGGCTGCTTGGATCCCTTTCATCTGCTTCGCTTTTGATCAAGTTGCTGGGTAAGCAGAAACACAAAGTGCGGCAGCCGCTTTCAATGGCAGTTCATGGCCCAGGACTCAGAGCCACTGGAAGATGATGCCTCAGCAGGAGGAAGATGTATCTCACAGGTGGCTTGGAAAGCAGCTGAGTAGGAAGCAGTATGATCGTGTATATACACATACAAACACACCAGGAGCCACAGATGGAAGGAACCAGCAAGTCTTAGTGGCAAGAATGTTGAAATCTGGGTGGCAGTAGCCAGGGTTGAAATCTTGCTCAGCTGCCAGGCCAGAGGTGAGCCAATGTTCCTTAGCCTGGTGCAACATACTGTTAAGGGTTTGTGGGCACCCTGACCTCTTCCAGGCTCCTGGGCGCTGGGGCTTAATCAGTGCTTTGAGCATTAAGGTGAGATGACAGGTGTTGGCTTTAGCAATGTAGAAATGCAGACTAAGCTGGCCTTTCCTGCTGGAGCAACACCTGGGCATAAGCCATTAAGAAATGCAAAGATGTTGATACCCAGTCTTCAGCACATCAAGGGAGGACCCTAGAATCTGTGAGTTGCCAGGGTTACAGTGGGCAGAGATGGGTTTAGGATTCCAGCTTGCATGACATAGGCTGAAGGAAAAAGAAGAGTGGCTGCATGGAGCCTGGGCTGTCTTCCTTTTGGGAAGAGGATGAATGGAGCGAGAACACAATGTGTGCTGGGTGGAAGAGGCTGCACCACTGTGCCTTGATTTTCTAACAAAACAGTCTTGGGTAACCACCTGGACTCTCAGCAGAGATTCAACAGCAATATCTCAGCAGAGTGCAACAGCAATATCTTATGTTAAAACAGCCTTCCGCCAACTTGCTCTCCTCCAGGTGTTTTGGGCTATATTAAAGTGTTGTCTGGGGCTGATGGGAGTTGTAGTCAAAAACATTTGGAGGGCACTGGAAGTGGGGATTGGTCCACTGGTATAAATGGAGCACCATCCCACCAATCTCAGTCCACCCTCGGCTGGTCCTCACATGCGTCTTACTTGCAACTAGACCAAGAGGTGGCATTGCCTGTTAGCTTCCTCCACCATAGTCCCAATGTTGACTTAGAAGTGTAGGAGGATGGGGATGAAACTTGAATGTTTAATTGCCTTCCCTTGGTTCTGGTTACACCAGCTGCCTCCCTGTCTCTGGGTACCAGCCACTACTGACACCTAGTTAGAGGAGGCTGTTTTAAAGAAACTGCTGTACCTCTGTGAACAACTGCCCTGTCCAGTATGCCCAGAACCGCAGATAGAAGCATCTTCTAGCCTAAGGCACTGAAGTATTCTCAGCCTCTGGATCCGTGCCCTCCACCCAGGTTGGCTATTGAACCCTTCTGGACAGGAAGGGCTATAATAAGACTTCCCGTCTGGGATAGGACTTTGCTTGAGAAACAATGGTCTTCCTAGATGTGATGGTGTTTTGATGTGCTCTTTGACTCTGGCTTGGCTCTGACTCCTGAATTGGTCCCTCAACTCTTGACTCCCCAGCACAACTCTTGGCTCCTGGTTTCCAGCTCCTGGATTCCTAAGTCTATGACTTTAACCTTATACCAGGGGTCTGCAACCCGCGGCTCCGGAGCCGCATGTGGCTCTTTTACACCTTTGCCGCGGCTCCGGAGGCGGATACTAGCGAGGGGAGGAGGCGCATTGTGCTCCCTGACACTCCCCACTGTGGCGGGCGCTGTACAGGCTGTGACGTCGCATGGGGGCGGTGCGTGCGTTAGTCACGCACCGTCTCGACGTCACCTTCCCGCCCGCTGTCAGATCGCGGCTCCAGAGATATATTTGTTTTAAATGTCGTAATGGTTTTGTGGCTCCCAGTTTTTTCCTCTTCAGAAACGGGTCCAAGTGGCTCTTTTTGTCTTAAAGGTTGCAGACCCCTGCCTTATACCTTACAGATCCTTTATCTGGGATTCTGAAGTCTTCCTCTCTCCTTGCTTCTACTCATCTCTTTTTCTCTCTGAGTGATGCCCATCCAATATGCAAAAAACCCCATAAGAATGACAAAAAATACTAAATAATAAAAACCCATTCAATTCCAAATTTTAAAACCCATTGGCCATTAAAACATACCATAACCAATTCTACCTGCAGCCAGGGGAAAAAGAGAAATTATTAAATGGAAGCCAACTGAAAGAGACCTTCCAAATGTCTGGAGTCTAGCAACTCAACTGCAAATCTACAGGGAAGGAATCCTAACACTGCGGGGCCATGACATCAAATGTCCTGTTTCTCATGGCCACCAACTCCATGTATCTAGGGGATGAGCACAGGATGGTACAAGTGCAGACAGCTTAACAAATAATTGAGGCCCAAAATGTTTAGGGCTGACCATTGGCCTTAGCTAGCTGGGACTGAAGGGAGTTGTAGTCTGCAACATTTGGAAGGCACAATTTTGCTTACCCCTGGGCACACCTTTCAGGTGCTGCAGCTGTCATGGAGGATATTCTTATCCTCCATGAATTTATCTCATAGTCTTTTACAGCCACTCAAATTGGTGGTCATCACTGCCTTCTATGCGAGGAAGTTCTATAGTTTTATCTATGTGAAAGCGTGAAGTACTTTCCTTTCATCTGTCCCGAATCTTCCAACATTCAGGTTCATTGGATATCCACAAATTCTAGTATTATGTGAGAGGGGGTAACACCTTTATCTATCCCTTTTCCCCATGCAATGCATAATTTTATGCAACACTATGATGTTGCCTGTTGCTTGCCTTTTATCTAAAGTAAAAAGCCCCAAATGCTTTAAATGTTCAAAAAAATAATAATTAAACAAACAGAAAGCGCGAAGGACTTTACACCTGGAAGATACATGTTGGGGAATGCAACTGAGCAGCTGAATTTAAGTGTGGGCAGTGCACAGGAGTTAAAATAGCACAGAAGGTTTGTTAAACTGAAATAAGAAGGGAAACATTGCCAAAGGCCACTAGGCTGGCTCAATACAAGGCATTTCCTTATATTTCTATAAACCACACCACTTCAGTGGCACATAACTGCCCTCCTGTCAGTAGCCTCTTGGGGCCAATAAATTCGTTTGTGAGATTTGAAACTGCGAGTCCTTCCCTCCTGCTTTGGGCTGGCACTTAACGATTATTTCATTTACTGTATTTAGCTTTACAGCCTGCCGAAGGGACACACGTTTTGACCACTTTATGGTGAGAAGTTGGAGAGGGTTGGTGATGGGGAAATGAGACTTATACCTCTTCCACGACGAGCTTTGTCTGAAAACGAAATTGCTGCAAATATTAAATCCTTTCCCAGAGGACAGAGTGGCAGAAACTGGGAGATTTTTACTACGAGGGGACTGGCATTGCTTTACAAGAACAAGGCATTCCTCAAGGGAGTGACAGTGGTGGGCAGAGACAGTAAAAACTGCAGTGGTGGCAGAGATAGCACTGACATCAAAGAGTCTTGTGGTACTCCCATTTATTTTGCACCCAGTGCACTCCCAGCACTGGTTTGGGAAGCAGTGTACACACAACGTGAGTCGCAATCCATATCCATCCTGCAATTACCTGGGTGTTTCTTAGGAAATATACAGATGCATTTGGATGCGTGTTCTCCCAAGCCAGCTTCAATCCAAATTCAGAAAAGTAATTCCCTAACTGCATTTTAAGGCAGGAACGCGTACATAGCCAAACACGTAACACATTTATTGAGGTATAAGGTTTTGTGAACTACAGCCCATTTCATCAGATGCATGAAGTGCTATTGTGAGTTGCAGATATAGTACATACTATAAGTGGGGAATTGTAAACAGCGAAGTCAGAAGTAAATGCAAAAAGAGTAAAGACAGCAATAATTACATTATTTACGTGTTTACCCAGAAAGAAGCCCAACTGTGTTTAATGAGGCTTACTCCCAGTTAAATGAGCTGAAAACTGCAATTTAGGTTGATTAATCCATTAGATTAACAGCTTTTTGACCAACTAAAAAGGCATCCTGATTAAAAAAATATTTATTTATTTTTTTTAATACAACTTATAAAGCTGCATGTAGAACAAGTATCATTTTAAGGAGAGTTCTGTCCTGTGCTAAAGAGAACATGCAATGCCTCTGCTAATAGGATCTTGACTGAAACAAATATGTGCATTGTTTAAAAAGTATGCTATCTTCAGAACTATCAGTTTTGCCCTGCTGTATGTAAATCATCAAAATACCCACAACCAAACTGATTTAAGATTTCTTTAATTGTGTGACAATCCCTAGGTGTTATTTTAACAGTGCTATCATTGCACATTGAGCTTTATAGGGCAAGGGAAGACAAGGTTTTTGCTGCTGGACTCCAAATCCCATCAACCCCTGCCAGCATGGCCAGTGATATGGGATGATGGGAGTTGTAGTCCAACAACATCCAGAGGGATACTTACTACCCCAGTTATTGGGTAGGTTAGAAGTGGAACAGCAGGACCTTAAAATTTAAATGTTGACAATAAACAACAACAACAAAGGAGAAGGCAAAATGGGATCAAACTAGGTTAGAATGTATTGTGGTTTTTGTTCCTGTTGGGAAGAAGGATTAATTGGTCACGACAAAAACTTTTCAGGAAAGGTGTGTTCTGAGGAAGGATTTGGGAAGAGAGAAATGTGGAATCATGTTGATCAGCCCACTATCTGCCAACTGTTTTTTAAAATTTACAAAGTGAAAATGAAGACTCTGGGTCTCTTGACAGTTAAAGTATCATTGGTCTCTGTTAAAGTGATCATGTGTACACATGCCCTTGGCATAGAACCTGTGGGGCCCTCCAGACTCAACTCCATCAGATCCAGGCAGCATGGCCCAATGGTCAGGGATGATGGGAGCTGGAGTCCAGTAACATCTGGAGGGCAACAGATTCCTCATCCTTCTAAGGAGGATCAGACAAAGAGCATTTTTTTACTACAGCCCTAGCAACTAACAGGCATTGGGTAGCCTACTGGAAACTGACCAGTGGCTGACCACTGGACCACAGGCTACTTACTTACTTTATTTATTTATTTGCAGGTTTATAAACTGCTTCACAACCAAAGGTCACTGAACAAGCAAGATCACAGCGCAGATTCATTTGATATACCTCCAGTTACAGATGCTTCGGGTTGTGCGATTTCGGGTTGCCCACCGCGCCAAACCCGGAAGTACCGGAACGGGTTACTTCTGGGTTTCAGCGCCTGTGCAGAAGCGCTAAATCGTGACCCGTGCGTGTGCAGACGCGGCGCTGTGGGTTGTGGACGCTGTGGGTTGCGAATGTGCTTCCCGCACGGATCACATTGGCAACCTGAGCGCCCACTGTATATATTTTCTCTATCCACTTTCTTGATGCTATGTATGCTTTTATGAACATCTATTATGTCACCTCTTACTTGCCTTTTTTCTCTAGCACCTCTCCTTCCCACCTATCCCACACCCAAGTATCTGCCACTTGAAGCAGCCGCCTCACCCTGCTTAATGGTTGGGCTGGCCTTGTTAGGAAGATAACCAGTGGGTGTGCATGCAGATATGGGGAAGGTGGCTTCTCCAGAGGAAACTAATTCAAGTAAACTAAATAACCAGTTATCAAATTGGATTCCACTGCAATAGATCAGTATCTCTACTTCCATTATTAAAAAGAAGAAGAAGAAGAAGAAGCTTGTTCAAGGAACCGCTTCTTAATTTAGTAACTGAAAATCAATAGCCCATTAAGAAGAAACTAATTGCTATGGCTTCTCCCAGTGTACTGCCTTGGTAAACAAAGCAGCGAACTAATTCACTATTAATTGTTCTGCCTTTGGAAATAGTACAGCATTAAAGTGCTCTCTTGCCTTCAGATGTACTAGATGAGGGTTCATTGTTGATGAAGTCATGGCTCTTGCCGCTTAATAGCTACAGGGAAGTATTAATCTGTTGGCATCTGGTTTTTACAGGGTGTAATGAGAGGGCTGGGAGCAGCTAGAAAAGGCATGTGGTAGAGGAGACAAGACACCCTTAGAAAACCAAACAAAAGGTGCCTGATTGGCATCTTCTGAGACATAAAGGCTTTCAGAGGCTGCCTCCCAGAGCCCTCACACCTCCTTCCCAAGGCCAATGATACCCACTCTCCATTTATGCATTTGTTCCCCCACCTCACCCCCGTAAACCTGAGATCTTGTAAGTGAAAGCGGTGCAAGTTCCAAGTTTACTATAATAATAAAATTTTTAAGATGTTCTTATCATGTCCATATTTTATTTTAAATTGCATTGTTTTGCTGCTTTACTGTCTGCTGCCTTGGGCTCCTTTGGGAGGAAGGGTGGGATAGAAATTTAATAAAGAGTAAGAATTTCCTCTTTCCTCCCTTCCTGCTTCGCATGCTGCTGCTTCCCTCTTGCCTTGCTGTCTAACCAACTTCCACTCCCATCTAAGCCTACACACTGTATAGAAGGGAAGGTTCTGCTTCTCGCGTCTGTTGGTAGCACAACTTTGCATGCCAAGGTCCCTAGTGTACTCTGCAGGGTTGTTGTGAGAAACGTAACTTCTACCCTGAGCTCCCTGGAGCAAAGGAGGAGATATAAACGTAACATATTTACATAAGGGACCGCCAGCAATGGTAGGAGCAGAGCAGCAGCTCTACAACTGCAGAGCAGGCAAACTTTCGCCTTCTCTTCCTGTTCTACATTTGCTGCTCTCTCCCTGAAAGGAGAGGAAAGCCCATGGACCATCCCTGGATGAGGGCGCCCCCCCCATGCTGATTCACAGCAGCTGGACTTGCAGCATGTGGGTTGTTTTGTTTTATTTTATATATTTACTTACTCTTCCATAATGGAACCTGAAGCGAGGCACAGGTCCATCCAGACATTGAACAGACCTGCTAAGCTTCAGCAAAGGTGCTGACCTTACACCCTGGGTTACTCGGAATATGTTCAACAGTTGTCCATGATGGTGGAATCAGCTTCGAAGGGTGCCGCTTCATAATCTTGCATCACACTGCAGGAAGTTTGGTGAGTGGCCTACAGTGTAGTTTTATCTCCCCCCCCCCCCCCAGCAACTGCTCTCCCACCTGATCCCCAACACACATACAAGACACACCAACATGCCCTCACCATCGCGAATTTGCAACCAACACATACCTCCACCTGCTGGCAGATCTGTATCAGTTTGGCCATCTGATTTTCTAGTTCGCTATTGCGTTTAACGAGGTTGGTGAGGTTCATCTCCAGTGTTTGCTGCAGGCACCGAAAGGAGAGGGGAGACAAAGGGGGGGGGGGGGACAGAACAAAGAATAAACATCAATAAGTCACAAACAACAAGATCAATGAAACAATGAGCCCTGGAGACTCAAATGCAGGGCAGCGAAATGTGGGCACTTATATACAACAAAAATATGCATGTCTTCTTAAAGCTCCACTTTCTCCTGCTATTGGCTGTAATGGAATATTCTTTGGATGTGCTAACTTCTGAGGGTAAAGGTTTTAGAGCATTAAACAATTTCAGTTCTGGAAGGAAGTGAGGGGTCAGTTGGCAAAGGAGGGAAACAAAAACCTACACAATGTCATATGAACTGTGAGCTGAGTGCTAGGAAGCCATGTTAAAATGGTCCAGGAAGAGGACAGGGATGTCAGAAGCGAGGAAAGGAAACAGAGTAGACAAAGCTTTGAGAAGAATTTAAGAACTCCTTACAAAAAAGAAGTAGTCAAGATGACTGAACCATGTAGCCCTGTCTATTCTGATGGTTAGTCTCAGCAGAGGTTCTTTTCAACCCTGATTAGCCCCCTTCTGACCTACAGAGTTCAGATTCTCCCTGGATCAAAAGATGTGCTCAAATTACATGGCGTAAAAATACAATGTAATAATAAATGGATCTGAGATATGCTTAATTGGTAAGATTGAGGGAAAGAGGGAAGGATAAGCAAAGGCGAAAGGTGGTCTGAACTTTTTTTTTTAAAGACTTCACAAAAGAACTAAGAGCAGAAATAGGGAGCCTTTGGCCCTCCAAAAGTTGTTTTCCTACAATTCCAAGCATAGACCAGTTGTACGTAATTCAGCAACATCAGTAGGGCCACAGGTCCCCCACATGGGGCCAAGAAACAGGAAGGAGTACCCCACAACCTGACCAGGCCCAACACTGATACCTGCCTTGGGTCCCCATTTCAGCCTTCCTCCCCCACAACACACACCAGGCAGCTGAGTTTAGGAGTGGCCATTTTCATTTCCCACAATGCCCCAGACAAGGTTTCTCCTCAAGAGGTTCTGGGAGTTGCCAGTTAAGTTTCCCCACAATCCCCTTGATGCTATGTCATGTCTGCTCCATTGGCGTCCTTCCGATGCCTGCCACTTCTGAGCCGCAATGTACGCAGAGTTAAAGGAGATTAACAGAGGGCAGTTTACTGAGAGCTCCCTCAAAATTTAGAGTCAGCCCTGCTTTGATGCCTGTGAGTCAGGAAGCCACAGGAATCAGAGGGACCCAAGGGAGATAAAAGGCAAATCTAGTTTTTGATCTCAGTCCAAGGCTGCAAACACACCATTCAGTGAAAGTGCAGTTATAGCATACCCCCCCCCAAATCCTGGGAACTGTAAAGGTAAAGGCACCCCTGACTGTTAGGTTCAGTCGCGGACGACTCTGGGGTTGCACGCTTATCTCGCTCTATAGGCCGAGGGAGCCGGCATACAGCTTCCGGGTCATGTGTCCAGCATGACTAAGCCGCTTCTGGCGAACCAGAGCAGCGCACAGAAACACCGTTTACCTTCCTGCTGGAGTGGTACCTATTTATCTACTTGCACTGGTATGCTTTCGAACTGCTAGGTTGGCAGGAGCAGGGACCGAGCAACGGGAGCTCACCCCATTGCGGGGATTCGAACCGCCGACCTTCCAATTGGCCAGCCCTAGTCTCTGTGGTTTAGACCACAGCACCAACCACATCCTCTGGGAACTGTAGTTTAGCCCTAATAGAGCTGCAAATTCCAGGATCTTTAACAAACTACAGTTCCCAGGATTCTTGGGAGGGGGGGTGCATAGTATGTAGAAAGCCCAAGCTAAGCCCTCTTTAGGTGCGGAAATTCCACATGTAAATGGGTGGAGGCATGTAGGCCCCAGCCTCTCACCATCACTCTGGAGCGAGTAGGGATGAGGAGTCTGCTTTTACTTGTGTTAAATAAAAACAGTGACATGGGGTGGGGGGGGAATCAACACCCCCCTCCCCAGTTCTTTAACTCTTTCCACAGAAAGTTTTCTATTTACATGTAAAAGAAAGGAAAACATATCAAACTTGAGGATGGGGGAAAGAAACAGATTTCAGGTTTTTAGGCACCTCCCTTCTCCTGTGTTACCATCAAAAAGGTTGGAGGCCACTTAAGACACAAGAACTTTTGAGTTTGTTAGCAAACCTGGCTGTGATTCCTATGTTTAAATCAGGGGTTATGTGTGGTTCTAGGGCTGTAAAATATAATTGCCTCCCATTTGTTGCTGCAGAAATTGCTTAGCATTCATGCTTTGTTGCACCAGTAAATATTCAGATTATGCATTTTATTCCTGTTTGCCCCCCAGCTACCAGAATGTGGTCTTTGCATTCTTGTTATCTCCAGTCAGGGATGTATACACAGTGTGCTAAAAAGAAAATAAATTCTGCGCCAAGGCAACACAGCCTTTGGTTTCCGCCTTGTTAAATTGTTTTCTTTTCTTCCACAAAGCCATAACCCATCAACCTTCACAAATCAACATCACAAATCTGATAAAGCAGAGTATTACCTAGGAAACTTCACACTACAATGAACCAGCTAGCTTCCTCCTTTTTTATTTTTGAGATTATTAATTGTAATGCAAACACGTCAATCAGCAGAAAACATGCAAGGTTTTTCTATCCATCTTTTACAGCTCTGATCTTCTTCCATAAAGAAGCTCCTCCCTGTTAAGATACTTTGAACCTTTCATACATTTAGGCACACACATCTATCTCCATAAACACAACAAGAGTTAATTTAAAGTGTGGAAAAGAAGAAGAAAGATGGAAGGGCAGAAGAAAAGTAGAGAAGAACAGAAAAGAAAGAAAGAAAGAAAGAAAGAAAGAAAGAAAGAAAGAAAGAAAGAAAGAAAGAAAGAAAGAAAGATATCACCAGATGGTCCTCAATATACTACAACTTTTATTCATTCACATATTGAGTTAACATTGATAAAATATTTAAAAGCCAGCTTCAATTGCCATGACTGCAAGAAATCCAGCATCTGTCAGGGACTGGGCAGAGGAGGAATGGTGAAGACTGCCTCCGCAGCCTGAACCTTCCAGAGAAGAGGAAGACAGTATAGTTTTACAACAGTGGTTTGCAGGAGGTCATAGCTCAGAGGTAGATGAGAGGCAAAGATAGGAGAGGAGGAGGGGGAGGCAGAGCCGGAGCAGCTGGCTGACATGTTATCACTAGAAAGCATTCCAGACCCCCCCCTTCTCCCAGAACCCGGCGAGCAATAAAAGTAGGAGAGCAAAGGGCTTGGAGACAAATGGCCCTAAATGGCCACCGTAAGGTGGGTGGTGCTGTTGACGATTGAGGAGAGAAGGGGTGGTGGTGATTACTCAGAGCATCGTCATTACTCCAAGGCTGCATTTCTAAGCCTCTCTCTGTGAATATTGAATAAAAGACCTTGTCTATCTATTCCTGGCAGCCTATCGTGGGTGGGATCAGATTCCCTGACACCTGCCAGCATCACATGGATCTGCCGTCTTGTTCATATTCATTACAACGGGGATAGCCATCTTGGAGCCCTCCAGGTAGATAGTGCTAAACTGCAACACTGACCCATCAGCTCCAGACAGCCCGGTCAGTTGTTGGGGTGATGATGACACATACACCCCAAATTAATTTTGCTTTTAGCTCAAGAGATGTTACTACTGAAAGCATTGTCAATCTAACAAAGCATTTGGGTCTGGGTAGATACAACATGCCGACAAACTATAAAACAAAGGGTGTGAAGATGAGAAACAATAAAACAAAGGGTGTGAAGATGAGACATGCAGAACCACCCAAGAACCTAAATAATCTATCACAGATTATTTTTGAAAGGGTAGAAAAGAAAGAGCAGAATGACTGACTGGCTAAAGCAGGGTCATTTCAGCTCTGACTGGTGAGGAAGACCAAAGCAGCCTACACGAAAGCTCCAAAATGGAATCATCAAGGGGTGGGGTGTCTAGAGAATCAGCGTGTTACATATTCTCCCTGTCCTTCGTCTTCCGTTCCATCCAGCACTTCCTTTATATCAACCTAACAGCATCAACAGATGGGGATGAAGGCACACACATACACACACAAACTGGAAGGTTGGATAAGGATAGCCAGACCGAAAGTTCCCCTGAAAAGGTTTGTGCATTTGATTGCTGCTCTAATACCGCATTCCACAACGCTCCTTTGTTAAAAAGAAAAAGAAAAAGCTTTTATCCCTTCAAGTGGTGCTGGGTGTCATAAGTAGGAAGAGTGCCATTGCATTCAAGTTCTGCTTGTGAGCTTCCCGTAGGTGTTTGGACACCATGAGAACAGGAAGCTGGACTAGATCTAGAAGGACTCATCTGACATTCTTAACTAGGAGACAGACATCACAGTGAAAGGGAGTGTGCATTTGGCCTGTACAAAGAACCCCCAAGCATAGTTTCTATGGGGTGCTGAAGTGTGGCAAAGTGTGCTCCTGAATGCCAGCTGTTGGGAATCACAACTGCACCCAGGTCTTGTCTGTGGGCGTCCCAAAGGCATCTATTTGGCCACTAAGGTAACAAGGATGCTGTACTTAGATGGGTCTTTGGCCTCATCAGGCAGAGTTCTTAGGTTCTTACGTAAAGCATGTCCAGTTGAGGACAGCTCCAATAGCCAAAACATGGGCCAATGAGATGACTGCTGTCAGAAAAGATAGGGAAGGCTGGAACCAACTCTCCCTGACACAAACTGTACTTGAATAACAAAAAAACATTTCAGTGTTATTTAAACACTGGAAGAAGCAAAAGGAAGATGACATTTGACTCCCTTCTGCAGCTCACTGTCCAAGTAAGCCAGGCATGTAGAGACAACGAGAGCTGTGCATTCTGGGTGCCTTGTCTTCCCTGATGTCCTTCCACTTTCAGTATAGAGCTGTGTCTCCAGTAAGGAGCAACTCTGGGACAGATTCAGACCAGCAACTGAGGGGGTAAAACAGACGTATGCAAGTGGTGGTCATTCAAGGAAAACAGAGCCCTGCATTTACTCAAGTACAAACAAGGAATATGGCTTGTTGCCGATGTCTTCCTTCCTAGCCAGACCATTCTTTACTCATGTTTCCATGAAAAACATGAATATCAGCCTACTTTTAGGGGGACACCCATAAATAAAATATTCACAGGGCCCCTCCATTTGTTGTGCATTCGTGATGATTTGTGCTCATGATGGTATTGAGGTAGTTAGACGTGAACCCACGTTTGATACTGTTTGCGTCTGCAAAAAAATTGGGGCGGTCATATGGCTTTAATTCCTATCAGTGCACTTAGTGCTACTTCCTGCTGAAATCTTGCAACTTTTCGTACCACAAATGTTCCGGTTTGGGTTTTTGGCACCAATTCATATACTGTTAACATTTGGTAGAGGTGGTCTGTTTGCGTGCTTGTTCTAAAGCAGGGGTCAGCAAACGTTTTCAGCAGGGGGCCGGTCCACTGTCCCTCAGACTTTGGGGGGGGGGGCAGACTATATTTCGAAAAATATATATGAATGAATTCCTATGCCCCACAAATAACCCAGAGATGCATTTTAAATAAAAGCACACATTCTACGCATGTTAAAAACATGCTGATTCCAAACCGCCCGCAGGCCGGATTTAGAAGGCGATTGGGCCGGATTCGGCCCCCGGGCCTTAGTTTGACTACCCATGTTCTAAAGCTTGCATTTGACACAGGTGAACACTTTGCTACCTGCACCATCTTTTTGAAACCAGTTTACTGAATGTACACTGGTGTGGGCTCCCCCCAAAACAAACTACATATAACTGTGCAGTAGAATGTGAGTCACACCAACATGGAGAATGCAAGGGAACCATTTAAAGCAAGAAATAATGGACAGGAGGAGGTGCTGAACCCTGCTTCCCTACAGACATTTCCGCCCCCCCAAAAAGAGAAAAAATAGCAGGGGGAGACTATTTCGGTGTGAAAAGCAGGGGCACCCCCCCCAATTTTGCCTCACACCACCTGTTTTGTAGGAACTTGTCACCACCCAATTCTAATATATGGCCTTGCTATCCTTCAATCTAATTAGCTGGTGAGTGGGTGGGTGTAATTACTCAGATCCCCACATCTGGGCTTTTCCAACCTGGTTCCTTATTTCAAGGAATGGCTTCCTTATTTATGAAGCTTCTTTATTTCTGAGATGAATCATATCTGCAAAAAGCAACTTTAATTTAATATGTTACTAGGACTGCATTTTCTAACGAAGTGATGTTAAAGTTCTGAAACAAGTAATGCATCATTTTCTTGCATTGACACGAAGTATTTCTTATTTCAGAGCTCTTCAAGTATCAAGCCTGCCCACCCGTCTAAACTTATAATATTTTTCTTCTTTGTAAACTAGTGACTTTTCATTAATTACAGGAAAGCTAAGATTCAAGCAGGTGCAAATAGAAATCAAGATTTTCTTATGTTGCACCTGTGTTTTATGAAGTCCAAATAAAGTTGTTTTAAAAACAAAAGCAATCATTTTTTGATAATGTGAGCCTGAATAAGCTTTGCTTAGAGTTGATCCAATGAAATGACTGGACCTAAGTCAATTATGTCCATTAATTTCAGTAGATCTACTCTGAGTACAACTTGGGATTGGGTACAACCCTGCTTTTTTATCTAGCTTTGCTTAACTACATTGGCCCATGCATTAGTAGCCATGTGACTGGATTATTGCACTATGTTTTGTCTGAAAGCTGCAACTACTGCAGAATGCAGCAGCACACCTTTTGTACATAATGTCTGTGGGATAACCAGTCTCACATAACCAACAGGCTTAAATCTGATTAACACACAATGGGATTAATACCTTTCACGGCTTGACTAGGTCACTCCCCTTCACTTTGGGAGGAAGATAATCAAGGCCTTTGTTCACCCTCAGTCAATGATTTCCCCCCTAGAAAAATAGGTGCTGGTACTCGCCATGAAGTTGTTACATTAAGTGCCACAATTTTTAACAACAACAACAAGAGGTGCTGGTACTGCATACCCTTGAGTACTCCCTGAAAAAAAGCACTGGCTGAGAAATGCTCTGTGTAAACAGATCTGAGCTGGTTGCTTCAAGCTCAGACCACATGGCTCTAACAAGCCACTATTGAGTTCCTATACCAATAATTTAGGAACTTTCACCAGTTTGTAACTTAGCCAAGCCTTATTGCCTATGAAACTTCTTCTGAAATGCACATAGGAGAGTTTGTAAGTATATAATTTTTAACTTACTAAATGTGTGTGGGGTTTCTTTTTCTGTGCAAAGGGAAGAGGGGGACTTTGGAAGGAACTTAGAATGGGCCATTCTATAAGTCTAACAGCCTATATTTCCAAGCTTCATTTTGCTGCGTATTTTGTTATTTTAAATCTCACCAAAAAGTACTTGCCCCAAGCTTGGATCTAGGCATCCAGGAATTCTCCTTTTACCTATTTTCCCCCTTGCCACCAACAATCTGGGGATTGCACTGGCTTCCTACACATTACCAGTCCAAATTTAAGTTTTTATAGTTAGAGCATAAAGTCCTAAAAAAATTAATTGGAACAGATTACACGTTACTTGGCCTTTCTCACAAACCTTGTCTCCATAACAACTCAAGGCCCTACATGGCTTTCATCGCACTTATTTGTCTTCTTTTATGTATCCCTCCCTGCTTTTATATCTTCACTCTTGAAACTTCACCACCTTCCATTCATCGAAGGTCTCTTGCTCTGTCAAATGGCATTTTCTTCCTTGCTCCTCCACATACTTTGAACTACCCCACAGAACACTCTTGAGATCCCTCCTCCAAAGCCCGTAGCACAGCCCTCTTAGATCTCATGCCTTACTATAACTCTGACTGTAACTAAGTCTAAGCCAGGTGTCGGCAAAGTTTTTGTGGCTTGAGCCGGTACACGGTCCCGCAGATACCGCGGCGGGCCGGAGTGTGCGTGCACACACGCATGCACAAACACTATTTTCGACACTCGTTCCGGTGCGGAGGAGGCATGCGCAGCTTCCCATTGGCTGCAGGAAGCTCCTGCAGCCAATGGGAAGCCGGCCAGCATCACAGAAGCCAGTTCCCGCTCTGTTCTGCACCGGTTTAGCGCGGTGCACAGAAGCCGACTGAGTGGACAGCGGGGGTCCCCGAGCAGGTGGCAGGGGTCCATGGGCCAGTTAAAAAACCCCCATGGGCCGCTTGTGGCCCATGGGCCTTAGGTTGCCCACCCCTGGTCTAAGCACATGCAACTGAAACAAGCTTCATTGTTTGCCCTTGCCTCCACCTCCATTCCTCTGTTATGTCCCTTGTACTGAATTTGAAACTATACGCTCTTCGGGACAGGGAGCATGCCCTCTTGAACGCTGTAAGCACCATGCTGACTGATGGCACCAAATAAAGAATTAATAACTACACACAGACACACTGGGGATCATAGAATCATATGATTCTCCTCCAGTGAAGGGGAGGCCACCATCTTCTGAGGGAGTCCATTCCACTGTCAAAGAGCTCTTACCATCAGAAAGTTCCTCCTGAGGTTTAGTTGGAATCTCCTTTATTGTATTTTGAAGTCATTGGTTTGGGTCTTACCCCCCCCCCCCCCAAGCAGGAGTAAACAAGCTTGCTTCATCTTCCATACGACAGTCCTTTATGTACAGTCATACCTCATGTTACGTTTGCTTCAGGTTGCACGTTTTCAGGTTGCATCCCGCGGCAACCCAAAAGTACTGGAAAAGATTACTTCCGGGTTTCGCCACTTGCACATGCGCAGACACACAAAATGACATCACGCGCATGTGCAAAGAATACAACCCGCGCGTGCGCAGACGCATGTTGTGTTCTTTTAGGTTGCAAACAGGCCTCTGGAATGGATCCCATTTGCAACCAGAGGTACCACTGTATTTGAAGATGCCTATCACATATCCTTTCAAAAGGCATACACTCCAACTTTCTGTCTCTTTCTCTTTCCCCCCCTTTCTCTGACACACACATACACACACCTACAAACCATGACAATTGCATTTCTCCACAAAAAGGGAGCCTGGGGGTATGAGATGCTTGTGACTCATACCCGTCCTGGCTCAAAGTGGCTTAAGCAGAAAACACTAAGTAAGTCTTGCGCTGTTTTATTCCAGCCTTCCGTCCTGAGTGACTAATCAGAATAAAGAGTCAGTCTCAGGTAAGGAGTGGGGGGGGGGGGATATATATTCAGTTCACGTTCAAAGGCAAACCAACCTAATTTGCACTTCCTGAAACAATACACAAAAGAAAACACAGCTGTCATATGAAATATGCACTTTGTGGTTTTCTCATGCAGTTCTACAGCCAAGTGGTATGCATAAACATACACATACCATGGTCTGGTGTACACAAAGAGGCATGTATTAGCAAACATGCTATACAAAAATGCATTATATTGGGGGGTGGGGCTGCTTGGCAAAATCATGTGTATTAGGGAAAACTGCATACAAAAATGTGTGCATTAGGAGAATTTCATATTAACATACAGATAAATTTTCATGAGGGGTATTTAAAAATCAATCTGCAAACTGGTGTGGAAATGGGGAGAACTGAACTCAGGACGGGGAAAAGCGAGAAACCAACAGAAACCAAATGGTAAGCATGATAATAAACTCTGGGGGGAAAGCACCAAGCAATCTGTTGTCAATAAAAGGTCCAGGGCGATCCACCTTCAGGAGATGGAAGGCAGATTCCAGGCTCGCTTCTCTCTAGCGCCTTTTGTGCGAACCACTGGTCGGCTGCCATCTTTCCCATGGAGTGCTCCTTTATGCAGTATTAATGAAGCAAAAATGCAGCCCAGACTAGCATGGGAACAGCCCATTTGAAACAATTTAAACTATCTGCGGACACACAGTGGACGTGTATTTCTAGCTATCAATAATTAAAGTGACATTACATTTCCATTTTTAAAAAATACACATTCCACTCAGAGAGAGAGAGAGAGAAATACATTTTATAAGAAACCACTGGCAACCTGTTGTGCCATGTGTTATGAAAACGATCTCTCATTAATATTGCATCGTCCAGAGGCAAAGGAGGATTTCCCTGTGGAGGTTTTTTATTTTAATATACTCAAGTTTGTATAGAATGGAGGCTCTTCGGTCATGCCTCCCAGCCTCCTATCAAGGAGACTCCATAAAGTAAGGTAGACTGTAGCTTCAATTCCTGGCATCTCCAGCTATATTAAGTAGGAAAGCTATAGGCCTGCTCTCCTGCCTCTATAATTAGGGGTCTTGGCGACGGATCACATGCTATGCATAAAGAAGGTCCCAGGTTTAATCCTGGGGTTTTATAACCTCTGATTATGAAAGAATAAGGTAATGAAAAAGATCTGCATCTACTGGAGAGCCACTGTCAGTCTGAGCTTACAGGACTGAGATAGACAAATCCAGGACTGCTCCAGAAAGTTGCTGTTTTGCAGGTTCTATTCCAGGCATAGGCAAACTCAGCCATCCAGATGTTTTGGGGCTACAACTCCCATCATTCCTGACCACTGGTCCTGTTAGCTAGGGATGATGGGAGTTGTAGTCCCAAAACATCTGGAGGGCTGAGTTTGCCTATGCCTGCTGTATTCAGTCGTATACCAGCCAATTCAGGTTGCACAATTAAAGTGGATTTGGTGCTCTTGTGCAACAAACCATTCTATCCCCACCCCTCGCCCCAGGACTGTTTGCAGAAAAGAATGTGATATGATAATGCCCTCCCACCATATGTCAATGAAATAAATAACTATATGACTTTTAAGAAGACATTGAAGGCAGCCCTGTACAGTGGTACCTCGGGTTAAGTACCTAATTCGTTCTGGAGGTCTGTTCTTAACCTGAAGCACCACTTTAGCTAATGGGGCTTCCTGCTGCCGCCACGCTGCTGGAGCATGATTTCTGTTTTCATCCTGAAGCAAAGTTCTTAACCTGAGGTACTATTTTTGAGTTAGCGGAGTCTGTAACCTGAAGTGTATGTAACCTGAGGTACCACTGTATAGGGAAGTTTTTAATGTTTGATGCTTTACTGTGCTTGATGTTTTAATTTGTTGTATGCCTCTCAGAGTGGCTGGCGCAACACAGTCAGACGGGCAGCATATAAATAATAAATGATGATGATGATGATGATGCAGTGAGCAGTGTGGAAGTGCCTCCCATTAGCTCTGGTTCCATCTACTTCTGGTCTCCCTGCCGTCCACCCCACCAGTCATAAAATACCCTGGTATACAGTGTCTTCCTATGAACCTATGATCCTTCCAGGATGTGCACACCTAACAACTGAAAGTAGTGCACTAGGGTGGAGACGGGGACATCAATCCATTTCCAAGGCTGCTAGTAGGGTTGGGAACACTGTGGTACTCCAAGCAAAATCCTGCCAGCCCAAAAATACCAATGTCAAGTCTACACCAGATTCAGGAGGCCTGAGTCATGACCTGTCACCACCCTGGAGAAAGAAGTGAGGTCTCCATGTCCCTAGGCAAACTGTTGTGTCAAACTTCAGAGGTGGGGCAGGAGAAGAGAGGAAAACACTGGGCTCTGAAACCTTCTACAGTAGCTTTTCCCATCCTGTTTCCCCCACCTGCCAATAAGTTTTGGACTCATCAGGTCAAGCCAGTATAGTGAATGGTCAGAGATAATGGGAGCTGCAGTTCAACATCTGAAGGGCATCAAATTAGGACAGGTTGGTCAAGAAGACAATACTTCATTTGTGTAATTATCAGGATTCTCTCTGATCCTTGTTCCTGTTCTAATATGAATTATTTAAAGACTTTGCCAACTCTTTGACAATGTTTAACCAAGTGTATTTATTTAAACATGCCCCACGCAAGCAAAGGGGTACATAGTATGTTTGCTGTTTTCACTGAGTTGAATCTGCTGTTCTAAACAAACCAATATTGATCTCCCCCCCCCCTTTTTTTTTAAAGCCAGCTGGTTACGGTCCTTTGCAATCATGTTTTCTTACAACTCAATGTTATTAAGTGCATAATTTGACTAAAAACACTGAACATTTCACTTGCTAATTATCTCTCTCATCGCCAGCTTGGCAGCTCAGAAGTTTCAGCTTTGAAACAGGGACAGATATTCTTTAATGTTCTAATGCAGCTAATGAAACAAAATTCGTGGGGAGCATTCTCCAAGAAGCAACATACCCAGGCAAGCACACAAAAATTTGCAAGGGACCTGCTTTTCTTCATGAATGGCTTAGTGCAAAGCAGCCTGTTTTATGCTGAACAGCAATTCACTGCAAGCCAACAGCCGTTTTAATGAAAAACAGATTCCTCCAAGTTGTTTGAGGCTCATCAAAATCAGAAACAACAACAAATCTCTCCCTGGGAGTTTGTCTCACTGCTCCACATATAGTACAATTCTCCTTGCCCAAGCACAAGGAGGGGGAGGGTGAATTCTGTCACCATCTATCACAAATCTAGGGTGACCAGATGTAAAAGAGAACAGGGCTCATCTGCATTTGAGATAATTTCAGTGTGAGATTGCTTAATTGAAATTGCTAGTGCAGTGGAATTGCTTGCGCAGAGTTCTACAGCCAGATTGTTGACTGGGACCAGAAGGTCTGAACATATTCCACCAATTATGTTCTGATAGCACTCGGTACTGATTAGCATCTGGTTCAATTCAAAGTGCTAATTTTGACCTTTGAAATCCTATACAGCTCAGGATTGTAATACCTCGAGGACTGTGTCTTCCCATATGATATGAACCAGCCTGACCTCTACAGTCTTCATCAGAGGCTCTTTCTCCATATGCCATACATGAGGGAAGTTGGAAGCGTGGCAACATAAGAAGGGGCCTTTCCGGTGGTGCCCCCTCCCCTGTATGCATAATTGTTCTCCTGAAGGAGATGAACCTGGCACCATACTTATCAGTCTTCAGGCATCAGGCTAAGCTCTTTTTGTTCCCCATGGCTTTCTTTGCCTCCTTGGTGGTGTTCACCTTTTAGAAGAGGGGGTAGGACTTGTCCTTATTTATGTCATTGGGCAAACGTTTTATGTACAGTCATACCTCAGGTTGAATGTGCTTCAGGTTGAGCACTTTCAGGTTACACTTTGCGGCAACCCAGAAGTAACGGAGCACATTACTTCCGGGTTTCGCCGCTTGCGCATGTGCAGACGCTCAAAATGACATCACGCGCATGCGCAAAAGCGGCAAAACACAACCCGCGCACATGCAGACGTGCCGTCGCGTCTTTCGTTCCATTCAGGATGTGAACGGGGCTCCGGAACGGATCCCGTTCGCATCCCGAAGTACTACTGTATTGTGCATTATTCACAGTTTTAATCCCCCCCCCCCCCGTTTTGAATTGCTTTTGTTGTACCGGCAACTCCTGTTTCGTGCACATTCAAAGAATGCGCAACCATACATGTGCGGGACATTTTCGAGGGTGTAACGGGGGCAGAAGACTCCCCACTGCAGACTGTCGCCAATTCATGGAAGGCACTTGAAACAATTGGGGGGAGGAGCAGAACTAGCGCTCTCACCCCCACTGTGATTACTTGCACTAGGATTGTAACGCCTGTGTAGGGCTACAGTCACCTCATAAACAGAACTCTAAAAACTGACAATGCTACTTGACCCATTTCACCCCAGAGGCTTGCTGCAATGTGAATTCTCGAAGCCGCTCTAATTCTCGCAGCCATCTTTTCAAGGTGCTTCCTCAAAAAAGAAAAGAAAAGACACTGTAATAATGAGAATCAACATTTAGTTCTTAAAAAGGGCTCTAGGTTCTCCTGATTGCATATAAAAACTCAAAAGCACTGTTCCAGTAACACCTAGAGGCAAGTAAAAAGAAGACTGATATCTGTTTCTGAAATCTCATTATTTTGGGCGGCAGGGTGCGGGAGTCTGCCTTGGGGGTTTGGAGCTTTCAAGAGCGATAGCGCTAAAGACTTCTCTGCGTGCTGAGGAAGGCAAAGAGATAAGAAAATATATTCAAATCCTTGAGACTGTACTCAGGTTTTTAAAAATAAAGAGGCACCTAAATATTATTTAAAAGAGCTCCACTGGACTGGCGACCAATTTGTTCCCAAGCTCCAACTTGCTGTTTCCTTTATAGCCCTGAACAGTTTGGGGCCAGGATACCTTGAAAGACCACCTCTTCACTTATGAACCTGCTGATCCCCCATAACATCAGCTGGTGAACTTCCTCTTGCATTTCCCGCCTATGTCTGAGGCACGTTTGGTTAGAACATCCAGGTTCCTGTCAGAATTATTTTTATTTTATTTTATTATACCATATTTATATGTTCACTCACAATACAGCAATCCAATACTGTATTTTCTCTAGGTGGCACGAAGAAAATTAAAGTAATAAAATACAGTTTCAAAACACCATAAAGCGGTTCTTTTTCATAAGGAAGAAATAAAATGGGAACGCAAGAATAGACAGAGAAGCCAAGACTATAAAAACATAGGTTACATGAAAAGTTTGGGTGAATAAAATTATCTTGGCCTGGTGCCAAAAACATAGCACTGACACCGAGTTAAACCCTATGGGATGGCAATTCTAAAGCTGGGGTGCCATCACTGAGAAGGCCCTGTCCCTAACAGCTATCTGCTTTACTTCACTTCCTGCCATCTGACACCATGGGCTGGTTCAGACATAAACCCAAAACAAATAGCAGATTCCAATTTTGGCATGCTGGGAAAGCAACAAATCAGTTGGCCAGTTTTAATGAAATACAGTGGTACCTCTGTTTACGAATTTAATCTGCACCAGAAGTCTGTTCTTAAACCGAAGCCGTTCTTAAACCAAGGTGCGCTTTCCCTAATGAGGCCTCCCGCCGCCAGTGCCCTTCTACCGTTCGGATTCCATTCTTAGACCGAGGTAAAGTTTGCAAACCGGGACACTATTTGCAGTTTTGTGGAGTTCGTAAACTTAATAGTTCGTAAAGAGGGCTGTTCTTAAACCGAGGTACCACTGTATTAGACTATATTTTCCGACTTTCTTAGAAACCAGGAAGGGAGACAGGGAACTGTGGCTTACAAGAGAATGTGAGCCTAGGGTTCCTTAAAGAATCATTCACATAACCATGGTTTGGCATTCATGTCTGAACCACCTCTGTAAGTGTTTTGTCCTCGAATGCTCAAACACAGGGGTGGGGAACCATTATCAGGCTGCATTAATCTACAGGAAGTCCCATTCCAGTAGCCGACAGGGTGAGAACCACACCCACATACAATCACAAGCAATCACACACATATATTATATCCGATGCACATAGAGGTCCATGTTTAACTATTATAATCTCCACTCAAATTTCACCTTCCATTTTCTTCATATGCTTTTTATGGAGTATGTGGTTTCTTTATTCCTTGTAAAAAAACCTCTCCTTTTCCTGCATTAATTGTGCAAGAAGCAAAAAGAAGGCAAACTCCAAAATGCAATTGTATCCCAAAAATTGCATGCATCAAATTACAAAATGCATGGGCAATTTTTGCATATTTGCAAGGAACCTAGGTCTCTGCTGAGGCATTTCACTATTGCAGAGGAAGGAGCTACATTTGAACACTTTGCACAGCATCAAAGGCCTTCTCCTTCTCAGCTGCTGACCGCTGAACAGCTGACGGGCAGGAAGGGGCTCTGAGGGCACAGCAATCCTAATAGGTTTTTCCCACCAAAAGTGATTCCTGACAGTCTACAGACACTTAGGGACGCCATGAGAACCTGCATCAAGCTTTGTCACTTATAAATAAAGGAGCACCTCATCTGCTGGGTGTTAAGCACACATTTAGCACATCACAGCAGACTGTTTGGAAACGAAGAGTTGTAGCCAACATATAACACTTCCGAGTTGGGAGACCGGCAGGAGGGACCAACATTAATAAACTGCCGGTGACTAAAGCAATGGAGGTTAAAGAGAAGTGCCAGGACTACAGCTGAGAAGGACTCCGAGGGGACTGTCGGCCAAGCCTTTCTAGCAGAATGTCTGGGAGGAAAAATATGGCTTTAATAAATGCAATGACATGGCCAGAGGATGCTCCAGTAAGTAAGACCAATCATTTTGCAGGAGCAGAAAGAAGGGGCCTCTAATATATCACTGGCTCGTAATTTAAAGAAAGGGGTGTGCAAACGCAATACAGGTCAAGTTCTGCCATGGGTGGAATTAAGACACAGCAAACCAAGGATAGATTTGTTCTCTCTCACTACATCACCCTGCTTATTCTGGGGTATGGGGAGTGGTCAATTTATTGCAGGATATTAAATAGCTCTCTGCCTCCTGTCCATTGAAAATCCTGCTCAGGTTCCATTTGGCATCTGACATTTACAGTGCCTCTATATTCCAACCTCTCATCATGAACTTCAAGACAATATCCATGGGGGTTCCTATGTGGTTTCTCATCCAGGAAGTGACCAGACCAAGGCCTGCTAAATTTCACAAAGGTAATTTTAACATGTGCTCCCAGACCATGTGGCCAGAAGCAGCTCACACCACTTCAATCCTAGGGACAAGAAATTAGTATGAGAAGTGAGTTTCTCAGGACTTTGAATTAGGTACCCTTTATCATTTTCTGTACTTGGGTGGTACAATCACAGAGTACATGTAAGCCTGGCTTATGGGCTCGGTGCTTGCTGAGCGACATCCAGCTCCTTTCATTGCTTTTCTTTAGTGCTTGGCAGTAACAAGCTCTTTCCCCCCAGTAGTTGCTCCACTTAGAGCTTCTCCCTAGTTTGTTTCTCACTTGAATGCACATGCTGGAAGCAAAGAGAGTGTGCGCGCACACACACACACACACACACACACACACACACACACACACACCAAGAGGAAATCAGATCCAGGACAGCCAGCTCAAAATGTGACTACATATTTCAGAATCCAAACCAGAGAGGTATACCCACTCCCTCCTACTAAAGCCAACAGTTTATCTCCATTTCCCTGACATTAGGTATGGGGAGAAATAATTCACTTTGCATTTAAAGGCGAACTTATTGAATTTGCAGTTCCTGAAACAATACATGAACCAAATTGCTGCCACCTTCTCCGAATTTTGCATCTTCTCCAGCCAAGTAATGTGTACAAAAATGCATATCCTAGGGGAAAGTGTGCATATTGTTATAAACCACCCCACTCTCTACCTAGTGGTAGCAAGATTCCAGCAGTCTTGACACTTAACCAGGGTTTGTGTTTGTTTGGAATGATGGCATGGCAGATACAGCTGTGTCTTTATAAAATATGGTTTATTCATACATATTTACGTTTGACAAAGTGGAGAACTTTACACCCAAAGAGGGTCTCTTGTTGTTCCCCTCATAGCTTCAGCAGGCTTGGTTCCAGAGTGGAAGCCACCTATGCTACTCAGCCTCTCCCAGACAGAATTGAATGGAGTTCTGGCTCCTCCCCCCTTCTTCCCAAAAACCCTTGATCAAAAACCTCTGTTTAAAAGGGCACGATTTTTCCTGTGGTGACATCACACCCGCTGTCACCCTGGCAACTGACCCCTCCCAACTCTACTATTGCATTTTGCTAACTAACATTGCAGCTGGAGGAGGAACTCCACACACACCTATTGTCTGATGCTGAAAGTTTCAACTTTTGTCAGGGTAATGAATCTGTCATCACCTTTCTTTGCTCTTTGATGACACCTCTCTAAGCCAAACTCCTGGGGAAGCTGCCTTAACTTATTTTTTTAGGCCTTGCTAAATCGGTTGATCAAACAACCACCTTTACTAATTTCAGAAATTATGGGGAGAACTCGGCACCCAGGAATTTTCAGGTATTCTTGCTCCCCTGCAAACCCAATACAATATAAATGCATGTTACTGAAAATAACATTAAAAATGCATTAGGGAAACTTTGCAAAAAAATGTGCATATTAGGAGAAATGCTGAAATAGTGCTGAACAACACAAACTGAACTGGAAAAATGAGAAACCAAAATCTCTACCAAACAAGGGCAAAGTCTGCTGCAGCAACTATACATGGGAAACAATTCTTAATGAAAAGGCAACTCCATCTGCACTCCAATGCAGTTGTGTTTACACATGTGAAGTAGAAGGACAAAGGCTGTGGCTTGGTGGAACAGCATGTGCTTTTTTTCATGCAAAAGGTCCCAGGTTCAATCCCCAGCATCTCCAGGTACGGGGGCAAGAGATTCCCTGCCTGAAACCCTGGAGAACTGCTGGTCAGTGCAGTGCATAAAACTGAGCTGGATGAACCAATGGTCTGACTCAGTATAAGGCAGCTTCCTATGTTCTTACAAGCATTGCAAGGGATGCTGACAGTATGTGCTTCATGTCACTGGGGCATTTGCCAGTCAAGGTGCTACCCGTTTAGGGCTGCTTACCCAGATGTACAATGAGGCTGCACTGGAATGCAGAATGAAGCAGGAATTATTCTGTGATTTATTTATTTTTTTAATCAGCTCTGGAATGGACAACATTTCTCTGCTATTTTTGCTGTGATCTCAAACACCACTCGAAAGGGCATCTAGGACCGCAGGTTAAAGAAGAACAGTAGCTGCTTTAAACCAAATTTGCACCTCAGCAGGTAGCCACAGGTGTCGCGGTATCTTGGGAATTAGACTTCCCCATAATTTTTGGAGGCACTTGTGTATCTTGTCATGTCAATGAAGTGCCTTTGAATTGAAATTGATTTTAACAGGGCAAACAGGAGAGACAAAGAGTGAGAAGCCAAAGCGTTCTACAGAATGGCAATGTTGTACAGGGTGCCTCATTGAGCTTTTGACTAATTAGCACATATTGGATTTTTGTCCCATTAGTGCTTTCCATACAGTTTCTGCCAGAGAGCTACCCAGCAGTTCCATTCTTCATCCTGCTTAAGTCAGAAAATGCATGCCCTTCTTGATATTGGGTCCGGGTGGGGAAGTCGGGAGATAACAGACTCTAAAGTAGGAACAGGAAACTCACAGCCATTCAGACATTGCTGTACTACAACTCCCAGCATCCCCGATCACTGACCAGGCTGTCTGAGGCTGGCGGGCACTGCAGTCCAACATCTTGAGGACCACATACTCCCCACCCTTGATAGGAACGTAAGAGGCAATGGCTTGATCAGGCCAGGGCTCCCCCCTAGCCGAACCTCCCGTTCTCCAGTGTCTGAGTGCAACAGCAATACCCCGACATGCATTCTAATAAGCTGTGCTTATTTATTGAATTTATGTTTTTACCGCTGGGTTTTGTTTGCTTTCAACACCATATTCTTCTGATTCATGGATTATTTTCTAGATTGCTGTATGACCTGCTCTGTGACCATCTATGGTGAAAAGCAGTCTATAGGTACCTGGAAATGAATAACTCATAAAATAGATCCTCATCTCCTGCATCCCCCAGCCTACTTTACAAGATTGTTGGAAGGATTATTGAGATAACGTATGTGTAGCATTTGGAAACAAGCTATGTAAATGCCAGGTATAAAGTCAACAACTGTTCTTATTTGCTGTTGCTGCTGTTGCTGCTGCTGCTCTGGGAAACGCAGAGCAGTGTTAACCCTCCTTTCCAACCCCAACCCCCCAAAGTGGCAACTTCTTAGGCATTCTATCGGGGCATTCGGCTAATTAACTGCACAGCTCCCAAACCGTGTCAATGAAAGCAGATGGGTTGGGAAAGCCAGATGGAGCAGTTCCCAAAGTGCAAAACCCGATTTATCTCCTCCTCACGTGGCAGCAAAACTGAGTAGTTCTCCTGAGCACCGTTTCCCTCTCTTTTCCTCCCCCCTGCCGCCCACTCTGGCCCCGTTTTTCATTTTAATGTTGTGCCTTGCAGTCTCCCACACCCTCCACCCACCCACCCAAATTAGCAGCAGAGAAAATGACATATCGATCCACCCGAGTCTCACAGATGGAGGGGTCAATTTGATGCAGGCTTATTTTTTTTCCCCTAGTCAGATTCCCCAGCTACTCGGAAGAAAGCCAAATGCTGATATAAACCACGGCATCAATAATCTTGCTTCCTTTCCAGTTAAAGCCCGACACTGAGCAACAGTTTGCTGCCTTTCTGCGTGACTGGCTCCTACAGGATACAGAATTAAAACAACACACCACAAAACTGGAGGAAAGCTCCAAATGCAGGCAGAGATTATGGGTCCCTCCAGACATCGCTTTTATTGTGCATTCACAATGGTTTGCGCTCATGATGGTATCGGGGCAGTTATACACGACAGTGCTTTCAAAATTTATTTGCACCTGCAAAGGTTTAGGGGTGGTCATGCACCTGTTTCCAATCAGTTCGTGTCTGTTCCCTTCTTATACCACAAATGTTCCATTTTATCTTCTGCCCTGCTATAGTACAGGAGTGACCCTCCAGAAGGCAATGATGGGGTAACATTGGAGAAGAATCACAGAACAATTAAGAAAGTCAAATGATGTGTGGATGGTCCAACATAAATCCAGGGCTAATGCACTTCTATTGCCCTCCAGGCCTCTCTATCAAATACTCATGGTGAATACCTATTTATCCAGCTGGGAAAGCCTGTCGAAAGAAACTGTCTTCAACAATTTCCAGAAAATGCAGAGAGTGGGTGCCTGTTATATCTCAACAGCAATACTGTTCCACAGAACAGGGGCAGCCACACGTAAAGCCCTGCTCTGCGTTACTGCAGGAGATCTTTGAAACTTGCAGAGGAAACTATCCAACAGACAGAAACAATCTACTGGGTTAATAAGGGATAATAAGGTGGGCTTATTATCCTGTACTTGGCTAAGCTGTACTTGGACTGCATTGGGACTTCTTTCATATTTCATAATGAAAATTTTCACAAGCCGAAATTTCATTCTGAAGTGTCAAGATGCTATGAGATCTTGAAACACCTTTGATTTGTGCTTGGAAAAAGCCTCCCACAACACTACAGTCCAAATCTTGTTCCCTACCGCCTGCCCACAGCTATTTTAAAGAAATGGGAGATCTGATCGTCTATTTCAAATACCACATCTAATTTTGGCCTTGAACCTCATATATGCAAAGCATTTGCTGTGCAATGGCCATATGGTTGCATGCGTTCAATATAAGTAAGGATGCCTTGCTTTCTGTACTTCCCATTCTTGTAGAATGAATTCAGGGTTATCAATGGCCTTTCCATGTTTCTTTTGTACAGCAGAAGGTTCAGGAAGGATCCTTGTGGCTGGAAGCACAAGCAAGGGAAAAGATGCTGTAAGCGTTTTATGTTCAGATGCTGCTGCTGCTGCTGCAGCAGCAGCAACAACAACAACTACTCTGGAACTAAAACTCGTGAGCCAGAGCTGATGCTTTCATCAATGAGCAATCTCATCAATGGGCTACTGAGCTGGCACATCTGCTGTTAAAGAAATTAGACCATCTTTGCACATCATGAAATATGGTTGATTGATCACCTCTCTAGAATCTGGCAGTTCTCCCAAGGCTTAAGCACAAAAGAGGCTCTTATTTGAATCAATCATTTGTGCAGCAATGAATACACAGTCATGAACACTTGAGAAGGTGAGAAACATAGGTCAATAGCAGAACATATGCTTTGCATGCCTTAGGTCCTAGGATCAATCTCCAGCATCTCCACGTAAGAGACCAAGTAGCAAGCAATGGAAAGACCTCTGTCCAAGATCCTGGCGAGTTGCTGACAGAGCAGACACAACTGGCCTAGAAGGACAAATAGTCTGATCTAGTACTGTAGATGGCAGCTTCCAAACAAGGGACTCTGATTTTGAAACAGAGCAGATTGCTTTATGATGCCCCCATGCCCTAGTTCCCATGCGCATACACAACATGTCAGCAAGTTGCGTCTCACTTTCATCTACTAATTTGTTGAGACAAAGACTTTACTATGAGAATAGCTGAAAATGCACATTCATTCCAGGAAACAACATGACTCTGGCTGCTTCTCCTGCTGAGATTTCGGCAGTTCCAAGAGGATAATGTCAAGGATTGCAAAGACCTCACTCTGGAAGATGAAGGCAGTACTCATGCACATTAAAGCGATAAGCCACTTCAGACTCAGAGCACATCCTTTTTTGTTGTTGTTCAGCCAGGTCCACAACATTGTCAAGCTCTTTGCAGATAAATTTATTCTCCATTCCAAAGCAGAACTGCAGATTTACACCTTAGAGGTCAGATCTAGAGACAGCCACAAATGGCATCCTGTCCTTAAAATTTCTTTGGAAGCCCCATCTTTTGTTAAGGTTTGTCTCATGGCCAACCATGGATAGTGATCTGATGATATTCCACAGTACAATTCCAGGTCACTGCCCTATGATATTATGTAGGGTGCAATGCTATGAGCACAATTTCCTCCAATGGCCTAAGTGATTTTATAGGTGCAAGTGCAAGCAGTCTTTCAGGTATCCTGGTCCTGAGTTGTTCAGGGTTTTGTATGTTAACAACAAGACCTTGAACATGGCCCAGTAGCTGATCTGCAGCCAGCACATTTTCCAGAGCACAGGTGCAATATGTGCAGACCAACAACCTGGCTGCTTATTATAATAATAGTAATACAAAAATTTGATGTTTCCTCCTTTTGGCTACTGCAAGATCCACTTACATCAACTTGGCCGAGAGACAGCGATGAAGCTATCAACAACAGCCTGATTCCAGGCAGCTGCAGTGCCTACCCAGAAACAAAGGTACAGGACGCTGAACAACAAAATGAAAGCTAAATCCCACTTTAGGCAACATTTCTGCTGTGAGTTTACCCTGGACTTTTGCCTGAAGACCCGGGCTAGGGGCCGAATAACATATAGCCTTGCGTTCTTTCCAACCACACACCCTCGGCAGTTAACAGAGTGTCCTGGGCAAGAAACACTTCATTAATCAGCTTGAGGGAGAGTTGGCTGGCAGCAACACAAGGGGACCAATTATGTTCCTCTTAAAGTCTGCTCATACTTTTGTTTATTGGGTGACACTTCAAGAATAGGGATGCCCAAGGGGTGCTTAGCAGAATCTCATTACCCAAAGTGTGGCAGTTCGGATAGCAAGGACCTCCAACCTTCTTCCTCAAACAGTTGCTATTTTTTCCTTTATGTTTTGGAGTGTCTTTTTGCTGGGGAGGGAGCATGCATGGGATTTTTTTTTTTTTAATCATTATAAGGAGAGAAAAACAAGGCCCAATTCAGCAATAAGGGGAGGGGGGGAAACAGGCTGTGGAGCAACGATAAGCAGAACATTCAGCTGCCGCCACAAAATCTCCTGAGGTTCTGGAGAACTTGACAAAGTGCTCAAGTTTTGTCAGAAGGACCAAAAGAGATGCCAGCTACAAGATTCACTTAGAAAATAAATCCCCTGGCTTGGCTACTCCAAACACACCTCTAGGGACCCTGTTCTATCCCATTTGAATATAAGCGCATAAGAACAACTCTGCCAGATCAAACCAGTGGCCCATTATCCTGTTCTCCAGCAGACGTTCCCCCCACATACCCCCTAAAATCTGTTCTGGGGGTTCCCTCGAACCCTCTGGGGTAGATCTGGGGAGGGCATAGGGTGCATATGCGGAGAGGGATGGGAAGGGGGAGTATGGGTTGTGAAAGCATAACTCCTTGTTGCTAACAGAACAAATAGACTGGCTGACACCCTGAAGCAGAGAGTCTATTGGTGGAGGCTGCCCACATTATATACAATCTCAATTTTGCAGGGTTCTAAATCAGGTGGGGTGCCTTCACAGACAGAGGAGACTCCATGTTTCAGACTTTGCAGTCTAACTTATGTAGAGTGATGGGCATAGCAACATGGGGCAAAGTTGAGCATGCTATTCCTGGCTTGCCCTGTTCATGAATAGGACATTTGCAAGTCCCAGACTTTCCCAGGGCTTTGGAGCTATACTTTTCTCCCCGACACATCAAGCAGGTCCTGCTAGCCTTGGAGCAAAAAGACCAGCAAGTCAAAGAATAACTCCACAAGAGTTCTGGGGTATATTTTCAAAAACAAGCAGCTGCTCTGTTGGGGCTGTAGAGAAATTATTCTGTTAAAAAAATATATATTGGAAAATTAGTAGTGGGTGCCTTGAAAGTCATTGCAGTGGGGTGTTGTTTTGAATGTTGATAGGCCTCAAGAATGCTTGGAGACTCCAAAACCAGGAGAAGAAGGGAAACTGAAACTTTTTAAAAGAGATCAAAACCACATTTGCGTAGTTTAAAATGCACACAATGAATTGGAGAGCATGGAATCAAAGATACGAATAAGGCAGCTGGAAAGAACCAGGCAACGATGAAAAAGTTTTGGTAATGAAAGTGAAAATCATCTTGGCAGGTGAAGTCAATGAAATATTTAAAGGGTTTATGTCAAGACTATGAGAATTTGCATGCACGTGACAAAGAAACCAAGGCTGCATCCGCCGTACCTATTTATTGTGACATACCCATATTTAGTTCACTCAGTTTTTACAAGCCAATTACATGAAGCTGTGAAAAAAACACTCCGCCTCTTATCCCCCCCCCCCCATTCAGCTTCCTTCCTCCCCTATGCCCCCAAGCTCAGAAAATCCAACTTTTTTAGTTTTAACACAATGGGACAGCTGCAAAATCTCCCCAGATGTAGCTGACCAGTTGAATCACAGAATTATAGAATCACAGAATTGTAGAGTTAGAAGGGATCCCATATGGGTCATCTAGTCCAACCTCTGCAATGTTATTTGGATTCTAAAAGTCTAGAAGCAAGAGTTGCTATTCCACTTGCAGATTAAAGCGCAACAGCAATGCTCAACTGTGCCTGCTAAACTGATAAATTGTCCACCTCTGGAAACACCCAGGGATGCTATCTAGAACAGAAAGGCTGCTTTGAAAATTAATAGCCTCTACAGCCAGAAACTCGGCAAGTTCAAGATGTTCACCTCCTCCAGGGGAAGCCTGGAAATTTTGCTAAGGAAACCGAAGACCCATTCGGCAGCTACTATGAGCAGGATGATTCACTTGGGAAAAACAGTCCCATTGATTAGTACACACTAGTCTGTGTTATGTACATGCAAATCTATTTCACAGCTTATAGCGGAATTCATGGCAGATTCTGCAAAACACAAATCTGACATGGTAGCTCAACAACCACAACCTAAGACCACATTTGCCACAGCAAAAACAAGCTAAAAGAACAAGGTTGTGCAAGGCTTGCAAGAGGGCTTAACTGTTAAGGTACAACAGCATTACCTTCCCAAACCTTCTGTGGCCAAGATAAAGAGAAGTGTTTAACCAATCCCATACTCAAATCTCCCCTGAAAACGTGGCCCCCTTTCTCCCATTTGGCCTTATTTCCAGACTCAAAGCCAACCTTGTAGGCAGGGACATTACTTGCAGGGGAGAATCAGCAAGTTAGCAAGGCTAATTAATGGGGATTTGCAGGAGAGCATTGGTGGGTGGACGGACCCACTCATTCGCCCCCTGCAAATCTCCATCCATCACCCATCATTCACCTTGCAAAGCAAAGACTACAATCAGGTGCTCTGTAACACATTATTCTGCCCCAAGAAGTATAAAGTTTTTGAGTGGTCATGGGCCAGATGGCAGCTGCAGTAATGTCCAGGGGATCAATTTTATGTTATTTTAAATTTTATTTCATTTTGCTCCTGCTGCTACTCTTGAAATTTGCGAGACATTTGTGGTAAAGGAAGGTGGTACATTCTGCAGATCAATCATGCTTGGGCTATTAGGAGCTAGACAGTCGACTGACAATTTTTAGTGTTACAGTTTTGGTTTTAAAATATGGCTTATAGCATGATTGTCACTACTTAGGCTTTTTGTTTTTTTTTGGCACTGTCCCTGCCTTCTTTAGTTTTACTGGATTTTTGAAATTCATGCATTACAGCTTATAAATTGGCATCTCTTTCTTTTTATGGTATTTTAATATGATGGCCTTGTGACTTGCACCATTAATAAACTGAACCAAACAGCCTCTCCTCCAGAACAGAGACTGAGCCAATAACAGAGTTGGAACTTCTTCTTTAATAAGAAGTACTTCTGGGTTGGTTGGTTGGTTGGTTGGATGGTTGGTTGGTTTGCTTTTGTTGTTGCTGCTGTTGTTGTTGTTATTGTTTTGCCAATGCCCAGTTTTGCTCCACTACAGCAAGGAGTCACGGAGGAGTTCTTCACCCTTTACACATAATATCCCTGCCCCATCCAACTCACATCCTCTGGGGCATTAGGGGCTGACACACAGGTGTGGGGGTAGGTGATGGGGACTTATTCTCATGCACGCAAACAGGCTTTGGCATATTGAGTTGACAAGACCAATAGTGGGTCCTACGATCAAGAAGGTGCTTTCTGCAAATGCCGTTGAGACGGGGCTCATCAACCTGGGAAGGCAGCCCATCTAGGAGAAGGAAAACTCTGATCCTAAACCTTTGCAGCTAAGGACTTCCATGCACACTGCCCAGGATTGCTGATGCAGTGGTTTGACTTCACCCCCAGAGGCACACTCCATTGTCTCTTGTGACAGACAGATGTGAACAATATTGGCTAGCTAATATGCTGGCTGAATAAATGGTGCTCCTTTCCTAAAGCCGTGAGTGCCTGCATCAATCAAAGGCCCCCTCCCACCTGAAGAGGCATTTCATGAAAGGCTCTGATGTTATACATTTGCTTTGTCAACATGTGATGTGCCCACTGCGCTTTTTCAAAAACCAAAAAGGGAAAAAAGAAAGAAAAGAAAAGAAAATCCTGGAAGATGACTCAGAAAGTACAATCTTCTCATAAACAATAGGAAGCCGCTCTGAATTAAATACACAAATTTAGCATGGGGGGAAATGTAAAACTCATGCATTTTAAGTAGATTGGGTTGAGCGTCAATGAACAGCGACAAAAAAAGTCACTCTGTGATCTGGTTGCAGATGCTTTGAAGGAAGCTTCCTTGCCAGGGGAACCAAGGCTCCTCTTACTACCGTGCCCCAAAATTCACCTTTCTTGGATTCAGCATGGCATACCTTGAATTAGTCTTTCATACACTAATTAGCAACTGATGGCACCATGATAGTTCCTGACTGACTTTTCCTTAATGCTACTCATTAACTGCAGACTGGGGGGAAGAACAGAAGCCAGCCACAGCCTCACCTCTTCTAATAAAAATGACTGCTTCATAGCTGGAAACAAGTTATAGTGCCCATGCAATTCAGAACCAGCAGGATCCCCTGCAACGTCTGAAAAATGAAAAATTCTCTTGGCATAAGCCAAGAGAATGGTCAAGCTATGGAGGCTCCTAATATATTTATTTCTCTCTTATTTAAAACAGGCTAGATTGCACAAAGGGCAGACCTCCCTCTTTGCCAATTCCCCAGAAACAAACTGCCCTACGCACACACAAGCTGCTATCTGCCATGGCATTAGCAGTTGCATGGTCTGTATTTGGCTAATAGCAGATTACTGCGGGGGCTTGCAATGGGATATTGGCACAGGGGAAAGAGTAAAAGCAAAAACCCATTCCTGCTTGAAACCCTGGTGAGTCTGGTAAGCAGGTCAGTGTAGACAGCAATAAACCAGATGGACCAATATTCATATAAGGCAGCTTATTGTGCAAAGTGAAGGACACATTTTTGCGCAGATAGCCATACAAGTGGGTTTGAAAAGGAAGGAAAAACACACAAGTCAAAAAGCGTGGCCCATCTGCAGGGGGAGGTCCAGCTCAGAATCCATACATGCATCAATTGAGAGGCAATGGCAGAGAAGGCAGAAAAACCCACATCTGTGCACAGCCTTAGAAGCCAATTGTGTGGTGATGTGGGAGCACCTGGAGATCTCTCCCAAGCATAAGCAGCTCCCACAATCCCCACTCTTTTGTTTGTTAATTGTTTTAAACTCTGGTGAAAATTGCACCATTGCTCATTCTGGAATGCAACTGAGTCCCGCTTCCTTTTGTTCTATAAATATGCAACCTTTGCATTTTATATTGTCAGCGCTCCCACAGCAAGAATGGATGGGTGAAAAAAGCAGGAGGGGAGGGTCCAACCAACCAGGTGGCTCTGACAAACTCCATCCACAAGTAAAAGCCCTAAGCCCAATGGGCAGGATTCTGATCACACAGCTTTTTCTTCTTCTTGGTAGCAAGAGGATCAGTTTTAACAAGGAAGTTTGCCCCTCTTCAGTCTGGTTCCATTTCAGCAGAGCGATGCTAGGCTTTTGTGGACCCAGATGCTGTTTGTGGACACAGATGCTATTCTTGTGCTTTTGACGGGCAACGTTAGGATTGCGTCTAGCTCAGACCCTGTAGGCCCTGCAGAGAACCCACAGCAGTGCAAAGCCAACCCAAAGAGACCCATTTCAGGAATGCTTTGTCTGAGTACCTCAAGAAACATTTGGACCCCATGATGCTCATCTATCCCCCTGCCCCTGGATTTCAGCAGCAAAGAAACACAGCAAGCTGCCTTATACTGATTCAGAGCACTGGTCCATCTACCTTGGTACTGGTAGTGGCTGTCCATGGTTTCACGCAGGACATTCCATGACCTACCTGGAGATCCTGGGGATTGAACTTGGGACCCTCTATATGCAAAGCAGATGCTCTTCCACGGAGCTACAACCCATCCACTCCAAAACTTATTGAAACTCAGACTTACTGAAGTAACCAGACAGCTCTGTTGCCACAGGTCTATGGCAGGTCTATACTCTGAAGGAGGAGGAAGACCCACACAATGACCCAGCAGAAGACTAGGCAGAGGCAGAATTAGCAGTGGCTATATAAATCTCTGTTTCCTCCAAATCTTTGCTAGGTTAACAGCTCCCTTTTGAGGTTATTACTAATCTCCAGCACCTTTGAACCAGTTTTCCCCGGCTCAGTTTCTGCTCCTGCTGCACCTTCAGCACCTGATCATGAACATGAGGCAGTCCACCTCCCACCATCACTTTCCAGAGTGTGGATTTTTTCCCTCTTCCCTCTAACTAGGTCATCCAAAGAATCTGATTTGTAGGCGATTCAGGACACACAAAAGGAAAGCCCTCCTTTCCACAATGCATCATCAACTTATGGAACTCACAGCCAAAAGATTTGGTGATGGTGGACTTTAAAGGCAGGAGTTAGATAAATTCATGGAGGAGGGTAGGTTGAATCCATCCAGGCTTTTAAGTGCCTATAACGACCCTTCAAACCTCAATTCCTTCCTGCCCATCACTGCTGTCTCTGCTTGTTTCTCTGCTGTTACTGTGGTTGGCATCCCTCTGTCTCAGGAGACAATGGAAGAGTGTGCCTTCAGGGGTGCAGATACTCAACCTGTACCCCCATCAGCAGATGTCAGCATCTTAAGAAAACATAGCAGCTGCAATTGGGACTGCACATTCCACAGGTGATAACCTGCCGCCCCCCCCCCCCGGCTGCACGTGAAACAGGTGTGCTGAGGTGACTTGCCTGAAGTTGAGCAATGTTTCCCACACTGGCAGAAAGAGCAGTGGTGGGTTTTAAGAGAAGCTCAGAGTGTCCACAGAGCAGGTCCCCCTGCCTGCTAGGTGGCCTCTTGCATCTGTATCAGGAGAGAGGCTTTGCTCAAATGGGCAGCAACCACAGCTCAATCTGAGTGCACATGCATGTAGGAAGTCCCAAATTATATCCAAAGCATCTTTTGTTTGGGCAAGTGAGTGTGCGTTTCTGTATTTCATCATACCTGCAATGGCTTATGGCTACAAGCAACAAATATTTATCATACTATAATCCTTCATCTACTGTACCCCACACTGTTCAGTGAACTTCCCTGTCACTGAAAAGCCCATTTTAAAAAAATGTGAATTTGTGCACAGGGACAACAGAGCGCTTTAATCCACTTTAATTGCAGAAACCTGCATTTCCTGGTATGTGCTTGAATCCATGCTGCAAAATATTGACAGGCCAGAGATGACCTGATTCACTTGTATAAGACAAGCTTCCTGCATCCCTTAAATGCCTAGCTATCTAGGAAGACAAACATGTCCTTTCCTGGCACGCAACAAATAAGCATAGTGGCAAGGATAATGTCAAACGAAATTACGCCGGTTTTTAAAACAGCAGAGAGAGAGAGAGAGAGCACATGCTAAGCAGACGTGTAATTACAACTGTGGCGCCTTGATCAGATTATTAGCAGTGCTAATTAAGCAGATATAAATAGCAACATCAGGCTCAGTTTTCCAGGGGCAGGGAAGGGGGGGCAGGGAGGGGGAAAGTCTTCTAACCTGCAGTCCTCCCCTTCTATGTGGAGACATTCCATGCTACATAAGAATAGAGACATACGCTTTCCTTTGAGCACCAGAGATTACCAGAGAGGCACTGACTGTGCCAAGTGCAGGCTGTGTCAGCGATGATGCCCTCCAGGCAATACAGGCTCTCACATGCTGCTGCAACTCAACATCATCACTTATTCTAGTCGGAGGAAAAACCACAGAGCTTGCGCCTATCTGGGGCTCCCCACCCCACCGCCCTGCAAGACTCTGCTAATCTCAGAAACTGTAATGAGGTAGATAATGACCTGATGTGATCTGGAGCTAGCTAATGTGCAATAGGAATTTTGCCTGATGTGCAGTGGAGCTGAGACAGAATGCTAGCTCCCTGGCATTGCTGGATAAATCCAGCAGGGGCATTTCGGCACCCACTTCCAGGCTATATCCGTCCTGCGATGTATACTGCATATAGAATCAGACGCCTACTTCCCAGAAATTGACCCAATGTAAATGTGGCCACCCTACACAAAATCACACAGATTGGGGGCCCATCAGCAAATGCGTAGAGGAAGTTAACACAAAGCTGTCCCCTCCTCCTCACTCCTATAAGCATCCTTTATATAGGGGGGGGGGGATGGTGGGTTGAGATGGACTCTTTCTCATATACTTATTTAAAGGATTTTTGCCTTTCCAAAAAGGAACACAGACAAGTTTATAGATCAATAAAAACTGCAAGCACCAGGCTTACAATCTAAAATAGACAGCACAAAAGGAAAAGGGGATCAGGAGGGAGGAAGAGAAAAAGAAGCACCAAACTCCGCCCTTGCAGAGGAGTGACTGTATCCCTCACCTGGAAACCAGCTACAGTTTATTTATTTTAAAGAATTCTGAATGACCCTTCATCCAGACAGATTCCAGGAGGGCGATGGACGGAATTATGAAATGAAAACAAAGAGCTATAGCTAAAAAGCAGGCAGACAAAAGTAACCCCCAATTGTAGGGAGGGGGGATCGGTTCCAGTTGACGAGCCAGATGTTCCCTCTGCTGCCGCCGCTGCCAAACACACGGTGGGCCAAGTATGAGAGGTGGGCAGAGCCACTTGCCTGCCAATCCCCTGGCATCACATTGACATCAGGGGAGATGCTTTCATCAATGTGGTTTGAAATTAAGCCACACAGGGACAAGCTCCAACAACCAGCTGATCACTAGGGTTTTGCTAATGCCACAGATCATACAGCCCAACCCTGTTTTTACCTGCTCCACAGTTTATGTTCTTCGCTGCTGCCTTAGTGCCTGGGCAAGCAAGCATTAACCTGGTGCCAGAAATATTCATGATAGCAGCTAATAGCAGAGCCACCTTTTTTTTGTTTGTTTGTTTAACAAATTTATATCCCACTTTTTCAAGAGATGTTCCTTGGACACTAAAAAGAAAAAAGAACCAAAGCAAAAGAAACCTAATTAAATGTAATTTAAATTCAGAATCTTAAAAACGGGCCCCTCCCCAAGCTGAAACTGACTTTCCTTTGTAGCTGACAAAACAAACTGTGGTGTGTGCTTGGTTGCAGCAGGGCACATGTGTGATGCCCATGACAGTTTCTCTGGTTTCCAGATGTGTCCATGGGCTCGGAAGAGTTGGCGATCTTTGACCTGAGCATACAAAATTTCTAAAGCTCCCTTTACAGTTAGCTGCGAAGACTGCGACAAAGAAATGGTCTCCAAGGCCCATTTAAAAAGTATTGAGGGTTGGGGCTTGCCTGATCACACAAGGGACTGAATGCCACAACTGTAGGGCCACTACCAAGAAGGCTCTATTCCATGTGGCCACCAGACAACCACCCAGGAACCTAGGCAGAGCCTCTGAGGGCCCAGGCAGGCAGTTCTTAAGTACCCTGGTTCCAAACCATTCAGGAGTTTAATCAAGCCCATACATGCACTGGCAACCAGAATTACTAGTGCAATGTAAATGCACTATGCTCCAAATGCCCAGCCACAACCAGCAGCCAGGCAGCTGTATTTTGTTCTAGGTTACATTTCCAAACTATCTTTAAAGGCAGCCCCATATTGCAAAGCACATTGCAGTAGTTCAGACTGGGTGCCACTGGAAAGCAGACACAAGGTCAGTTCTCTCCAAACAGGGTTGCAGCTTGGACCGTTATATACTCTACCATTATGTAATGAAAAGGCAAAACTCAGCACTCTGAGAATCCTGGATTCCAAAATTAAGAAGAGCAAGATGGCAAAGGTGGTGTCAAATGAACGCAGGCATCTCAGAAGTAAGGCTTCTTTCTAAAAGTCACCAGGGAACAAGGCTTCAGTACCCTACTTAATTTCTGTTGTCCTCCCCCTCACTCCCTTTAATTCGTAGAAATAGAAATATGAACAATAAGCAAACAAAACTGCATTTGCTAGGTGGAAAATGTAAATCAGTCTTCAGCTTGTTTCAGTCCAGAATGTTTCTTTATTTGTACTAAACAGGAGTGTGCACAGCTAGACCTGGCAAAAAAAGGAGATGGGGGCTTTCAGCTGCAGAGACAACTCTGCTACCCTCATTTGGATCTTTCCAGATTGTTTATTGCAGCCTGATCTCCGATCCAAAAACAAGAGTGCCTTTTAGTAAAACCTCCCTGCTACACACAGTGGCTCAGGAGAACCCCAAGAATGAGTTAAGAAGAGGATGGATTCCTGTTTGTTAATTAGTGCCCTGCAAGAAATAAGACTATGACAAAGAGGAACAATTATGTCTAAACTATTGAAGCCCCCCCCCCCCGGGAACACAGCCTCAAATCTGCTCTTGCCTCTGCAAGGCTACCCTACTACGTGCTGGGAACTGTTGGTTCATCCCAGATGCAAAACACCACATTAGCCTAATTTGTGTGCAGACAAGTATCCCCTGCAAAGTAGCTCCAATGAAATTGTTTCAGATATTGCACAACAGGGAGCCTACGCTTGCCACAGAGTGGGCTCTTGACAGTGACTCACAGGACCCCCTAGGAGACTGGAGTTGCTTTTTGTTCGTCGTTGTCCCCCCCCCCCCCGCCACTACACTATGAAACATGTCACTGATGAAGTAATCATGTGTTAGCAGCAGATTCAGATTAGCAATGGGCAGTGCATTAATGGTGGGCACCCCATGCTTCTTATTCTACTTTGTGAGCTGTTGTATGATGCCTCCCCCAACAGATGCTGGACCAAAAAAAACACACAACATGGACATTTGTGATGTTATATGATTTCAGCAGGAAGTGACGCAACATGTCCCCGATTGGAAACAAAGTAGCATATCTGCCCCCAAACCTTTTTCAGGTGCAAACAGCATTGGAAGAGGTTTCGTATCCTCACTCTAATACAGTGGTGCCTCGCAAGACGAAATTAATTTGTTCCGCGAGTTTTGTCGTCTTGCGATTTTTTTCGTCTTGCGAAGCACGGTGTCGGGAAAGTTTTGGAAAAGCTTCAAAAATCACCAAAGTCTTTAAAAACCTCAAAAAAGGCTACCACACCGCGTTCTATGAGTTGCTCCTCAAAGTCAAGTCGCAACTGTATTAACGGTGTTAAGAAAAAGGAAACAAACTTGCAAGACGTTTCCGTCTTGCGAAGCAAGCCCATAGGGGAAATCGTCTTGCAAAGCAGCTCAAAAAACAAAAAACCCTTTCGTCTAGCGAGTTTTTTGTCTTGCGAGGCATTTGTCTTGCGAGGTACCACTGTAGTGATGTATGGAAGTGAGAGCTGGACCATAAAGAAGGCTGATCGCCGAAGAATTGATGCTTTTGAATTATGGTGCTGGAGGAGACTCTTGAGAGTCCCATGGACTGCAAGAAGATCAAACCTCTCCATTCTGAAGGAAATCAGCCCTGAGTGTTCACTGGAAGGACAGATCCTGAAGCTGAGGCTCCAATACTTTGGCCACCTCATGAGAAGAGAAGACTCCCTGGAAAAGACCCTGATGTTGGGAAAGATGGAGGGCACAAGGAGAAGGGGACGAGATGGTTGGACAGTGTTCTCGAAGCTACCAGCATGAGTTTGACCAAACTGCGGGAGGCAGTGGAAGACAGGAGTGCCTGGCGTGCTCTGGTCCATGGGGTCACGAAGAATCGGACACGACTAAACGACTAAATAACAACAACGTGCTGATGCCAAACAAAGTTTCCTTTGAAATAGAGCAATTCCAACTTGTCAACTAGACCAAATCTGATTCAATAAATCCTCTTATTTTTGCATTATTTATGCTTCTCAGGATGAAGTTGCATGAACTGGCCTTCTGGATTACAGGATGCTATGTTCAGATTTGTGGCAAACTAAGGCCCTTGCTTACAGTAGTAGGGTGGTACGGAGGCTGTTGGCAGATCTTCAAATGGTAAAACCCAACATGCTTCAACCCTGAGCATCTGGGCATCTTAAATGCAACAGCAGAACATTCAGTTGTGCTGACTGCACCAATCAGATCTGGCCTTGCTGTTCTTGCATTGTCTTCTGTTGAAATCTCTATCCTTACAGACAGCCAATTTTTTAAAAAAAAATTATTTCTTTATACCAGAGGCAAGGAAGCTTTTCTGTGCTTTTCATGGGTTATGTATGAAGCCAAGTTTGTGGTTTGTCTCACTCTCAACAGACAATGAACTGTAACCAGGTTTGTCTTGCTTTATCCCTCATCGTGCCTGGGCATAAACCAGGAGCCCATGTTTGCATGCAATGCTAAGCCAAACCATGGCTTAACTCTGTGCAGTCCAGCAGCAGAAGGATTAGGGTAAGAGGGAAGTGGTCATGATTTTCATTCTGAATACCCACACGTTTGCTTGTTCTCACTAAGTCACGGTTTAGCTTAGTATTACGTGTGAAAGAGACCACTGTTCCTTTCCCTCTTTGAGCATCAGGCACTGGGCAGAAACAAAGACTCTAAGGATGTACTGTCCCTCTGCAAAGTCTGCAAAGTTAGCAAAGACAGGAGGCTTAGGCCAAACTTGGCTGGTGTAATTTAACACAGTTTTGTCATTTTCTGGGCAGCCACCCTTGAAATCCAGACCATTCCAGGCAATACGGCTGCCCAGCTCCAGTGCCACTTCCCATCCCCATGCACTGCAGGAGTGATGGCTGCAGGTGGACAGGTTTGCCGCCAGCCTAGGATGAAACCAAGTGTGCCTGCTCACTCGTGCGCACGCTCACAGTGTTCTTTTGCTGCTGCATAAGAGACTTGTCAGCACAGGAGCGTCAAGAGCAGGGAGAGGAGCCCCGAGGCTGCATGCCGTTCGTGCAGAGCCTTGCCTCTTCCCACCCTGCTTTGCGGATATGCTACAGAAGCACACTTGGCAAACACCCCAGTAGGAACTCATACAAAGTGTAGAGATGGCACTGGCACTTCCTGAAACCAGGGACCCTTGGTCACCTAGGGCTGTACCCAGGCTGCTGCCACCTTATTCCTCCTTTAAGGCATTGTGCCCTGAAACAAAAATCTACTCCAGAGGTGAACATACCTTCTTCTATTGACAGCTACATTCCCCCAGGGGTATTCTATCAGGGGGATGGTGCTAAATCCACAGAGGACATAGCTGTCAGCTTACAGACTTGAAAATAAGGGACCAGCAACCTCAAAATAAGGGATCAGCAACCAAAATAAGGGATTTTAGTCAACCAGCAGCCAGACGAAGCCTCAAGTGGTGGTTCCCACAGTGCAGCAACCCGGCAAAGGGGATGCAGCAAGGAAAACCACCGTCACCTCTCCGCTGGGAAGTGCTGAGCAAAGGCGAGTCCCCAGGCAACGCAGCCGATTTGATCAGCACAAGGCATGCAAGCTCCACCCCCCCCCCAGTCGTTCTTAGACTCCTTATTGGGTGAGCAACGCAGCCAAGCAACACAGTTGGAGCCTCCCTCCTCCCTGGCCGGCAGGGAGGGAGGGAGAGAAGCTGCTTCCTTTGAAACCTGGGAAATTTAAGGGACATCATCAATCCGGGACAGCAGCGGGAAACAGCGCTGGGATAAGGGAGTTTCCTGCCAGATAAGGGACGGTTGACAGCTATGACGGAGGATGAGGCCACCCACATTCCCCTCTCTCTTTCTGCAATCTCCTTCCTGCCTCCTTACCATCCCCATGAAAGAAGGCCATTGCCCACTCCTAATTTACTCCCCAGGTACACCTCCACTAGAAAGAAGTTCTATAACGCCCTGCAGCTCCTCCCTACAAACCCCCATGAGCGATGGCACAATAACCTCCTAGATGATGCCATAAAGAAGTCGTTCACATCTGGATGTGGCAGGTATACCTTGATGTTGACCTCAGTTTCTCCGCACAGCCAGACGGCCTTCTCTCCTGAGGCGAGAATGGCCTTATGATGTCCAAATAATGATGGGAGGAACTCTGAAAATGAGTTTCTAGCCTACTGGGGGGGGGGTGAGGGGCACATCTGCGGCAAATATGGTTTATTAGGCAACAGCCCTCAGGCCTGCAACCATTTATCTTGACAAAGTCTCCTGGAAAGCAATTAGGCAGGATGCCTTCTAATTCATGCAGCATCACTTTCCATTACCCATGTTGCTTTAATGGCCCACTGATGCATACAATGAAGGAGCCAAGCGGAGGAGGGAAGTTCAGCTCCCGCTGCAGCATCCCACCACCATCCAAGCATAGCCCAGAGGAGTGCCAGAGTGATTTCCAGGATGCCAAGCTCTGGAGTCCATGGGCCTCATCCCCTGCAAGGGACACCAGCTCTTATTGGAAGAGGCATTTCCTAAATATCCCAGAAATTAAAACAATATTATGTGGGCTGGCACAGTAAGATGCTAGTAAGAAAACAAGAGCAAAACTGTATATATACAACATGTTAAGTGGACCCAGGTTTCTCTTTTCAGCATAGTTGTGTTTTTATGCCGCGCTTCCTCCAAGTTGCTCAAGGCAGGGTACATGATTATGCTGGCCCCCCTCCCCCCCAGGTACGATTTAATCCTAATGACAGCCCTGTGAGGCTGAGAGAGTGACTGTCCCAAGACCAATGAGTATGTTTCATAGCTGAGCAACGATATGAACCCAAGTATTCTAGGTCCACGAGCAAGCCAGCACCATGCTTGACACTCAATACAGAAAAAGAACAGGTTGGATTGCCTTCCTTCAGAAAGAAATCAAGAATAGGCAATGTAGCGCAATGGTCTAAGAAGATGAGCTGTCAACCAGGGAGACATGACCATGTTGGGTGCATTCAGGCATTATTCTAAACCATAGTTTAGCTAGCATGATAAAAACAGGGAGCAGTGAACCTCGGGCATCCATGCTGCTGCCTTCTTCTTCTAGTGCAGCTGCAAAGAGAAGTTCAGAAGCTTTCTGTTCCATCTCAGATTAATTGCAACCTGTCATGTCATCCAAAGCTGACAAAATATGATTAATCTTAACTATGGTTTATTCAAAAGAAGCAAAGTTAAATCTATGGGTTATGGATCTGGCCTGACACACTAAACTGTGGTTAATTGTATGTACTGGCAGATATGAAAGGATGAGAAATTTGATTCAGTTGGCATTTAAAGGCAACATAATCCAATTTGCACTTTCTTAAACAGTATGCAAACCAAACCAAAGACATCCTTTGAAATTCATACTTCTCCAAATTTTACAGTGCAGTTCTTCAACCAATTACATATACAAAAATACATATACTGGTGTTAAGTGTGCATATTAATACATATCTTAGTGAAAATAGCATGTATATATGCATTACATTAAGGAAAACTGGTTTACAAAAATGTGTGTATTAAGATGAAATTGCATGCAGTTGAAGATATGTGCGCACAAAAATCTGATGAATTTCCATGGGGATTTTAAATAAATTGCTAGCTAATGTGGAAATGTGGAGAATTGAAGACTGGAAAGATGAGAAACAGTGAGAAAACCAGCACTGACATATTCGCCCATCCCTACCAGCAAAGTGAAATCTGACAGCAAGTAGCCAGTCCATCTCCTGAGACATGGAGAGACCGTCATTTGAAGGTACGCCTTCTCTTGACTAACCAGTACAGTTTCTCAATGCAGAAGCTGCTGTGGATTTCCTCTCAGTAGGGAAATTGATCAACAGAATTACTCTACACAAAATATAATCTTCATTTGTTCGGAGTTAATCTCTGCTAGCAGGGATTTTTTTTGTTTTCTCAAGCGGCACGCTAATGTGCACATTGGCAAGCAGGCCTGCGATTCTCTGTCTTTTGTTGAAATAATAAGAATAAAAACCTAGTGAGGCTTTACAAAGCAAGTCCCTTGTTCAAGAAGTCAGCTTTCATATTTTTTTTCTTTGAGAAATACTTGAAATCTTTTTCTTTCTTTTTTTGTAAGAACACTATGGAATATATTTCTTGCATTAGGGATACATCTGCACCACAAATGCAAATTGGTTTTACGGTTGTGTCTTCTCCTAAAGGAGGTGGGAAAACAGTTCCTGCAGCTTCCTCAGCTGAAATGTTCATGATGATTGTATAAGGCCTCCCAGATATGTATACCCTGCAGACCTGCCCTTTAGTGCTGTTTATTAAAATAAAACCAGGACTCTATGAAGGCAGAAGCTGCTCAGGACCTGCTTAAAGGAACAAGCAACTTAAGAAAGAGAGAGGGTTGTGACTTTTCATTGACTCCATCCCTCCTTAAAAATAGACAGCTTTCCTTCCCAAAATCCACTGAAAACTTAACACAACACACACACACACACACACACACACACACACACACACACAAGCACGTCAAATCCCATAGCTTGGAGAACAGAATTCAAATCTGAAAGAATAGTCCATCATTGGAGATTCTGAGCCTAACGTTTGAGATGATGAAGAGGAGGAGAAATTAATGAGGCCCCATCTGTACTACAAACTTAAAGCAGTATCACACCACTTTAAACAGCCATAGGTTGCTCCAAAGAATCCTGGGAGCTGTAGTTTAAGGGTGCTGAGAAAGTTAAAGGGACCCCTGACCATTAGGTCCAGTCATGACCGACTCTGGGGTTGTGGCGCTCATCTTGCTTTATTGGCCGAGGGAGCCGGTGTACAGCTTCCAGGTCATGTGGCCAGCAAGACTAAGCTGCTTCTGGCGAACCAGAGCAGCGCACGGAAACGCCGTTTACCTTCCCGCCGGAGCGGTACCTATTTATCTACTTGCACTTTGATGTGCTTTTGAACTGCTAGGTTGGCAGGAGCAGGGACCGAGCAACGGGAGCTCACCCCGTCATCGCGGGGATTTGAACCGCCGACCTTCCAATTGACAAGGCCTAGTCTCTGTGGTTTAGGCCACAGTGCCACCCGTGTCCCTTAGTTAGGGATGCTGAGAAGTTAGAAGACTGCTGTTTCCTCACAGAGCTACCACTCTCAGAGTTCTCTAGGAAGAGGGGTTGATTGTTAAGCCACTCTGGGAATTGTAGCTCTGTGATGGAAACAGGGGTCTCTAATAACTCTCAGCACCCTTCACAAACTACAGTTCACTTTCTAGCATAGAAGCAAGAAGCCCTTCTTTTGCACAATCCAATTTGATCTTCCAATATGGCCTGCGTTAATCAGCTAATGCCTCTTTGCAGTGAAAAGAAGAGTATATGCTTTCTAAGCAAGTGAGTTTGCAATGCACAACTGTTTGCTGAGCTGGTTTTACATAAGACCGTAGAACCCTGCCTTCCACTGAGCCAGACAATTGGTCCTTCTAGTTCAGTACTGTCTAAACTGACTGGCAGCAGCTCTCCAGGGTTCCCAGTACCCCCTGGAGATGTCAGGAATTGAGCAAAGGAACTACCTGCATGCAAAGCACAAGCTTGATCACTCAATTACTGCCCTTCCTCATTTTGTGGGAGCTCTGTGCTGCCTCCAAAACTTGGGGAGCCCTCAGGCATAGCATCTACAGTGATTTCCCCACCTGTAACCTGGGAGAGGGTATGGAAAGTGAAAATGTACTTCAGCAAATTTATTTTCTTTAATACTCTGTGGAAATGATAGCACTGTCAGATCATCTGCAAATGATCCACCTTCACCCTCTAAAACCAGGCCCAACAGCTAGAGAGTGAGGAAAACTGAACATGCTGAGGTTAAAACAGTGTTCTCTAACCTGGTGCCCTCCAGATGTTATTGGACTACAGCTCCTATCACCTTTGACCACTGGCCATACTGGCTGGATCTTATGGCCATTGTAGTCCCAAACATCTGGAAGGCACCAGGATGGGGAAGGCAGAGTTAAAACAGCTCTCTTCCCTGAGCACTGCGCCTCCCTGCTTAGCTGTGAAATGCACAGGCAAATCCTTTGTTGCCATCCCAAAAACAACATTCTCCAGACTACCCACAACAAGGACTGCCAAACCTCTAATCCAAGAATCCAACCCTGCCAGATCCCTTTTTTTTGGGGGGGGGGGGACGGGGGACGACGACGTGTTTTTATTTTCACTTGCTAATACACAAAAAGCAGTAACAACAACAGCGGAGAAGAACAAAGAAACAGAAAAGATTGGAGCAAGAAAGGAAGGAGAGGTGTTGCGCGGTCCCTTAGAGGTTCAGAAATGTCTGTTGAAGAGCTCCTATCTCCCTTATGCACAGGTCTGTTTATATTCTGTGCCTGCGACTCACAAGCACGGATCCAGCATAAATTCAGCGTTAACCCTTTGGTTCCTTTTGGAATTTTTTAATGATCTGTTTACACACGTAAGTTTGTCCTGTTTAGATAAACAGACAGGCACACTCACTATGGTTGGCATGTGTGTGTGGTATTATATTATTTCTGTTTATAACTCTGCAAAGAAATCCGTGGAGTTACTACCTCACTTGCATCTGCAATTTGTGCCATGTAGAACAGGTAAACAAAGAGAGGAACAAAAGGACCTGACCATTGCCAAAAAATAAATATATCCCAAAATAGGCACCATGAGTGATTTGGGGCTGATTAATATTCTACAGCCTTTTGAATGTGCATGGTTTTTTTGGGGGGGGGGGGTGTTACATTGTTTGGTTGTTTCTGTTTTAACTATTTATTTCTGCTTTTATCTCTTGTTTTATCTTATGAACTTCCCTGAGATCTTTTGATGAAGGTATATAAATCCAAAAAATATTTTTTTTATTTAACCATATAACAATTTGCAAGCCGGATCCAGCATTCTTCCGGAATTCCTTGCTTCCCAATTCTGCAATTGACACCGATTTTCAATGAAACAACAACGCCTAGTATTGCCACGTATGCTCCAGATAAAAACTCTTGAAAGGTTTTTTCCTCTGCTACACTAAAAGAAAAAAGAAAAAGCTGGAGGGGATCCACTTTGGCTACTGCTAGGCTCATAAGTCGCTCTCCAGCCTTTTTCCTGATGTTCTTGATCAAAGTTGAAAAGTGTGTTTTGGGAGGAGGGGAGAAGTTGCGTTTACAAAACTCGTTTTCCTCCCTGAGCTGCCAGCAAGCAAGTGAACCGTTTCCACTAACATCCTTGAATTTGGATACAGTGAGAAGAATTTTGGGCCAATCAATTAATTCCCCTGCATTCCGCAGATCGCTTGCAGTGCTCAGAATGCTTAATGCAGGAGACACAAGTCTGCTGAGAAGTCTGCCATGCTCTGAGTGGAGGCAATGTGCCTCTGTGTGCTCATGAACAGACACACTGCCCATCTTTTTGCTTGATTACACCTCAAGCCAAGCTGCCCGTGAAATCAGTTAACTATTAACTGAAAGGTGCCTACACTACCAGAAACAGACAGACAGACAGACAGACAGACAGACAGACAGATGACTGCTTTGCATGTATCCACAGGAAAACCTAATACAGATGCATGTTTTAACAACCTGTCCCAATCATTTCAACAAGCTTTATTCTCAGTTTCTGGGCAACCATGGCAAATTAGCTGGTGTGTTAATCATTTGGTTTCAGAACATTACCACCACCATATACAGTTCTTTCCTTTAGTCAAATCTAGCTTCTGAATATAATATTGTTGTATGTTGATACGTTCTGATGTCCTTCAACAAACCAGTCATGTGTTGAACGAAATCAGAACCAAATCATCAATATGCAGCAACAATTCTCAGTTCCTGAGAAATTCTGGATACTAAATTTAGTATGAGCAAGACCTACATACAGATAAATATGGTCATAATTTTCATCACACTCTAAAGCAGGTATAGGGAACCTATGGTCCTCCAGATGTTGGACCCCCAGCTTCCATCATCTCTGACTGTTGTCAATGCTGGCCGGGACTGATGAGCATAGGAATTCAACAACATCTGGATGGTTACAGGTATCTAACCCCTGCTTTAAAACATATTAATGTTAATGCCTGATCCTATTTATTATAGTCTTAGCCCCTTCCTCTAAAGACCTTATGGACCTCACATACTATCCGCACAGTGGTGTAGGCTCTGCTGAGAAACAGTGGCCTGGTTCATATGTCATAGTGTGAACACAGCAGCATGCAGGCTCCAGGAGAGGAAATCACTGCCATTTTTCTCTTTCCCAGTCATTCTGCTGTTGTGCTGTTTTGAGCTAAGCCATGGTTTGGCTTAGGGAACTGTCGAAACCTGGGCTCATGGCTTATTATTCCAGGACAAATGATGAGCTCTTAAGCATAGGGCAAACTTTGCTTAAAGCTCATGATTAGGCAGGAAAGGACTAAACCATGAGCCTGGAATTGGCCAATATGGTAAGCCATAAAATGCTTTAGCACAGCAGAGCAACAGAATGACCAGGGAAGAGAAAAAGCTGCTCTGATTTCCTCTCCCAGAGCATACACATTTGTGCTAAGCTGTGGTTTGGCTTAGCATGATGTGTGAACCAGATCACAGAGGTCACCCAGTAAATCTCATGGCTGAACGAGGATTTGAACCCAGGTACCCCCTGTCCACATCCAACCCTTGATTGGAGGATTCTTGGCTCTTGGCTCTCTCTACATGCAGGGAAAATATCCATGCCAATTTACTAACCCTTCCAGGTGTCCATATGGTGTCTTCCATCAACTTTGGCCACCTGGCTCTGCCGATGCTTGTCTGGCAGACAGAAGGTACGGAGGGAAGGAAGAAAGAAAGAAAGAAAGAAGGAAAGAGAATGCTGGTTGCGTCGATAATTTATGAGTCAATTTATTCCAATGATGCGCTTGACTGCAGCACCTCACAGAGGGCTCTCCTATCAGCAGAGAAGCACCAAGCCTGATGTATGAAACCGCAGCAAAGGACTTCTTGCAAATAATATGCAAATATAGCTGTAAAGACGATGGAAATGGCAAATGGAAGGCAGCACAGCTTGGCTGTTTCTGATGTGCTGTAATGGGAACAGGCGGTTCCAGCTGCTTAAAATGAAAAGATTGACCCACATTAGCCGTGAGTGAAAGTCGGAAGCTGCCCAGTGCACCCAGCTCAGTACTACTGTCTTCAATAATCCACAGTCTTGGGTATTTCAGACAGATGTCTTTCCCAGCCTAGAAATACTGGGGTTTAAACCTGGGACCTTTTGCATGTGACACATGTACTAAAAACCACCATGACCTTCCCTCCTTGTTTGTCTTGAGAGGAGCGTGAATGAGTGAACAGCAGCTGGATTATCTCAGCCTATCTAATGCTATTTTTCTAGAAAAAGAGGTGCCGGAACTCAGCATGAAGACCTCCCTTGTTCTCTTATAATGGCAATGGTGTCCACCTAGGAGGTGCCGGAACTGAGTTGCGGTGAGTTCCGGCTGAAAAAAAGCCTTGCTCCTGAGATGGGGGAAACTTGGTTTCTCCACCTTAGCAAAGCAGCACTGACATAGGAGACCTCATCTATGAACAAAGCTGTTTCTATCTGGTGACTCTCCATACCCAGCTGGTTAACAACTAGTGTGTGGGGCTTCCCAATCACAGGCAATTTTCCACGTCAGTGGCAGATGTGCCCACGAACACCCAAGCACCCCAAAACTCTCCATGCAATCGGGTCAAGCAGCAAAGAAAAGGTCAGTTAGGCCTGGGGCTTTCATTTGAAGCAGGCTACATGGGATGGGTTATAGGGACGCGGGTGGCGCTGTGGGTAAAAGCCTCAGCGCCTAGGGCTTGCCGATCGAAAGGTTGGTGGTTCGAATCCCCGCGGCGGGGTGCGGTCCCGTCGTTCGTCCCAGCGCCTGCCAACCTAGCAGTTCGAAAGCACCCCTGGGTGCAAGTAGATAAATAGGGACCGCTTACTAGCGGGAAGGTAAACGGCGTTTCCGTGTGCTGCGCTGGCTCGCCAGATGCAGCTTTGTCATGCTGGCCACATGACCCGGAAGTGTCTCCAGACAGCGCTGGCCCCTGGCCTCTTGAGTGAGATGGGCGCACAACCCTAGAGTCTGTCAAGACTGGCCCGTACGGGCAGGGGTACCTTTACCTTTACTTACATGGGATGGGTACTAAGCCAATTGTTTGCCATGCAAAGGGTACCCAGCAGGTCTCTTCATATGGTTCTGGATTCAATCTTCATTTAAAAAGATCTCAGATAACAAGGCTGGGAAGAACTTAAAAGGACCACTCACCATCAGACTAGATAAAACAAGACTGCATTGCAGGGGGCTGGAGTAGATGACCCCTTGGGTCCCTTCCAACTCTACAATTCTATGATACTAGTCTAGACAGCTGAATGATCTGGATCAGGACAATTTATGTATTTAGTTAAACTTTAAATTTTTAAGTGTTGTAACCCCGCTTTTTAAGCTCAAAGGCTCCCAGAAGGCCTTACACCAGGCATAGGCAAACTCGGCCCCCCAGATGTTTTTGGGACTACAACTCCCATCATCCCTAGCTAACAGGACCAGTGGTCAGGGATGGTGGGAACTGTAGTCCCAAAACATCTGGAGCGCTGAGTTTGCCTATGCCTGCCTTACACTTCCACCCAAAACGATATTGTCCCAGCACTCTGCCTCATGATCTAAAAAACACAACGTGAGAGGAGAAGGGAAAAAAATCAAACTTGGGCTTGCAATTCTTATAATAACCAGCTGGGGTGGAAACTGTGCAAGGAAGGCAGATAGAATATGCTCTTAAGTGACCGATGAGGGAGAGAGTAGAAAGCAGCTAGTCTTTCAGCAAAGCTGGTGGAATAGTCCTGGTTCTTTTTCCTTCCTCCGTTCTGCAACCTGATGGAATAGCTGCTACTCGGTGACAGATGGAGAGCCAAAAGCGGCTGGCTTCTCAGCACAGCCAATGGAACAAGCCTGCTTCTTTCTTCTCCATCCGTTCTGCAGCCTGATGGAATGGCCTCTGCTAAGCACAAGGCAGCTTCATATGCTCTAATTACAGTCAGACTGGAGATGTGTCATGTAGGATACAGTTAGCATGTGTAACTCACCCTTGAGAGACAAGGAGTTAGCAGAATTCCTCAGACAAGGCCTCAACAGCTCCAGTTGCTGGGAATACAGTAAAGGAAACTGAGTGCTTACATACTAATGTGGCCTGAAGCACATGAACAACAGCTGGAAAACAGCTAAGTGTGAGCACTGGGAGAACTCCTGTTTTACATACACATCATCTGTTTAAAGTTCATCAAACCACAGACACTCTGGTCATACTCCAATTAAAAAAACAAAAATCAATTAAGGCACTTTAATTTGCTTGGTGAGCATGTTTATTTTGATTGCAAAACCAAGCCATTCTGCTTGGAGAATCTAGTATTTCCCAGTGCAGAAATCTAACGCTTCTGCTCTGGCCTTCGAATGGCAGAAACAGAAGCAGGATGCTAACCAGTGCATGATATAATGTGAACCCCTGAAGGAACCACTCCTTGTATTTTGATGGTGAGGAAAGAGGTGCTTGGAGAAGCTGTTTGCTATTTCCAGTTTTATGTTCGCAGGGCCTTCACCAAGTCTATGCTTTGGAAAGCCATGCTTCTCAGAAAGATATGGAAAGACAGAAGAAAGTGTTGAAGGGGAAAGAAAGAAAATCAGAGCAGAGAAGAGCCAGCTCCCCGAAGTCAAATCCAAAGGGCTGTTTCCAGCAAGCTTACAGAAATAGGCATCACCGGAGTCAGTTCCCATTTCGTTGCACTCTTGAATTTCTGGGGCTGCTCCATTCCTACCACCATGCCAAGAGAAAGAAGAGATCCTTGTAGTCTTGCCAAAAGGTGACAAAACAAAATGAAAACAAAAAGGTGGCCACATCCAAACCCAGAGATTCACCTCCAATCAGCCAATCCTTCTGTGAGGACAATCTCCTGGCTATTCCCAGGAAGGAACCAAGCAGAGAAATCGTTGATTTTATGCACATTTCTAGTGCCAATGAACAAACCATAGACAGCCCACCATGTTTCTGCACCCTATTAAGAGCTGAAATACGTGATGAAGAAAATTAACTCTCTTGCCAAACTGTACTATTTCAAATCACAAGTGGGAAGAGATGGCATGCTTGACTGCTTCCCACAGAATAACCTTGCTGGATCATGCCAGTGGCCTACCAGTGGCCATGCAGAGGCTTATGGGAAACTCAAAAGACGGACCTCAGCACAACAGCACTCTTCCCACTTGCGACTCCCAGAAACTGACATTCACAGGCACACTGCCTCCGCCGGTGGAGATAAAACAGACTCATTTCACAACAAGCAAAACAGGGGAAAAAATATATCCTGCACTTGCAAAACTAAGATGCTGAGGAAAAAGAAGGTCGAGCAATGTAGCCTCCCTCCTGATATGCTAGCTCACTATGTGCAAGGAACTGGACCAAGATTGGGGAGTTTCCAACCCACAGATGGGATGCAACCCTCTGGATTTCCCTATCCAATCCCCCAGGCCACACCCCTCACTGCTCAGCTCTGTGCCCTCCTTGAGGCCTTTTGTGTCCTTGAACTGTGATAGTGTTTCAGTGTCCTTGAACTGTGACAGTGCTGTGATAAGGTTTGCCTAAATGGAAGAAGAACAGGTGTTGTTACTGAAAAGCTCAGTGCAGGTGGAACTTTGCACATGCCCAGTAACCATGTGCATCATTTACCTTTGCTCTGAGCCATAATGCTAGAACAGGTGTGGAAAACCTTTGGGCCTCCAAATGCTCTTGACCATGCTTTCTGGAACTGATGAGAGTTGTTAATTCAGCAGCATCTGGTGGGACAAAGGTTCTGCACACCTGCAGTAGAGGATCACTGTGGTGGACAAAGAAAGCTCAAGTGCGTATGTTAGCAATAATTTCAGCTGAGCAATACAAGCAGGGGATTGCAACCTGACCTGCTTAATTCCAGCATCCAGAATACACCAGATAGCAGGTGCAACAGGTGTTGGCGAACTGATATCACCATCCCAGAGGCAACAGGCCTGTGTGCCCCCAAGCTTCACACCCAGAGGAGTTCTCTTCAGCAAAGTGCTTTCACCTGCTCTGCCGGCTCAGTCGAACGTCCTCCTGTGCTAATATCAGGGGAGCAACACATTGCTAGAGTGAGACTAGCCCTCCAGACTATAGCCTGTGCCGGGAGATGCATGTGTGCATTTGAGGGCAGCGGTTGCCCCTGGGCTGTCAGTTCCCATCACAGGCAGCTGTTACTAGGCATGTGGGAGATGCAACAGAGATGAATGCAACAAACACGCTCTCTGCACCTAAGTAATCACTCAAGTCAGGCTTGCTGTAGCAAACAGAAAAGAAACACAAGCTAAAGTGCCCACCGATTCTTCTGTGCATGATGGGAACACTTTGCTCACCCACACGCACACCTTGCACCACAAAGAAAACAGTAGTCTCATAGGAGACCAAAGGTTTGCAGAAGTACAAGAACAAAACTTTTTAAAAGTGTGGGGGGAGGGAAAACCTAAACACCCGTTGAAGACCAAGCATGCTCCTGCCTTGCTTGGGACCCTGAACAGGAGCACTTTTCACTCCTGACAAAACAAAGTGTTATATCACTGTGAAATGCACACTGCCAGCATTGACTTACAAGAAGTCAGAGTAGTGCTTCAATCAACACCATTCATCATTTCATCTGACCTGGACACACACCAGGTTGGCAGAGTTCAAAGCACTGGAGGCTGGTTCATTTGGGCAGATAGGGGCACTGCCTCACCAACCTTCGCCTGCCCTCGGCCAACCCCTACCTGCCTGCCTTCTTACATACCACCAGCTCAGGGGCGTCACTGGCTTATCAACTTCAGTCTTGCTGTTGTGGAACTTAGGAGAGAGAAGGATGGGGGCAAATCTACAAGGAACTGGCTCTGCCCGTCATTGGCTCTGGCTCCGCCTACTGTGGGGCTGCCCACTTCCGACCCTAGCAGTCCCAAAAGGGGCCTGTCACCCCTGGTTCAAAGAGGTGAATGAGAAAACACCACTGCTCTGCACATGAGGTTGTCAGGCTGCCAAGCTTATCACCTTGATTCAAATGACACTGAAATGATGGAGGGTTGCCATTCTCCATCATCTCAGGGTGCTGAAAATCAGCCTTAAAGCCTCAACGGCTGTCTTGAATCCCTCCTCTCTGCAACTTCTACTTTGGAACTAAAGTCAGTGGAATTTGGGCTGATCTTTCTATTTACCTGGCTGAGGGAAAGGGAGGGGAAAACACACCAAACAAAGGAGCAGAGCAGAGCACTTGATGTATCGATTTTCTGTCTCAATAATTCTGAGACTAAAGGCTTTAAGGAATCAATTTTTGAAGTTGCCCACACGGACATGTTTTAAACCACAACAGCAAGCTGCTTTTCCAAACGCCAACCAGGCAGTGAAGAATGACTACACAGCAAGAGGCAGGTTGAAAGTCAACAGGCAAAGCAGGTTTGTTTGGGTATAACCTTAAGGACACACACTGTGTCATTCGTTAGCATAGAGTGAAAAGATGGGAAAGAGGAAGACAAATTATGCTACCATAGCTATCAATGGTTTTAAACAAACAGCCTATGCAACCATCCAGATATTGTTGGACTACGATTCTCATCATCCCTGACTACTGGCCTTTCTAGCTGGGGCTGATGGGAATCGGAGTCCAAAAACATCTGAAATGAATAGGTCTCTAACATGGGTGTCTTTTTATTGTATTATTTCCCCAATTGGTTTGCTGTTTTTGTGTGTGCAGTTTTGAACTGTTTTTAGCTGCTTTTGTTATACTGGGTACATCGCCTTGAGATGTATATCGTTACCCGAGGACTCCATAAGAGTAACTATTCCACTGGAGGGATAGAAACCTATTTTAAAATTCCTTGGCACAAGAATCCTTAGCCTTCACAATACTGAGTAAGGTTCAACCTACACTAAGAACTCATCACAAAGGTTAAAATGCTCAAGAACTGTACTACTTTAGGACCCGTTCTCTTTGGATATTTGCAGGCTGCTACACAGCTGTTTCGAATGGGACGCGGGTGGCGCTGTGGGTTAAACCACAGAGCCTAGGACTTGCCAATCAGAAGGTCGGCGGTTCGAATCCCCATGACGGGGTGAGCTCCCATTGTTCAATCCCAGCTCCTGTCCACCTAGCAGTTCGAAAGCATGTCAAAGTGCAAGTAGATAAATAGGTACCACTCCGGCAGGAAGGTAAACAGTGTTTCTGTGTGCTGCTCTGGTTTCGCCAGAAGCAGCTTAGTCATGCTGGCCACATGACCCAGAAGCTGTACGCCGGCTCCCTTGGCCAATAAAGCGAGATGAGCGCCGCAACCCCAGAGTCGGTCACGACTGGACCTAGCTCACTTTTTTTTTTTGCATGACCCCTTTTTACAGAAGAGTAGAGCTGCTTTGATGAAAACTGCAACAGAGCAGATGGCAATGATAGGTAGTCCACGGTGGCCATTTGGCAGGGAATGAGAAGGTAAACTTGGTAGGTTTTCTACATTTGCTGAAAGGTAACATGCCTACAACAAGATTGATTATACAGCAGCAAAACAACTGGTTGGCAGACTAAAGCCTTAACAAAAATGTATGTATTCTTCTCATTTACCTACTTTCGGAGCAGAGATCACAGGCAGGCGAGAAAAATAAAAATATTTGATTAAATTTCACTGTGCTGTGATTTCCTTTGGCAGGTGCTCTCCGCTAGATGTTGGGAGCCAAAGAACCCCGCACGCTCAGGCTCCGTTGTTTCCCCACTGCTCAGCATGCAAACACACAAACACCGATCAAAGCTCCACATGTCTTTGGGGAACTTTTACCCTACATTTCCCAGCTGGCTCAGAATCCATAGAACAACTGATTGGTTTCTAAAATGAATGCAGCTGAAGGATAACATAACTTTAAATAGCATAAGACTTTTCAAAAAAAAGGAGAGATGAGAAATCTTGAAGGCGGTGCATTTCAAGATGGCATGAGGAAGGGGTAGAAGCAGTGGCGTAGCGTGGGTTGTCAGCACCCGGGGCAAGGCAAGTAATTTGCACCCCCTAACCCGTGGATTTGCGCCCCCTAACCCTAACCCTCAGATGTTGCGCCCGGTGCGGCCGGCCCCCCCCTGCACCCCCCACGCTACGCCACTGGGTAGAAGGGAAAGTGAGAAAAATAATGCCAAATGTTCCAAGGCAGGACTCCTGCAAGAGGACACCTAGATATTTTATTCCCAGTACCCCCACCAGGTAATTTTTTAAAGCATCCACCACTTATGAAACTGCTGTAATATTTATTTAATCAGATTTATACACCATTTAATAAAACAAAATATTCTGAACCGCTTACCTTAAAAATATTAAATATACAGAAGAAAATGCAGATAAAAGTCAACTCTGAAAACAAGCATGCATAAAATTCATCAAAATATTGATAAAAGCAACAGGTTTTAAAAAAGATACACATATGAAAATTATCTGTATTTTGCCTAAAGATTATTTCTCCCAGCAGGTAAGGAAAACAATACAGCAAAGGGGCAAATATTAACTTGGCAGGGAGTTCTAAAGAGTACTGAATGAGGAGTTCCTTGCAAGTGAAAGAGAAATTGCAAATGTTGAAAATTGCTTGTAATATTTGGTTTATTTACAAATACACTAGGAGATCGAAGGTAAGAGGCATGCAATATAAATACACCCCCAGCAGACCCTCTATGTCTCATCAGATTCCTGCAGCAATACTTGCCTAATTATTAGTTCATGAAGCAACTGTCCACAATGTTTAAATGGGCTTTCTCAGGATACAGAGCAGTGCTGGCCAAACCAGGAAGAAGAAGGAGGAGGAGGAGGAGGAGGAGCACACCTAGACAGATATTAAACTGGTAACACTGAAGGTTCCTCAAGATAATAACCAGGAGAGCTTTAACTAGAGCTTAAAAAAAAAGAAGAAAAGATTGCAAGTCATCTGGTCAACAGGGATGAAGGAGGAGCTGCTCAGCCCCAGAGAGAGTGTGAGAGGCAAACAGAAGACCTCAGGCAGGAAATACAAAAAACTGGGCATCTGTCCATCTCTGGTAATATTTGCATCAATCAGGAGGACTCTTGTAATGTAGAATACGAACTATTCAAAAAAGGCAAGTCATAACATTAGGAGAGGCAAAGATGGAAATCAATGTGAGTGACAGGATAATTTTGATCCTGCATAATCAGACGATAGTATTATTTCCTCCACAAAAGAGCACTAGAGGATGGAAACGTAACTCCAGAGAAGGAAGGAACTCTTAAACAGAATAGCATTCTTCTTGGCATTCTTCTTCACTCAGAATAGCATTCTTCTTCACTCAGATCAACAGAACAAACAAGCCAACCCAAAGGATGCACTTTTTGCCTAATGTGGGATGCCAAACAAAAAAGCTGGAGTGAAGCTACACATTGGAAAACATCAACACTCACTCTGGCTACAGAAAACTAAGGCAGACTCTCTCAAAATACAGGGGTCAGGAACTGCAAATTAAAAAGGTGGAATTTGCAAAGTGAACCGACAAAGCTAAGGGAAGTAGAGGAGGCATCTGAGAAGGGAGTGAAAGAGGCAGACCTGAGAGAGGAAATCACCAAACAGGATTTGTTTATTTATAACCTAACCTTATTCCAAGGAAGTCAAGACTGTGTATGCAGTTCTTTCCTATCCCACCCCTTTTATCCTCACAACAATTCTTTAGAGGCATCCATCCATCCATCCATCCATCCAAAGATCACAGGGCAGTTTGCCAAGTTTCTGTGACTGGTCACGCTGTGAGCATTTTGACTGACAAGGGATTTGAATCCAAGCCTCCCTGGCTCTAGACCAACACTCCAACCACTATGGAGTGTATCCAAATGAGTTGCCCTCAGGGTAGGCCCTCCAGCTGCTTTAGGACTACAACTCCCATCATCCCTAGCTAAGAGGACCAGTGGTCAGGGATGATGGGAATTGTAGTCCCAAAACAGCTGGAGGGCCAAGTTTGGCCATGCCTGGTTTAGGATTAAGACAAATTCATGGAGGATAGGGCTATCGGTGGTTATGTTCTCTCTCAACCACTGGAGGCAGTATGCTTCTGAATGTCAGTTGCTGGAAAATGCAGGAGGGGAGAGTACACATCACTGCTTGGGGGGGGGGGGTTGTGGGTGTCAGCAGTGGGGGCCCTGCTGGGGTTCAGGTCTCAGCAGGTGCCCAGCAATGCCAATTCTGGGCACTGGCCCTGTCTTTTTGTCTTCAGTTCAAAGCATTCTTCAGATGCCATGGCTGTCAAACTTCAAGATCTAGATTTTCTTCCCGTGCAAAATCTAGATTGCAAGAGCTCGCTAAAGCTAAGAAAGCATACTCATTAGGAAATGAATCATGGGGAAAAAGATTGGCCTTGCAATGGAAGTTCTCAAAATCCAATCTGAGCCATTAGCCATGCTGAATTCAAATAGCTCCCTAGACAGGGCTACACTGTCAAGGTTTCCTTTACGCTTCTACCACTTGGTCTGAGAGACCTCAAATATCTCCCAGTGGTCCAAACTTTTGAGTCTCATAGTCTTAATTTGCTTTTCCCCAGTCAAGCATAATATATAAAATTCAGTAAAACAAATGGCACCAATGAGTAAACACGGCACTGAAAGCACTGAAATGTGTACATTAAAAATTACCAGTCCTATTTCTTTCTCCTTCTGAAATTTAAACAGGGTTATCATAATTACCTGCTAAAGCTTCCCAAGTCACTAAAGCTGGGATAAACTAGAGTGAGATTTTGCCCTACTAAGGTAGAGAAAATACAGCAGACATATAACTTTATAGAAACTTTCCTAAAATTTAATTAAAACCTTCCTTAGTTGGTTCTCCACAGCTGAGAGATTGCAGAGCCCAGGAAGAACAAATACAAAAGTTCATATTGAGTTCTGTTTGCTTGCCTCAGACGAAGCATAAAAGCAGAACACCCAAAACAATAAAATAACCGATCGGCCAGTAAGCAAAAGAAATGCACACAAAGGAACCCCAGAGAGCAACCACAAAAACAAGCAATGCTCAGTGACAAACACCATCAATACAATGTACAATATGGGAATCAAAAGTGTATTTCATGTTTCTTTGCAGCGGCCCAAACAAAAATAGCTGCATCCAATTGCATGAAGCGGACAGCCCCAAATTTCAGCTAGCCAAACTTTTAAGATTCCCCGCTGTTATGCTCACAGGCTACAGCATGCGCTGTAAGAGGGAGAAGGAAGCATAGCTCTCCTGTGGTTTTTGCTGCCGCCGCCACCAAGTAAACCCTCTTTAGCTTCCCTGGATGCCTTCACTAAAACAGCTCTTTTATCCTCTGCTAACTTTCTTACTGACCCAGCCAAGCCTGGGGAGTGTGGTGAAGCAATTAGGTGAAAATAAAGGCACCAGACCAAGGTTAAACCAATAATGAATTTAGTTTGCATACTAACAGTTTTTGTAAAGCAGCACAGCTTTTCTGAAATATTATTTCTAAGTGGGAGAGTGGGGGGGGGGGGGACAGGTGTTTTTTTTTTTTTTAAACAGTTCTAGCTGTTAATTGTAGGACCAATGTTTATTTATTTACTGCATTTATGTATTGCCTTTCTGCCAAGGAGGCTTACCAAAGGTATTTTGGCAGGTGGGAAAGACAAAAGCCGTCTGTCAATCACATGGTGGCATAAGATGGACTGGTGGGTTGTCTCGCCCAACTAACAAGATTGTCCCATGGGATGGGGTCAGATTTGGCTCTTGGAGCGGAAAAAAACAACGGTTCCCCACCTGTGTACCACAGATTACCTTACAGACAAGCAAAAGCCAGAGGTTTCTACACACATGAACCATCCAACCAACCAACCACCCTCCTTCCAGGCAAGGAGAAGTGATCATCACAGGTCAAGGACACGTTTCAGCCAGGCAAAGAACTCCTGGAGGGTGTGGCCTGTGGGAGGGGCTGTGGTGTGGGGGAGAGTCCCAAGGGCCACAAAGAGGGGCATGGAGGGCCGCATTTGTCCTCTAGGCCTGTGGTTCTTCACCCCTGCTACTGGTAAACATATTTATAGCTGCATTCAACACTCAACCAGCAGCAAAAGAGCTGACAGCTGCATCCCTAAAGGAAGGAACACAGGGAAAAGGACAAACAATGAAGATACATCAAGAATCAGCAGGAGATCATGCAGAGTTTCATTTACAGCAACATTTAAATTGCATTATTTATTGTAAGCCATTCAAAGAAAAGACAGGTGGAACGTTGTAAATGGAAAAACCAACACAAACTTGACAGGGGAGTGTCAATCTGGCTCTGAACCCCTTGGATTGGAATAACTATCAACCAATCACAAACACGGGACGCGAGTGGCGCTGTGGGTTAAACCACAGAGCCTAGGACTTGCCGATCAGAAGGTCGGCGGTTCGAGTCCCCGCAACGGGGTGAGCTCCTGTTGCTCGGTCCCTGCTCCTGCCAACCTAGCAGTTCAAAAGAATGTCAAAGTGCAAGTAGATAAATAGGTACCGCTCCAGCCGGAAGGTAAACGGCGTTTCCATGCGCTGCTCTGGTTCGCCAGAAGTGGCTTAGTCATGCTGGCCACATGATCCGGAAGCTGTACGCCGGCTCCCTTGGCCAATAAAGCGAGATGAGCGCCGCAACCCCAGAGTCATCCGCGACTGGACCTAATGGTCAGGGGTCCCTTTACCTTTACCTAATCACAAACACCCTCTTTTTGGGGGGGGAAGGTGGTGGACAGAGTGGTGCCAGAGCAGCTGCAAGCATCCCGGCATGACATGGATTATTGAGATCCTTTCCAGCTTCTGTTCAGGCCTGCCCATGATTGCCTTTACAGACAGCAGGACAAGGGAAGTGAAACCTTGCTTTTGCTTCTTGATCTCTCCGAGAGTTTCAATACCCTTGACCACTGCATCCTTCTGGACCGTCTCTATGGCATGGGAACTAGGGCCACTGTTGTTACAGAGGTTCTAGTCCTACCCATGGGACAAAGTTCAGATGAAAGCACTGGAAGAATGCTTTTCAGTCCCTTGGTGGTTACATTATGGGATGCTGCTGGGCCTCATTTGATCCCCAATGCTATTTAATATCTATATGAAGTCACTGGGAACAGCCATCAGGAGTTTCGGGGGTGGTTGCCATCAATATGCTGCTGACACTCAACTCTATTTCTTCATAACATCTGAATCAGGAGAGGCCACGTGAGCCCTGGACCAGTGCCTGAAGACAGTGGTGGGACGGATGAGGAAAATAAGTTGAGCTTGAATCCTAGAAAGATGGAGACGCTGTGGGTGAGTGATTCCCATGTCTGAGAAACTGGTCAGCTGCCCACTCTGGACAGGATTTCACTCCCCATGAAGGAGGAGGTATGCAGTCCAGGGGATGCTTCTAGATCCAGATTTGTCACTGGAGGTCCAGGTATCTCCAATGGCTAAAAGCACCTTTTACCAGCTGTGACCTATCCTGGACTGGGGGAGCTTGACCATTGTAGTTCAGCCACTGGTGACTTCAGTATTGGATTACTGCAGTGTACTCTTCACGCAGCTTCCCTTGAGTTTAATCTGGTGCAGAATGCTGCAGTGTGTTTGCTGGCAGGAGTGAGACCCTGTCAGCATGTAATAGCTCAAAGATCTGTGCAGGTTGCCCATTTGCTACAGGGCCAAGTTCAAGGTGTCACTATCAGAATATAGAGCCTTTAACAGCTTGGGAGAAGAGAACTTGCAAGATCGCCTTAACCCCATAGGTGCCCCCTCGACTGCTTTGATCTGCGGAACAGGCTCTGCAGCAGGTGCGACACACGACCCATTACACCCATGTAAGAAATCATTTTTTCAGTGTGGTACCACCTACGATTCGCCTACTGACACCATGCAACTGCCATCATTGTGTTATTTTCAGTGCCTGATTAATGCATTTTTTCCTAGCCAAACGTATCCAGACATGTACATATTGACATGTTTTGATCTCTTTCAATTTAATGCTGATTGTAATTGTTTTTAAAGCAATTAGTGATGACTTTAATATTTCCTGTAAACCACTTATCGAGGTTTTGTTCCAATCAAGCAGTATATAAATTTTGTTAAATAAAATAAATAAATAAATATCCCCGTAGCAGCAGTAACACAATTCTCCACTATAAAAGCATTCTTTTTCTTTCTTTTTCTTTTTAAACTTGCAGGAAGCGAAGAAGGAAGAAGCAGTGGCAATGAGAGAAAGGGTGAGCCTTTAACATCTCATGAGAAGTATGGAAAGTAAGATTAATCAAGGCTACAAGGTTTAAAGTACTGCCAGCACTTTGGTCATAGCCATAATTAAGCAGACCAAGTTAAGGATGCCCAGTTAATGTGCAAAGCTAAAAAGCAAACATCATCCTGCTTTGTGCAGAGAGAGCTGGTATTGAAAGGCAGTCCTCTACAACAGCATGGGTGGGTGGGGAATCTGAAGGGACTATCGCTTTCAACAGATACAGGAATGGTCGCTCTCTCACAAGACTCCCTGTCCAGCTGAGTATGGTTCTAGGTCTAGAGCTGTGGTTCCCAACGCTCCACAGAGGGGGACAATTTGATTTTTAAGGGGGACAACATGGAAGCTTGTTTAGACCAACTTAATGGCCTTTTAGGCTTCCTCCAGGTGAACAGGAGTTCACTTTTTGAATAATAAGAATTATATGTCACGGGGGGGTGTCAGGATTTTAGAGATGCTTAGGTGGGGCATGGCCAAAAAAAGGTTGGGAACTACTGGTCTAGTGCATGGAAGACAATCTTACTTGGCTATGAGTGATTGCCAAAGAAGAAGAAGGGTCTAGAGCAGTGTTTTTCAACCTTAGGGCCCCAGGTGTTGGACTACAACTCTCATTGTCTTGAGAAGGTTAGCCAGTGGGAGTAGTCCAACAATGTCCAGGGACCAAAGGCTGAAAAACACTTGGTCTAGAGCAGGCATGTCCAACTCCCAAGAGACTGCGATCTACTCCCACTATAAAAAACTGGCAGTGTTGAGCTTTTTTTGGGCAGGGTCGATCAGTTGTTGAGCTTCTTTGGGGGGAGCGATCCATCAGGATCACGCGATCAACCACGATCGACCAGGGACACCCTGCGATCAACCATGATCGACCAGGGATGCCCCGCGATCGACTGGTAGATTGCGATCAAACGGATGGACAGACATGGTATAGAGAATGTATGTCCAACGCGTCGACCACAATAGACTCAGGGATCACGCGATGATTTTGGTTGATTGTGGCCGCCTCAAGCACCCCACTCGGCCGCCGGCTTTGCCTGACGCCCAGTCAGCTGGCTGGCCAGAAAGGCATGAGGCGCCTGCCTCTGACCCCTGCAAGCCACAGCCCCGGCAGGGAGGTGAAAGTAAGCCGCTCTCCCTCCTAGTTCTGCATGGATGCTTAACTTTCCCCACCTTTCCAGCTCCAGCCTAGCTGCATTTATTTGAAATTAAGCCACTGCCCCCCCCCCAATATGGAGCTCTTCCATCCAGTAAAGGGGGAATTGGACGCTTCGGGGCATGTTGGCTTCCAGTGTGCACCAACGGCCCTGAGAGGGGGCTGGTGTGGGGGTAATAATTTGTTATTATTTTTATCGTAATAATAATTTATTATTTATACTCCACCCATCTAGCTGGGTTTCCCCAGTGAAATATAATATGTTTAAGTTGAAGAATGACAAAGAGAGAGTGTGGTAGATCACTGCCAGTTTTTGATATTGGATAGTGGATCGCAACCTGTTGGATGTTGGACGTGCCTGGTCTAGAGTGTTTCTTACACCAGGTGTACAAGAAATATTAGGGATTCTGCTGCTTTAAAGACCATCTCTCTTGCCCAGCAGTCTCCCTGATAAAGTGTGAGCCCCCCACCCCATATAAAGCTGGTATATACGCAAGCCAGGTTAGAATTTTCTCCCTGATTTTACCCTCTCCTGCCCCCAAGTAATTATCTTCCCCTCCTGTAGATTCCACCAAGGTAAGCAAGAGACCAATAAATTAATGTCCACAGAGCTTGACCAAGTTGCAGAAAGGCTTCTGAAGTCATGCCACTCTCCATATGAGCACAGACCATCTCCCAAGGGCATTTGCTAATTGCGCCACTTAAAAGGAGATTCACAGCATGGAACAACCAATTATCCCAGTCAACCTCTCTGGAGGCAAAAAACCCCTACATATCTGGTTTTTCTGCCATTATGGAAGAATCCTTGACCACCACGCGCGCGCACACACACACAAAAATAAACACTTTCCAAATGCATACCTGTTATTCTTATCCTTGTCCCATCACCACCACTGCCCAACCCCACATCAGCCATGGGCTGAAAAGAATGCAGTGTGCCATAACATAAATATATATGGCTTCAGCCAAAAACCACCTGACAGTTTAACTACTGTTCTGCAAACATTTCTTCCAAGCCTCCTTTCTCAATTGCTGTGTACAACTGACAAATTCCGCCCTACCTGCCAGCAATGATATGGGTCAGAGGGGAAATAAGAATGTTTGAAACCAACATCCATAAACCGGGCTTGAAGCTGTTGTAAGCCATGCCAGGTTATCTGTACTGTACAGAATAGTATTTACAGGCAGTGTTGTAAGGGTGATCGATGGAGTCAGCTTTGTAAGAAAGCCAACTAAAGTTACTAGCCTACTAAGAGGCTAATAACCTTTGCTTCCATACTGCCTGCAGAGGAGCAGCCAGCTATGAATTGCAGGCTACTAGCCTCTTAACAAGCTATTAAAAATCAGTGGACTAGCAAAGGAGATACGGAGCACTGCATCCAGGTTGCTGCATTTCCATGCTAGCTGCAGAGGAAGCAACTTTATTTCCTCTGAGGCAAGCATGGAAACAAATCAGTCTGGCAAAGGAAGGGTGGAGGAATCCTTTGCAAGCCTGCTCAGTCACATGGAATTCCAGGCTGCCAGGCTGGATCGACCTATGTACAATAGCAAGCATCCTAACTGCAGAGACTCCAATAACCATCTTAGATGCACCTGGTGTGAAAGCCTGAAAATGTGGGCAGAGACCTGTGAATGTGAACCATTATTTTGTAAACCAGAGGTATCTGCAAGAAAAAAATTAGACACATACAATGTCATTGCAAATTTAACATTAGCTGAGGGTATCTCCATGTAGGAAACTATTTGTGAAATGCTTGCTTTGTGGAAATTTACCTTTCACCAAAACTATTCTACGTGGCAGTGCAGTGCAGCAGAAAGCGACGGAAATCAGAGATTATGTGCAGTGCACATCTCCAAACTAATGGCCTGCTTGTATCCGTCTCTCCTTAGACTTGCAAATTCTAACAATGTCGGGTAGCCACTTATGCAACAATACTGGAGGGGGAAAGAAATGCATCCTTCAACATGCAACTTGGGTCTCTTTTCCCTGCCAAACAGTACAAGAATGAGATTTTTGTCTAGCCTTCAATTGTTCCAGCTGCTGGTTTCTCTCACAGATTAATGACCCTATTACTGTTTGGTTTCCTCTTTCTTGTAGAGGTACTTATGCACCATAATCAAGTTGCCTCTTATCCTTTTCTCAAGACTTTTTCTCGGTCCTTGCACTTGCAACTTCTCTTAGCAACCTTTTGACACTCATAGCATAGTGGCTTAGAGATTCAGCTGTGAATCAGGAACTTCACGATACAAATCTCGCCTCTGCCATAAACTCACTACGTGGTGTTAGGCTTTCCCAACCCTCTGCCACCATCTGTAGTAAAGGAAAGAATAACACTAACCTGCCTTATAGTGTTACTATACGGCAGGGTGGGGAATCCGAAGGTTGCCAGCTCTTGTTGGACCACAACTACCATCATGCTGGTTGGGGCTGATGGGAGTTGGCATCTAACACCATCTGGAGGACCACAGGTTGCCCACCCCTTCTGTAATAATTACAACTAGAAAATATATGTGAAGTGCTTTGAGCATGCAAAGCTTCATACCAATGTTGAATATTAAGCATTATCATAGGAGCTTAGGAATCTGTCTTACAGTAAATCAGACTGTCCAAGACACCAGTCTTGAAAGACCTACACTGGCTCCCAGCATGTTTCCAAGCACAATTCAAAGTGTTGGTGCTGACCTTTAAAGCCCTAAATGGCCTCGGTCCAGTATACCTGAAGCAGCGTCTCCACCTCCATTGTTCTGCCCGTACACTGAGGTCCAGAGCTGAGGGCCTTCTGGCAGTTCCCTCACTGCGAGAAGCCAAGTTACAGGGAACCAGGCAGAGGGCCTTCTCGGTACTGGCACCCTCCCTGTGGAAAGCCCTCCCACCAGATGTCAAAGAGAAGAACAACTACCAGACTTTTAGAAGACATCTGAAGGCAGCCCTGTTTAGGGAAGCTTTTAATGTTTAACAGGTTATTGCATTTTAGTGTTCTGTTGGAAGCCACCCAGAGTGGCTGGGGAAACCCAGCCAGATGGGCAGGGTAAAGGTAAAGGGACCCCTGACCATTAGGTCCAGTCGTGGCCGACTCTGGGGTTGTGGCGCACATCTCGCTTCATTGGCCAAGGGAGCCAGCGTACAGCTTCCGGGTGATGTGGCCAGCATGACTAAGACACTTCTGGAGAACCATAGCAGCACACAGAAACACCGTTTACCTTCCTGCCAGAGTGGTACCTATTTATCTACTTGCACTTTGACGTGCTTTCAAACTGCTAGGTTGGCAGGAGCAGGAACCGAGCAACGGGAGCTCACCCCGTCGCGGGGATTCGAACCGCCGACCTTCTGATCGGCAAATCCTAGGCTCTGTGGTTTAACCCACAGCGCCACCCGCGTCCCAATTATTATTACTATTATTATCCATAAGAAGAGCCTTCTTGATCAGGCCAATGGCCCATCTCATCTAGCATCATGTTCTCATGGTGGCCAATCAGATGCCATGGGGTAGCCCAAAAGCAAGCTTGAGCACAGAAGCACTTTCCACACTGCCGATTCCCAGTAACTGACATTCAGAGGAATGGTGCCTCTGACGGTGGAGGTATAACGAAAGCTTCATTCTCCATGAATTTGTCTAATCCTCTTTTGAAGCTTTCCCAGCTGGTGGCCATCACTACTTCTTGTGTGAGCGAATCCCACAGCTTGACTGCTCACTGTGTGAAGAAGTAATTTCTTTCATCTGCCCTGAATCTTCCAACCTTCAGCTTAATTGGATGTCCCCAAGTTCTAAAGTTATGGGAGAGATCGGTGTCGTTTACACTGATTAGAAGTAGCTCTCCAAGGTTTCAGCCCTACCAAAAAAAAAGCTGTAGATGCGCAGCACTACTCCGCATACAAAGCAGGTGCTGGAGCAATGAGCTATGGCCCCTTCCCCTCTTACTGTGGATATCAGACTCAAGGATACCCAGCCCTGGTAGAAGGAGCCCATCAACAGCATTTGAATCTGTTTCTTCTCCCTTTTTCATGCATTCCAAGATCAAATCTCCTAGTAACCTCATGCAGCTCTTAGCTTCTGGGCAATCACAGATACGAAACAGAGCAAAACAAGCAAGTCTACTAAGTAATACAGATCAATATCTCAAGATCAATGGAGCAGAACAAACAAGGCCAAACATCACCAAGGGAGAGAAAAAAGGAATGCAGCACAGGATGTAGTTAACACTCATAAAAATAATATTGTGTCACCTTAAAGGCTTAATAGATTTATTGCGTTATCCGTTTTTATGGGCTACAGCCCACGTCATTGGAAGTGGAAGCTCTGGTGTTTTCAGTTGACTGTCTACACTCTTTCTTTCTTTCTTTCTTTCTTTCTTTCTTTCTTTCTTTCTTCTCTCTCTCTCTCTCTCTCTCTCTCTCCCTCCCTCTTTCACACACACAAAAAGATAGAAAGTGGAGGGAATGTACATTGTGAGCCCCAAAGGTCTAGAAATGAAAGAGGTACAGGCTGCGACAATTCTGTTCAAATGTTTGCATGATAAGAACCTGAGAAGAGCCTTGCTGGATCAGGCCCATGGCCCATCAAGTCTAGCATCCAGTTTTGAGAAGAGATGCCTGTGGGAAGCCGAAAAGCAGGATCTGAGTGTAACAGCACTCTCCCCATTTGTGATTCCCAACAATAGGTATTCAGGGTCATACTGCCTTTGACAATGGAAGCGGAACATGGCCATCATGACTAGTAGCCATGGGTCTAAAAACATTAGTTGAAAAATGAGCATTTATGAGAGCAGTCATTGATGACGGACTTTCTAGCCTTGCTAAGTAAATTCAGTACCTATTCAGTGCAGTGGGGAAAACGCCCCACCTGAGTGCTCCACGCCCCACCTGAGTGCTCAGTTCTCACTTACCTGGCTCCACCCCTTACTTTGATTCACCACTGCATCAGCTCAACCTGCTCCCCCAACAAAACGTAGCCCAATTTTGACACCAGCCACCACAGGTTCTGGCACATGTGCATGCATGTCCTATACTAGTTTGGGGGAACCCTTCACAAATTCACTGCTGGAGTGGGCCAAAAAGAACATTTAGTCTTAACTCCTTTCCCAGTGTATTCTCCAAGAATTATTCATCACATTCCCTGAGATCATTGCAACAAACCGAACTAGGTGTGTGTGATGATTTCAAGTGAGGGGGCCTGAGCTATATGCTACAGTTTTTGGGGGGCGGGAATTAAAATGTGCTAGGTGCAAATTCATGCAATCCTGTCTCCAGAAGCTTTAGCAATTGTGGATTTACAAGATCTAAACCCAAATTGGGAGAGGGGGGAGTGGGAAGCAGAGGTTTTACCTCCTCATGTGCTGTGCAAGAAATTCTTTTAAAAGCATGTCAATTTATCTGTCAAAATGACATTCAAATTACACTTTTTAAAGATGCATGTCACTGTCAGACAAGTTCCCCCAATGTCACCTGCAAATCTGGAATGGCACAATAAGAGCCCTTGCTAGCAATTCAAAGCCCTGAACATGAAAACCAGGCTGTACTAACAAGTGGGGGGGGAGTGGGGGGGTTGCATATTAATAAGATTTCCCCCTTCCTGATCCTCCACACTCCAAGTGCACAACAGTCCTGGGCAACTCTGTACCTCAGTGATGATTCTCAAGAATGTGGTGGTTTTTGGAATGCCTCCAGTTGCGACCCATTGCAGAATGAACTGCAGCATGCTAATTTGCATGCTGAATATTCATCATTGCCAGTAAAGAAGCATCTTGAATATTAAATCTCATCTATTTATGGCAGGAATATTAAATGCTTTATCAAAAGCTGAAGGTGGTAAGGCAGCCCAGAACACCTGGTGCCCTCATGGTCTGATTAGGAATCCCCGCCCTGATGCAGAGCAAGAACCAATTTCCTGCATTGCATTCTTCAGTCTCTGCAGATTCTTTTACCCTTGCAGATATGAACTAGGGACGGAGGAGAAGAAATTTGTTTGGTCTGCATTTTAAAACAAACCAGTTTAATTTGCCAGCCCGACTTAGGTGTGGATTCGAACACATAAATCAGATTATGCACTTTTCCTAATTTTGGAGAGGGGTGGTTTATGTGCACAAAAATGCCTGTTTTGTGGTTTTCCTTTCTTTCTTTTTTAACAAAAATGCTGATTTTTTAGGGGGAAATGCTTTGAAAAGTATTTTTTAAGTGTGTATTATTATTGTTAGCATTTATAACAAAAATGGTCTCAAAGCTACTTCATAGTAAGATATAAAGCAAACATTAAATTCAAAAAGAAAGCAATGTACAACAAAAAAACTTCTATACACAAAACTTTCCAACAAGAAAATGAGAACAAAAATTGCAGACCAGAGCAGAAGGCAACTTAAGCTACCAAAGGTCCAGTCCAGCCCTGACCATTAGGTCCAGTCGTGACCGACTCTGGGGTTGCACCGCTCATCTCGCTTTATTGGCCAAGGGAGCTGACAAGGGAGTCTGCAGACAACTTGCGGGTCATGTGGCCAACATGACTAAGCCGTTTCTGGCAAACCAGAGCAGCACACAGAAACGCCGTTTACCTTCACGCCGGAGAGGTACCTATTTATCTACTTGCACCCGGAGGTTCTTTCGAACTGCTAGGTTGGCAGCAGCAGGGACCGAGCAATGGGAGCGCACCCCATCATGGGTGTTCGAACCGCCGATCTTCTGATCGGAAAGTCCTAGGCTCTGTGGTTTAACCCACAGCGCTACCCGTGTCCCAACCTACCAAAAGCCTGGGTTAAAAAAACAACAAAACTTAGCCTGGCACCTACAAATTGACAATGATAGTGACAGCAGAACTTTCTTATGGATAACATTTTACACATGGCAGGGAGATAACACTGATGAAGCCTGTTCTTGGGTAGCCAGCCTCCACGCATCCCTCCGATGAGGCACACAGACAAGAGCCTCTTACAAAGACAGCAGTATTTTAGGCAAAGGTTGAATGCAAACTTTAAGCATACTTTAAGGGAAAGCATATCTATATTAAATACGAATTTACCAAGCTTTTTTTAAATAAAAAAATAATCAGCAAAAACAGAACAGACTTATGACTGAGTGCACACACAACTGACACGGAACAGAAAACAGACTGATCCATCCTTAATGTGAACCCAGCTTTGCTATTTTTTATTCTAGGGCTCAGGAGACGTCTGTTACCAATCCGACAAACATAAAATGCAGTATCGGCTCTCTAGTGTTGACTCTTGCCCCCTTCTCTTCGAACTTCAAACTGGTCCGTCTTGTTGATTTTTCTAAATAATATCTGAAAGTAGCTTATGCAAATGTACATACATATATGTATACAATCTGCATTAAAACAAGCAGCGAATATTAGAAACAAGTGCAAAATTATTTCAGAACTTGGGGGAAGAGCAGGATGTGACACTGCAGGCACCAGCCAATAGGCACGCAACTGGGTTTTCTTCCCCGATATGCTAGAAACTCCAGTATCATTTGCCCCTTTGCACACATGCATGTGCACGCACGCATCCCTTGCACCATGATAGCAAAATCTACGGGTGGCATTGGAGCAGCAAATGAGTTGTTTCCAGCCTACCTCCACTGCTTTCAGGGACATTTATTCCCAAGCAACCACCTGCAGTTCTGTATCTCACAATTCAGAAGAAAAGGCCACACTCTAAACCTGAGGAGGCTAACTGATGGTCCCCCATATATTTCTGAACTACAACTCCCATCACCCCCTCCCAGCATAGCCAACAACCAGAGAGATGGTGGATGTTGTAGTTCAGCCACATCTGGGAGGCCATAGGCTAAGCCAAGCTATGTGAAATTACCATGTAAAATGGAGGCAAACTGTGCTTCCCGCGCACCTGGCTTAGAAAGATATGAACAATGCAAGAGTATTAAGTGCTGAAGGGTATGGCAAAGCAGCAACAAAGTCACATTGGGCCATTATGCTAGGCAGCACAAGTGATGGCATATTCCTCCACATCCTCCTTTTTGCCATAAACCCTTCAGAGAAGGACATTCTTTTTACTCCTGGGTTCCTACTCCCACTCTTCCCAAAAAGAATCAAGGGGAATTTTCCTAATCTCCCTCCAGTCTGCCAAGAATTTTAAGCTGGGGTGGGGGAACGTTTGGCTCTCAAGCATACTATTGGACTGCAACTCCCAGCAGCCTTGACAACTGGCTATGTTGGCTGGGGATGATGGCAGAGGTGGTTCAGAAGCATCTGGAGGGTCAAATGTTCACCACCTGGATTTAAAGATAGAAGGAGTCAGGGAAGGGGGACGATTTTCACACAAGGCACTTCCAAAACCAATCAATCAGTAAGTAAGACACAGTAGTCAGAAGATGCAAAAACTGTGCCAGAAGTCTAATTGCTTAGGAAACGGAGCTCCTAGCATCAAAACTCCCTTGCACTTCACTTCCTCCCCTAAATTTTCCAGAACAGGAAATTTAACCCAACCAAAACCTGCCTGTTTTGCCTGTCTCCTGACCCTTACCACTGACTCCCACATTCCTGAGAGGTCTTGCTCTCATCATCTGTTCAAAAAAAGAAAGCATCAACTCAGTCTTCTCTCACAGCCAACACACACACACACACACACACACACACACACACACACACACGGGCTTTGCCCCCAACTTGACCTGGAAATCAGGACTTGAAATTCCACCCCAAAACAATCCCCTCCCCAGAGATGCAGGGCTTTAGCTGCTGCCAGCATCAGAGCAAGCGTGGGATAGGAACAGACCCAGAATAATACCCAATCAGGGAGAAGTTGGTACGCTATACTACACAAACTCCACAAGGGATTGGAAAAATATAACAGGAAATAGCATTATTATCACCATAGAAAATTAACAGCATAACAAAAAGCAAGTTGGCTGCAGTCAAAGCCTATAAAAATTTACCAGCGGCTGCCCAAACATTTCCCAGCGGAAGGCATTATTGGTACCTTGCCAGAAAAGCAAGGGCTGAAAATATACCCAGCTTCCTGGTTGCTCAGAATCCCGAAAAACTGAGTTAGGCAATTTCAAATTTGATATATATTTTCAGAACTGTACAGGTGTGGATGCTAAATATTTCAAGTTGGCTACTACAGAAAATGATGCTGATATCTAGGTTTTTGAAATAGGTTTTTGGGTCTTTCAAAACTGCACACAGCAGCCCCCTGCCCGCCTGACACTCAGGCCCATCCAGATTGGTGTTTTATTGCAAGTGTATACTGCAACATGTTATTGACACAATAATAATGTATTACTGGTGGATTTATCCTGCTTTATTAGTTGTTCTGTGATGCTTCCCCAATGTTATGAAAAGTTACAGGGTATGCACTGATTGGAAATGACGCAGGGCGCCCACCTCCAAACTTCTGCAAGCACAAACAGCCCTGAAAGAGGAACCATGTGTGACCGCCCTGAAAGCATCATGGACACAAGTTGTCGTGAACGTGCAATACACTGTTTGTGTGGTCAAGCAAAGAATGCTAACTCAGGATGGAAAGGAGAAGGCAATCGCTTTAGAATGACGTCTAAGTTTCAGAAAAACGCATTACAGGCACAAGAAATGTTGGGTCCATTATAAAGGGTGAAGCTAAACATCACACACAAACACATCTAGAATCTCCAAAGTTTTTTGAAATGAAAAGGAGCTTAAGAAAGCGGCAATTTTTAGTGGGAAACAGTGACGAACTGCTTGGCTGACATAGGATTCCCAATTCACATTTCTAACAGTAAACTAAATGTACAGTACATTTAGAGTCTGAGAAAGGGTGAACTGCAGCCTAGGGGAGATTTTCAGCAGAAAGTCAGAAGGGAAAGCAGTGTTTCTCAAACTTGAATCCCCAGCTGTTGTTAGACTACAACTCCCATCATCCTTGACCGCTGGCCCTGCTAGCTAGGGATTATGGGAGTTGTAGTCCAAAAACAGCTGGTGACCCAAGTTTGAGAAACACTGGATGAGAAGTTAGGAAGAGTGTTTCCTTGTCAGGATATCTTTTGCGTATGTCTTGGCATGCTTGGTCTATCTCCACTCCTGCAAACTTTCTGGCACTGCTCATATTTGACGAAGTCATAAAGACTTCCTGTACTGCAGCGGGGTTGAGGTTCCTTCCAATTCTACAGTTCTTTTATTCAATTACTAGGTGCCTAATAAACAAACAAAACCCCTCAAAACGTCTCACAACACAGCTTCTGGAGACTGCCAGTCACAAACAGAGGCAGGGGAGCTTGGTATATAACCTGCTAGCAATTAATGACATCACATTCTACTGATATTTAATCCATATTCAGAAGTTACTACATTCTTTGCCACAGTGTTTTCCTTGCCATAAGCAGTTAAAGTTAAATACAGTGGTACCTCTAGTTATGGACTTGATCCATTCCGGGGTGCATTTCGCACCCCGAAAAGTCTGTAACTAGTACACTGCTTCTGCGCATGCGGGTTGCGATAGAGCGCTTCTGTGCATGTGCGAAGTGCGCAGACCGCTTCTGTGCAAAGAACGCTTCTGGGCATGAATGCGTGGCGGAACATGGAAGTATACATTTCCGGGTTTGCCGCATTCGCAAGCCGAGAAGACGCAACATGAACCTAATGCAACACGAGGTATGATTGTGTAGACATTTGCACCTTTACTCAGCACATAAGGGGTTGCTGGTGTCGCTACTGGAGCCCCAGTCTCAGACATCTGGTCAGACACATGGTTCAAAGAAAAGAGGAAGAGAGGAAGAGAAAGGGGGGAGGGGCAGACAAGACTCAACCCTTACATCCTCCCTTCTCAAAGGTGAGAGGGGGCATGACCTAGCCAAGCCTTCTCTAGAAATGTAGAGATCTAGAGCCCTTAACGCCTTCTTTTGCCAACTAGCATAGATATGCATTGTTAAATTTGAGGGCAAAATCTTCCACAAAATTTACATGACTGCAGGCTTGCTTAAAACAAAACACTTCTATGCAGGATAAATAAAATAAAATAAAAATAATGGGAGTATACAGTAAGTAATAAAGCTTTTGTCAATAGTTCAATTTAATATCTGTGTACATCACTTCATTGTCATTGCAATAAATCTGTTGTACCGCAGGAAGTCTAAATGAGTTGCAGACAGCTTCGGGAACCAACAAGTAGGCTATAAATGAGATACCGCGTTTCTATAACATACCAAAAGCTGATTTCTGGAGTTTTCATCTATTTTGTTATTTTGAACTCCTGAGGCTTAGCAAGTCTTCAGGTTAGACATACAGATTAAAAGGACACTGCCATATTTGTTATCTGAAAACTCTCTGTAGCAGATAAGGCATTTATAAACAGACATTCATACATTATTCTGAAAAAAATTAAAAGAAAACGTCAGACAGTCCCTGTCCCCCCCTTGAGCAATGCTGATGTTTATTCTTTGTGAAGAAGTTCTCATGGTTATGAAGGATGACTGAGAAGACGAGGGAAGCAAACTCAGAGCAAGTTCTGTCTCTACAAGCAAAGGGAAATTGGACAGGGAAGAGAAGAGAAGCCAAACAGATGGCATTGGCTACCTTCTCTCAATGCTAGTAACTGTATTTACAAAGGCTGTTCTTAAAAAGTTCCACTATTCCCAAAGTGAACATGGAATTTGTGTGCCCAAAGTGCTCCTGTTATGATGGCTAGGCTTAAGCAAGCCCTCCCCAACCTGGTGCCTTCTAAATGTTTTAGCTCCCAACTTCCATCAGCCCCAGCAAACAGGACGAGAACTGTTTTCCAAACATCTGGAAGGCACCAGGCTCAGGAAGGTCAACTCTGGAGCAGTCATGTACACTTGCTGGGACTCTGGCTTCAGGTCTTGCACTACTACATTTAGGGCCCATTCACGCTTCAGCTGGTACCGCTGCTTTCCCCCAGGGAAAACCCGCTCCTTACTGCTGAATTGGAACAAACATCAATCCACGGGAAACCCTACTGACGTTTGCTCCAGTACAGCAGTAAGGAGCAGGTTTTCCCAGGGGGAAAGCAGCAGGGCAAATGGGAAACCACTCAGACCTGTGCCTTGAAGGCACGGGACAAGCGAAGAAGAAGAAGAAGAAGAAGAAGAAGAAGAAGAAGAAGAAGAAGAAGAAGAAGAAGAAAAGTGCTTTCTAGGTGCAGGACAAGCAAAGTGTGGTCGAGCCCTTTGGCCAACTGGCCAACTAGATGGTTTGTGAATTGTAAGCATAAGTGTGGTTAGGAGACGAATTTAAACCTATTGCTCTTTCTGGGATTTATACCTGAAAGTTTGGTGACAGATGTGTTGTAGGGCTCCTTCAGCATGACCCCTCCCCACCCTTGAGGTCTGAGCCACCGAGAGTCACAAGTAAGATAACTGGGGACCTTTACTGGTCACACTGGACTAAGCCCTGGGCCTGTGCTTATTCCGGTGCTGGTTAGGGCCCTTTTTTCAGAAATGCTGACCTGATGTTGCTCAGGTCATGTCCGGGGAAAATTTAGGTGTGTGGCAAAGGAGATAATAGCCCCAAAGAGAAATGGTGCAGAATGGAAACAAACTTCAGTCAATAAACTCTGGCTTATGGCTAAGCAGGTATGGATGTCTTTCTTAAGAGCAGAAATCTCTCTCTAGATGGACTATAGAATTTGAGAATGTGCCTTTGTCAAGCTAAGACAAGGCACCAGTGTGAAAAAGATACACCTAGTGGGTAGCAGTTCTAAGTGAACATCATGGGCTGAGATGTTTCCTGATAAGGTTCAAGAACATTTCAATTCCCTAAAACAATGGAAAATGGATTTTACAGGTTTCTGTCCCTTGGGATGTCATTTACCAATAGACAATCAAATTTTGGTTGTGAGTGAAGAGAGGGATAAACATAACACAAATCTAGTGTTATTATTCTAGAAAAAGAGATGCTGGGACTCACTATGAACGCCTCCCTTGCGCTCACCTGAGTGGTTCTGGAAATTGAGTTGGTGAGTTCTGGCTGAAAAAATCCCTGCAAACCAGAGAGCATCAGTTTCTTCACTTGCCTGTATCTTAAATCTTCATCCCTTTTTCACACAAGCTGGCTTTTGGGTTTTTGGCTTTTTTGGGGGGGGGGGATTGTAACTTATCGCTTATCTGGAAGACTTTTTCATTTCATTCTTGCTGCTTGTATAAGAATTTTATACTGGGTTGAGTTTTCCTGTGCTTCAATAGACTTTTTTGTACAGTTTTGATTAATCTTTGTTATAACTTTTGGAAAAAAATTTACTTCTCCTTTATGAGAACTGTTTCTGATGATTGTTACATAGAGATAGCTTTTCCAGTACTGTATTGGATTTTTAGTTGTTGCTGGCATCCATCTGTCTCGAGAGACAATGGAGGGCACCTCCGAGAGGGAAGTCAAACGCTGCATTTGCAGCACCAAAGTGACCTTCCAAGGTGCAAGCCTGGGCAGTGTGTATGGAGGTCCTGGGCTGCCCAGACAACAAGACCCCTCTCTTAGCCTCACTGATGTGGTCCAAACAAAAGCAGAGCAATATATTTGGCACCAGCTTGGCTGCAGGAGTTGCCTGAAGAAGGCGTACAAGGCACCATCCAACCATCTTAGGAGCTCTACTCCAGATTTGTATAGGGTTTACTCCTTAGCCTTTTCTTCTCTGAAGATATCCTGCTAGGCAGCGGAGGTTTAGGATCAGAGTTTTCCTTCTCCTAGATGGGCTACCTTCCCAGGTTGATGAGCCCCACCTGCCCCTCAATTCTCTCTACGGCATATGTAGAAACTGCCTTCTTGACCATTGAATCCACTCATGGTTTGTTCTTGAAGGCATGTCTATGCATTTGAGCATTATTTGAGCATAGATCCTAATGCAGAAGCCCACTCACTAGATTTTGTATATCTTTTTCTTAAGGGTTAAATTGATGAGAAACTTGGTGGGAAGTGCACAGCACTGATTGGCTGATTCCCTGTGACATCACAAAGCTTCTTCCCCTAGTTTCTCAACTTTGAAAGAAGCATGAATGGGTTCGTGCTTTAAATAAGGCAAGGAATATTTTCATTTGAATGAATGTATGTATTGCACTTTAAAAATAAAAAAATGAACAGCCTGCCTGAAGCAAGGGTAGGGGGAGAGAATTGGCAGTCACTATTCAATTTTTCAGTTTGAATACCTGTCAATGGCATTCCAGATGCAAAAGAAACAAAGACTCAGCCCCTGGGAAAATATGTACCATAATTATTGTTTTTGCCCCATCTGTGTGCACCCAGACTGTGCCAAAGCCTACAGTCCAATCGGTCCGGTTTGTCCTCATCTAGCAGCAGAAATCACCTGAGGCCTCCAGTAGGAACAAAAGGCCTGGAGACAAAAAGGTATCTGCCATTCACCCTTCCAAGCTAACAAGTTATTCCTGCTACTCAAGGCTTGTGCCCTCCAGCAGGAGGCTGGCTGTTCTCCCTCAAAGCATTTGACCTCACTATTCAGCTTGGCGCAGCTCTTTTCTACTACAGGGGCAGTGTTTTGACTTTGAAAACTTTGTGAGAAGTTCAAGCTGGGCAAGCAAGCAAAAACAAAAACACAGAGACCACTAGCCTGTAGCAAAGCAAGAGGCAACAACCTCAGTTGCCTTTGCAAGAAAGGAGGGTAACACACACACAACGCCCCTGAAAAATAAAACTATAGCGTGGCTTCTTCCATAGCACGCTAAGTACATGCAGCTTAACTACCTTGACACTGGCATACTGGCATACTTACAATAAAAACGGGTAAGAATGAAGAGGAAAGTAGATTATCAGCCTACACTCAAAACGAATGCTTAAAGTGGGAATTTAAGTCACTCAGAGCTGCTATGCATAGGGATGTCAGAGAATTCCAATGGAAATGGAAGCAGAAATTGCTGCTGTTCATATGTTCTTCTGTAATCTGGAACAGAAATCAGTCTAGCGAGTATGATGGGTCTTTTTGTTCGCATTGTTGCTGATGTTTTAAAGTCCCCAAACAATACTTAAATAATGACAGGGTGGTTGTTTTTGTTTACGTGTTTTGACATTTCCTTTACATGGAATGTAAGTTATGTAAATAGTTACATAATTTACCTAACTCGCACTAAATGGCAGGCAGCAAGACATAGTATTTGGCAGAAACCAAACTGCAGTGGAATAGAAATAGCGGTGATCATGACAAGCACAGGTCAGAGCAGGTATTGCTGTCTTCTTGTATCTCATGATATGCAACTGCTGGGTTTATGGCCCAGACATCGAGCCTGGCTCTGCGCACACCCTTTGGACAAAGCAGCATCTTCACATGGGTCACGTATCGATGACCTTCCTGGCATTTTGAAGGCCACTGCTATTGTGGAAATGACACTCCGCCTCTTCGTCCGAAGGAAGCAAGGGACCCTGGCATCAAGGGTGACACCCGGCACCTGCTCCCAAGCCTTAAGGCCCTGCAAACTATTGGCTGAAATTAAAAATCAAGCAACAGCCAGTGACAGCTTTATTTTTCACAGGCTGGGGACATATTAAGCCGTGTCCTGAATTTATTTCTATCCCAAGCCCCCTTCAACCTATCTAGGCCAGCGAAATTCTAATTTGAATATGACTCACGATGTTAAATAAATTAAAGCCGATGGGTGTCCTCCCCAACAACTTTTCCAGCTTTTGTTGCTTAATGTCAGAGCTTCAAAGGCCAGCTTTCGAATGTACTTTGGGAGGTGGCGTTTTGCCACATTAACCCACTGGCTATGAAAGAATCAGAAAATCATTGCAGTGCCTGGAGAGAGGCTCAGGCTTAAGACACACTGAAGTCTCCTGCTGCAGAATTGTACTATAATTGCTGTGCATGCAATCACTCTCTTTCGCTCTCCCGCTCCTCTTTTCATGGTGCATAGAGTTGGTGGTTTCACAGTTCCCTATATCTGCAATTCTCATGGGTTCCTGTGCAATATAAAGTTGGCTCCCTGCAAACCAAGGTTTGTAGGTTGGGAGTCCACCTCGGGAATGAACACTCTCTCCATCACCTCTAGCGTGAATTCCCCTCTCCATTCTTTAGAACTACAAACACGGTTCCCTAATACATTTACACTCATGTTAAGCACGGCAACATTAATCAGGTTCTCCTTTTATCCAGAATTTGAATTCAAGGACTGAAGCAGCTTTGCAAAATCTAGTCAGAATTTTTCACAGGTTACCATCAGTGCAGACATAACACTGAATCGTGGTTAGAGCCCACAAAAGAGAAAGGGGTTGGCAAAGAGGGCATGTATTCTAATTCTCTAACTGCGGTTTACACCGAGCCAGCTTTATGACTCCACCAGGACAGGACCAGCTCATACATACATGTTCCTCAGGTGGTGATCTGCATGCATGAATGAGCCATCATAGATTTAACTCTGAAAGGGGCAGCTTTCATATCTCCTAACGTCCCATTAACTGCAATATACTTCCATGCAGATGTGCCATACAACCCACTGCCCATTGCTACTTGTTAGGCAGCCAAGTAATAAGAATGTAAGAAGTGTCTGCTGGATCAGGCCAGTGGCCCATGCAGTCCAGCATCCTGTTCTCACAGTGGCCAACCAGCAATGCACACAACCAGGTACCTGCAGCTGGCATCTGCATTTCAGTATTTGCCACCACCACAGTTGAAACAGGATGCAACATTCAACACTTGGTCCTCACTGGATCTTGTAGCACAAGCCATGCCCAATAATGTTTCCTTGCCATTTACTCCATTAACAGGAGCCCAGAAGGCACTTTCCCTTCAAATCTGATTGCCACCATGGAACTGCTGAATTTCCGTCTTTCCACTGGATGGGCACACACCTGAATCATCCTGAGTCAGACCAACCACAAGGCAATGTGAGGAAGCTGCTTCAGGCAGAACATTCTAAGTGAGAAGTACCTGAGACAAGCCATGGAACACATGAGGCAGAATAATTCTCATATTCAAGTTTCGTTGGAAGACTACGGAGTAACTGCCGTTAGTCACTGTTTGGCCTTTAGTTCACTCCAGACATTTCCCCCTCTGCCCAGATCTCTTCCAGTATTAAGAGAGTCAGGAAAAGCGGAAAGGGAGAAATAACTGAGCTGTTGATAGTCAAGGAGAAAATAGGGAACTACAGTGGTACCTCGAGTTAAGTACTTAATTCGTTCCGGAGGTCCTTTCTTAACCTGAAACTGTTCTTAACCTGAAGCACCACTTTAGCTAATGGGGCCTCCTGCTGCCCCTGCGCCACCAGAACATGATTTCTGTTCTCATCCTGAAGCAAAGTTCTTAACACGAAGTAATATTTCTGGGTTAGCGGAATCTGTAACTTAAAGCGTATGTAACCCAAGGTACCACTGTAGATGGAACAGCAGTCCCACTTGCAAGGCAACTTCCCTTATCCTATGGTTTGTGTATTATTACACTTATATTTCACCTTTCCCACCCCCCTCCAAGGTGGTTCTCCCCTCCCCACTCTGAGAGACAGAGACTGGCCCAAGGCACTCAGTGAGTGTCAATACAGTGGTACCTCAGGTTATAGATGCTTCAGGTTACAGACCATTCAGGTTACAGACTCCGCTAACCCAGAAATAGCACCTCGGGTTAAGAACTTTGCTTCAGGTTGAGAACAGAAATTGGGAGGCGGTGTGACAGCAGCAGGAGGCCCCATTAGCTAAAGTGGTACCTCGGGTTAAAAAAAGTTTCAGGTTAAGAACGGACCTCCAGAACGAATTAAGTTCTTAACCCGAGGTACCACTGTACTGAATGGGGATATAAACACTGATCTCCCAGGTCTAACATTGCTGGCACTGTACCACACTGGCCCAGTCACATCTTCTCATTTGGTCCATGCTAGTTTTTTTAAGGGGAGTGCGGGGGAGAGAGAACAATGTATGTCTCTTTTTTCCTTGTCTGGCTCCTTTTTTTTCTTTCCTTTTTCTTTTTGCATGCTCAGCAAATAGCTTAGCATTGAAAGCAACCCCTCTCACAGTAGAAAGGAAGAAAAGCCGGTTCCTGTTCAGAGTTGCTAAAGAATTAGGACTAAAGATCAAATTAAAAATTAATGTAGATTATGAGTAAAAGTAATAGCTTGACCTAGATAAAAGAAATGCAGGGGAATCACAGCAGGGGCGGGGTTGGGGAAATCTAGGCTGGCAAAAAAACCAAAAAAACAGCTGGGGAACTTGAAACTCTTGCCGCCCGCTTCCTTCTGTGGAACGTCATGCCAGCTCTCTGAATACAACAGGTAGCACCCCGCTGATGCCTTTGGAAGCAACCCCCTCCCCTTTGTTGAGGGTTTTAACCTGTAGGCATTCAAAACTGAAATCTTACCTCTGAGTTCTATAAGCCATCTTTAGTAGAGGGCTTTAAAACAAAACTGCCAATATGACCGAGCCATTAATCAAATCTATGGTGCAACTCGACTTGGAATGTTGTGTATGGTTCCCCTGGCTGTCTCGTCCGCATAGTGAATTGCTTGAAAACACTGAGAAAAGGGCAGCCCAAATGATGATGGAGGTACTCAGGAAAATGGGTTGCAGTTTACCCAATCCTATTCAGAGTACACCCACTGAAATGAACGTAAGAAGAGTCTTTCTGGATCAGGACAGCGGCTCATCTAGCAAAGCATTCTGTTCTCAACATGACCGATTAGATACTTTGGAAAGCCCACAAGCAAGATGTGAGCCAAATATCCTTCTCCCAACCTGCAGTTTCTAGGAATTGGAATTGAGAAGCAGTAGCACAACATGCAGGGGACAAGAGGGGCGATTGTCCCAGGTTAAAAATTCTGAGGAGCGCAATGGGTGCCCGCACGATAGGCTCCCACATCAAGGCTGCGTGGCTGAACTCCTCTCACCTTCCAGAGCTGCGGGGAGGCAAGCTGTGCCTAGGCTGACCCTTCAGGGCTGGGGTGGTGGCGATGCCTCCCTCTCCCTTGTGGCCAGCGAAGGGACGCACTTACACACCCCACCCCATGGCTGGCCAAGAGGCAAGGTGAAGCCAGCTTGGCCTTGTGCATTGCGTAACCTGCCAGGCCTGTGGGCAGGAGAGCGGGCACTCCAGAGACACACCAGCGCCACAGCACAAGCAACTCGTTCCAATGGGCGCTAGTTGCCTGCCCACCTGCCTTGGCTCCAAGACAGCCACTCTCCTCTCTTCCCCACCATGTGGCCTGGTGCCGCATGCCTTGGCCATGTTCTGCGCTCTGTGACGGGGACCCCACAGCCCTCTATGACCCCTACTTCTCCGATGACACCATCATCTCCCAAAACACCACCAACCAGCTGTGAGCACTGGCCGTCTTTTCTCTCTCTCCACAAACACACCCGGAGAGTCGGGAGGAAGTTAGCATGATGGTTTGGCACCTCAAATGTATCAGATCATTTACTTCTTTTTCCAGGCATGGATTAAGACTCTTTTGCACTCTCTCTTCCTATTCCCCCTTCCTCTCTCTCGCACTGGCAACCCACACTACGCCACTGCCATCATTGATAGTCTTACCTCCATAAATTTGCCTTGTTCTTTCTTAAAAGCCATCCAAATCAGTGGCCATCACTGCCTCTTGTAGCAGCAAATTCCATATTTTTAAGAAGTACTGTATATTCTTTGGTCTGCCCTGAATCTTTCAACATTCAGTTTCAGTAGATGTCCATGGGTTCTCCTGTTGAGAGGAAAACTTTTCTCCCTTCGCTTTCTCAGCACCATGCATAATTCCATACACATCAATCATGCCAAATTAGTCATATCCTTTAAGTTCAGTGGGTCTGGTCCGAAAAGAACTAACAATGGATACAGCCCAATGAATTCTACACTCAGTACCAATTTCTGCACTGCCACTGTGAAATCAGAGAATGCACAGAATCTGGCTCAAATCCAGGCAGCTTTCACAAGTGATGCAAGACAGACTTTTACTCAGAACTGCATGGGCATATTTTTAGTATTTTCAATAATTCTACTTGATTCATCGTGACCTTTTTAAAAAATACTACCAAATCCGAAGCCTCAGAAATAGAGCTGGTTATCAATATGAATTAACACATCACGTTGCCATACCGATCCCTTCGGAGGGCAGGAGCTGACAGACACCTCCGCTGAGTCATATAGAATTCATCCTTAGGCTGAGATGTTCAAAGGAAGCAAAGGAAAAAATTCAAGTTGCATTGTTAAGCTGATGTTTACCCAGGCAGTTTTGCCTGCTCCCTCCTCAAAGGACAAAGAGGCAGAAAACCCATGTCAATGCAAACGCTGCTAATTAGATTAAAAAAGGAGACTCTGCTGGGAAGAGTCACTAAGTTACAAAAATCCCCTCTGCAGGACAAAGCAGTGTGTGTGTGTGTGTGTGTGTGTGTGTGTGTGTGTGTGTGTTGCCCCCCTCAAGACACAGTCTCCAAGAATAAGCCATGACTGTACTGTCAGTACCCCTGAGCTACACAGACCCTTGGAAAAGGATATTAATATGCCCACTCTTTAGCTGGCTATTAAAGCTTGTTTTATCTAGGCAGGCATTCTTTTTTATTTAAAGCCAATAGCAATATTTTGTTGGGATTTTTTTGTTATGATCCTGCTGTTGCTGCATATGTGCATTTTTCCTTTTTCTTTTTAGTGCGGCAGTTTTATTTTATTTCCTGGTTTATATTTTTATTCCACAAGTGGTTTGAGTGTGCTTTTCACAAAAAGGTGGGATGTAAGTGTTAAAAACAAACAAGATTCCCAAATCCATATTAGAGCAATACTTTTAATAGCCTGATGAGAGCACTGCAAAACTTTGTGCAAACTTTTAAGTTATCAAAAGCATCTTCATCAGTTTGCACATTATTTAGTATCATTTTGATTGGCCTAATGTGGTTGTTGGAATTTTTCTTATGGACCAACCCATCTACTTCCTCATTTTGGTCACAAGCACATCATACATTTAAAGCACTTTTATGCCACTTTAACAGGCATAGCTTCCCCCAAAGAATTCTGGGAAGTGAAGTTTGTTAAGGTTGCTAAGAATGGTTAGGAAAGGAGACCCCAATTTCCCTCACAGAGCTACATTTATCAGAGTCTGAAGGGAAGAGAGACTGATTCCTAAACCACTTTCAGAACTGTAGCTCTGTAAGAATAGGGGTCTCCTCACAACTCTCAACAACTCTTAACAAACTACACTTCCCAGAATTCTTTGGGGGAAGTCAGGTGCTTTCAATATATGGTGTGGGTGTGCCCTTTTGTGTGTGAAACAAAACAGCTGCATGTTGGAGACAGCTGTCCTGTAAAGCAGTAACCATCTTCGACCTTTTCAAACCCAGGATGCACCTTTAACTCAAACATGCATTTGGGGACCCATTTCTTAATTTCTCACCATATAGTTGCATGGTGGCAGTGCTGCTGTTGTGACTTGCCCTTGGATCAGGAAGTGACCTAGTCGTGGGTCCCAACCCACCATTGAAGACCAATGTAGTAAAGTACTACAAGGTCACCCTCACTTTCAGTATCCTCAGTCCTGACAACTATACTTGCTCAAGAACTTCACACGTCATAAAGCTATACTATGACAACTTATGTTGGGTTCCCAAAGCATCTTGGGAATTTCAGTTTGGGAGAAATAACTGAGAATCCTTGACCAAAAATCCTTCATAGAATTCCAGTTTCCAGTATCAGCCTGAGGTTGCTGAAGAGTAAGTAAAGGTATTATTGTGTTAATTAACATAAGTTATAATGCATGGGTGCCCCCCACCCTGTAATAACGCATGTGTGACCATCAGATGCTCTGATTGTTTGATTGCAACTCCCAACATCCCTCGCCATTAGTCACACTAGCTGAGGCAGATGGGAGTTGGGTCCATCAACATTGGTAGGGGTTCCCCATTCTTGTTATAATATGCAAGGTTTTTTGGATAGGGTATATATATATACTGTATCATCTTCCCAGGAAAACTCTTCACAAAGTTCAAGAGGTCAAGACACAAAGGCTTTAGCAACTAATCCACACCTAATGACCCACCTAAGTGGTACTCAGGATACAACTCAAGAAATCACTCAAGATATCCCTCAAGTAATTAAGAAACAAAAGAAGAAAAGGCACACTAGCCTGGGAACTTCCTCTCTGCCCAAGAACATTAGAGGCCACACCTCCTCAACAGTATTTATAGGAACTCAAACACTGAGATCCTGCTCTGTTCCAGTAACAAGAAGCCGAAAGCACCAGCCTGAAGATGACGAGTGAGACCTCGTCGAAACGTCGCCTAGACACCCCAACTTTTACACGGGAAGACACCCGAGGACACCAAAACCTGCATTCCTGTACCCGTGAAAATCTACGAAAGCATATACTGTATATATATATATACACACCGTAAGTCACTTTGAGAGCTTGTTTAGCTGGAAAGTGACAAGTAAAAATACCAGTTTTAAGGCCTCATCAGCAGTATACATTTATAGCAGTTATCATACCACAGTCATGGCTTCCTTCAAAGAATCTTGGAGGTCTGTAGTTTGTTAAGGGTGCTGAGAGCTACTAGGAAGGGAACTCCCCTCAAACAGCTACAATTCCCAGAATTCTGTGGGAAGAGGGATTGACCATTCTGGAAATGATAACTGTGAGGGGAATTCAGCAGCATCTGAAGGGCATCAAGCTGCATGGCTATTTTTATAATATTCCATGACAGCAACAACTAAGTTTTATATGAATTCTTGCTCGTGTTATATTTTTGACTCATCTAAGTGATAAATGGAATCCAATGTCTCTCATTTTTTCTTGTCTCATATTGCGGCTTCTAATCCAGACCATTCTCTCCTGCAGTTTTATCCTCCCAATTCATCACATAACTCTTCTGTCGAAACAAACCTCCTCCCAGCATTTTATACTACCAAAGTAAATTTGCAGAAGAAGCTCAACCCAGACTTGTATAACCAGTTTACAAAGCAAATCCCTCTAAAGCCAGTGAGAGTTTTGTTCTTTGCTTTATGCATATCTCTCTCTCTCTCTCTTCTCTCTCCCTCTCTCTCTCATTCACATCCCTGGTATTTGAGATGAAAATCCACAGCATAAAGTCCTTTTTATGATTGAAATGACATGCCTGTCGATGTAAAACCCAGCATGAATATTTCAGAGTGTTTTGCCAGTTTAAGGTGAACAAAAATTATTTGAAACTGGTAGTGACTGGAAACTTTAGTTTGAAATGGGTAATGAGTGGAAGTCAGGGGGTGGCTGTTAGATTTATTGCCCACTGTTCAGCAGAAGGCAGCAGGATGGGTTACAGCAATATATTATAGAGCATTAAAAACAGTTTAAAACAGTGTTAGAAACTGGGATAGGAATGCTAGGAGCCATGTGGCTCCTGGGACCTAGGTTGTGGGCGCCAAAACAAAATGTCTAGGTGCTTCCCCCCCCCCTTTCCCCCCCTTTTTTCTGCCCCACTACCAGACCAGGCATGGGACGCGGGTGGCGCTGTGGGCCAAAGATCTGATTTGCGGCAGCAAAAAAACCTGTTAAAAAAACTTTTGTTGTTGCTGCTGCCAGGTGAATCAAGGGGTCTGCAGTGTAGCGTGGCCACAAAGAAAGGCGTCTTTTGCTAGCCCGCCAAACACCTGATTCAGCTGGCAGCAGCAGCAGCAAAAAATAAATAAAAATGTGCCCTTTGCTGCTGCACTGTTGGGAAACCAGGTGTCTGGTGGGGGCTATGCTGCAGAAAAAGACACACATCTTTTGCTGCCACTGTGCCTGGCAGACCAGCTGACTGCAGCCAGGCAGGTGGAGATGCCAGGTGCCAAGAGTGGCTCCTGGATATCTCCATCCAGTCGCAAAAGGCGCCTGGCTGGTTTAAAACAAATTGCAATCGCCACTAGAGTGGCTCCTAAAATACGTCTCTGTCACATGTCAAAGGACAGAGTAGGGCTGTGTCTCTTCAGCACATGAATAGGTTCCTTGTCTAAACACGTGTAACGTGTTACCTGAAAGTATAAATTTTAGGGCATCTTCTCCAACTACCATCCTGATCCTGGTATAATAAATCAGAAAACAACCCAAAATACTTTGTGAACCTAACCTCAAGGCTTCATTTATTTGGGGTGGGGTGGGGGGTGTAAAGAGAATAGCCAAGCAACTGTACTTCTATGTCCCAGAAGATAACTTGCAGCAAAATCCCAACTATGTCTGCTCAGAACTAAATCCCACTGAATTCAATGAGGCTTACTCCCAGTTTAAAAACAGTTTAAAACACAATCACAGAAATAAAGTGTTTCCTAAGAATACAGTATGTCAGAAGCCAGGGTAAAGAGGTGTGCCTTCAGCATTCACCGAAACCTGTATAATGAAGACACACCTCTGTGCTGAGGGAGTTCCACAACTTAGAGGCTGCCACAGAGAATGCCCTCTCCTGGTCTGCCACCACCCCAAGCCTCTGAGGTTAGAGGAACTATCAAGAAGTTCCCCTCTGCCAATCTCAGCATCCAAGAGGGAAAGAAGCGGTATTTCAGGTATTTGGGGCCTGACCCGTTCTAGGGCTTTGAAACACTAATGTGAGTGCCTTGAATTAGGCCTGGAAACAAGCTGGCAATCAGTTCACTTATTTTAAAACTGGAGTTATGCAAGACTAAAAGTGAACCTCAGCCAGTAATCTGGCTGCTGCATTTTGTATTGCAATCTTAAGAGATGAAGCCATGTGCTCGTCCACAGGTCCTAGCAGTTTTCCAGAAGTGTGGATGTGCCCTATGTTTGTTTAGATCAGAGGTGAGGAAACTATTCCCTTCCTGATGCTCTTGGACTCCAACTTCCATCAGCCTCAAGCCAGTATGACTGCTCTAATGTCCGCCTTTCCCGACTTCATTTGGGCAGAAGGATAAACAAAATATAGTCATGTTGAGCCAAAAGAAAAAGACTCCAGAATCCAAAATTGGGCAATACATTTATTAGGAGAACCAACCAAAATATCACAAATTTGTGGCAAGCTTCCGTGTTCCCCAGGACTCTTCATTAGGTGAGATGTTGCACAAAGCATGGGGGGCAGGGCGGAGAGAAAGAAGGAAACATACCAATAAATTAAAAACTACAAAAAATGTTTATTAGGCAACAAGCCCCTATTCCCCTCAGAGAGTTACAATTCCCATAGTTCCCTGCAAAGAAGCATCAGTTGTTAAAGCACTCTGGGAACTGTAGCTCTGTAAGAGGGGAAAGGTGTCTCCTGCAAATCTCAAAATAAACTATAGTTCCCAAGATTTTGTAGGGGGAGCCATGGCTGTTCAAAGTGGCACGACATTGTTTTAAACGTATAGTGCAGATGCAGCCTCAGTTCTAAGATGGGAGACTGCTGGCTGAATGGAACACACTGTCTGATGAAAAGTTCTGAGAAACCCAGAAGCATGCCACAAGTTTGTGACATTTTGATTAATCCTCCTAATAACACGCACTGCCCAACTGTAGATTCTCCGGAGCTTGAAAATCCAGTAACTCAATAATTTTCCTGCCTAGGCAAATGTTGTTGCCTGTGCAATGAAGTTATTTTTCTAAGACAAATAAGAAACTTGTTTTCCCACCAGTATTTTAGCATCATAAAACCCAGGAAGAATTCTTATCTCTGGAGCGAGATACCAATTTGTTTCACTTAATGATAAAAAGCTGTCTCAACTGCAGGACTGCCCTCTCATTTACAAGAAGGTCTGGCAGCCCTAACCAAGAATCCCCCTCCAAGCATGGGCAGCATTCCTTTCCCTCCAAGGGAAAGATTATTATTATTATTATTATTAATTACTTGTACCCCACTCATCTGACGGGGTTTCCCTAGCCATTCTGGATGGCCTCCAACAGATATAAAGACATAAAGGCAAAGCATCCCTGAGCAGGTGCAAAGTGCATTTGCACATTCCCACTGAACACTGCACAAATCGGTGTCCCATGGTAAGGTTTCCACTGGGTAATCCTTCACATACCCATCAGTATCCGGAAAGCTTCCCAGTCACAAAAACCTGTTTTGAATCTGGCAAGATAACACAGCAGTTTGGGACAAGTCACAACTGCATGCTGAAGAGTGGAAGGTGGAAGTGGGGATACCACATTACCTAATGGATTGGCACATCTCGAAAGCGCTTATTATAAACCCAAAATTGCTCGTTGCCATTCACATATTTCAGACAGGGGAAACTAAAAGGGGGAAAGGTAACAGGAAGAGAAAGGAAAAGAAGAAATGAAAGTACACAAATACAGTACGGTGGTACCTTGGGTTACAGACGCTTCAGGTTACAGACTCCACTAACCCAGAAATAGTACCTCGGGTTAAGAACTTTGCTTCAGGCTGAGAACAGAAATCATGCTCCGGCAGCACAGCAGCTAGCGGGAGGCCTCATTAGATAAAGTGGTGCCTCAGGTTAAGAACAGTTTCAGGTTAAGAACGGACCTCCTGAATGAATTAAGTTCTTAACCCAAGGTACCACTGTACTCCTCAAAAAAGTTAAGTACTTGCAAAGTTTGTTGCCTTCAGAGAGCTATCTGGGTGAGTGTTAAACCAATCCAGCAGGATTTTAATTACTTTAAATGATAACTATCACAGACAGAGATCTGGACTTGCATCTGAGGGACCTGGGATCAAGCCCTAGCCCAGCAATTGGTTCCCTCCCATCATCTTGGGCAGTACTAAATGTACTCATTGATTAGATGCACTCAGCATTTCATGAAAAATCTGCCCCTGGAAAAGCTGAACTCTGCGACCTGCCTAAATTATGCAAATCTAATGGGGCCGCAACCAAACTGAAGAAATCTTAGCTGATTAAACTGTGTGAGTGCCAGGAATCGATTCATTGATTACGCTTGCATGCAAGTCCAAACAGTAGCTTTGGATCAAAGCCCATCCTTTTGGATCATGCACCTGTGCGTCGCAGCAGGCATCATCTTAGAAGAAGCACACTCTCCTGTATGAGAAAAAAGGAGGGATGACTCTGTAAAGATTGTACTTGGCACCTGCTGTTCTTTGGAAGTACCTGTACTAAATAGTTATTATGAGTGCATATAGATTGTCACCACATTGTAAGCTGAGCAAAGGCTTTTAAGCCAATTTACTGACTGATCAGTCAAAACACTGCAGCCCTGAAATTTAATTGTGTTCACATATTTTGCACAAATTATTTAGCTCTGGTTAGCAAGGAGAGAGAGAGATGGAGAGAGAGAGAGAGAGCACAATGCAGGGCACTGTGATTACGGTAGTTTCAGCTAGGCATAGTGATAATTCAACATCATCTGCTCATACGATTGCAAGTCTTAATGAGTTTCTTAAGAACCAGAAACTTGTCTCACTTTAGTTTTAGCTTTTCTATATTTTTTAAAAAATAAATGCTTGCACAATGCAATTGTGCGCCAAACCAGTCCTTGCCTTAACCAAATTACTGTCTCTCCGGTTCAGTTCTCTATCTCTGTGGAGAACTTGCAAAGGAGACCTTCCCAGTGAATCATCCCATGTGAGTCAAATTCATCTCCCATTGTAACCTCCACCATGTGAGGCAGCTGCCTCATCTTACGTCACACGGTTTACTTCCTGCCTGCACAAAGATTGTTTGATTCTTCCTGCCTGTTAAGCTATTCTGGGAGACTCTGGGCTCTGACTTGCTACCATCCAAAGTGAAGTTGATGAGAACATGGAACAAGGCCTTCTCCATGGTACTGCATAAGGTCCTAAACTCCTCCTTCAGAAAGCTTTGTTTAGTTCATTCCCTTCCAGCCTTCAGAAAGACGATTCACATTGTTTTGTTTAAAAGTGCACTTGAGGCTGCCTCATCCCCAATTATTGTTTATAATGCTGTTGTTTTAATACTCCTGTTTTAAACTGAGGTGTGTCTTAAACTCTGGGAATTGTAGATCCCTCCATGAGCAGGTGCAAACCAAAAAACATTACTGAACCAATGGAATCTACAAGGATCCTGTAATGCAGTCAGCAGTGAACCAGCTGCTTCCTGAAAACATGAAACTGTTTGGAAAAGCTCCGCCTCTTCACAATTTGAAAGCATCAGACATAAACTTTCCTCGACACGGATGGCTTAAAATGCTTATTATGCTGTGCAGCTTAAATCTGACTTGCAAACATTCCCAAGGAGCTGAAATAATACTAGGTCGTCTCATGGTGCAACTCCAGCATATTAATGTAAAGTTGGTCTGAACCAAATGCTTCTTCCAGGACAGTTTGGCTCCAAAGACTCCTACAGAGTAGACTCTCTGTCTCCATAATGTGTTCTTTCCAATTTTTTTTACAAAATTCAGGTCATAGGACAGCCTGGGTTCCTCAAGAGACCTGGCCATCAAACCACCTTCTCTGATATGGCCGGGGAGTGCTTCCAGATTTTTCCGAACCTAGCATTATTTTGCAGATCCAGCCCCTGGTGCAATGCATAAGAGAGAAAGAGAGATGTCTCGTTTGGGTCAAGAACCAGACATTATTCTGATTCCTGTCAGATTCAGCAGAGCCTCCATAACTGCGTAAAAAGTCAAGCATGAAAAGATTCCAATAGAGGCCCAGGAAGCACACAGAGATGCCTGATTCCTCTGTCTCAAGAAGCTCAGGGTAGTTCATCAATATGCACTGACAATCTTGGCTTGAGTGAAGGGAGAACAGAATCCTTTCTCACCCACACTCACCCCATAACAGAAGGATATATACTCTCCAGGAAGAAATAAGGTTCTCGCAACAAGCACCAGAAGTTTCTCAGTTAATTCTGCCTCTCTGTACTGGATAACCAGATAACTCTAATATTCTTTATGAGAAGACAACATTTATTCTCACTTCTTTATTAATTGGAATTTGTTACTTTAACCCGCATGCAACTACTGCACTTATTCTATGTACCTACTTTATAGTTTTGTTTTCCATCCTTTACTTTTATCTGCTTTTTTAAAATAACTGTTCTCTCTGTTTTATATACATGATGGAATGAAATAAAAAATATTTACCCCCACCCCACCCCCAAAACTAAAAAATTACTCTGCCTTTCTAGGAATGTTCACCTTGAAGATATAAGGCAGGGAAGGGATCCCTGATCCTGCAGGTGCCGTAGGACTACAACTCCCAACATCCCTGGTCATCCAGCCTGCTCACTGGGGCTAACGGGAGTCTGATGTTACCAACTTCTGGTGGTAACATCAAAGTCCTGGCCAGCGAGGAACTTGTGGGCAATTCAAACCAGGATACAGATACAATGGACCAAGGAAAGCTTGCAATCAAAGCCAAGATGGCAACTACCATCTCCAGTTCTTTTCCCTCAGTATTTGATAATGAGAGATATGAGCACAAGACGAGTCCCACTGGATCAGTTCAATGGCTCTTCTAGTCCATCATCCCTCTTCTCACAGTGGTCCACCAGATGCCCCTTCTTTCTGAATTTTCTTTTAATGTCATGATTTAAAGACACCAACAGAATGCCCAGTATATCTGAAGGAGTGTCTCCTCCCCCATCGTTCAGCCCAGACACTGAGGTCCAGCGCTAAGGGCCTTTCTGGTGGTTCCCTCACTAAGAGAAGTGAGGTTACAGGGAACCAGGCAGAGGGCCTTCTTGGCAGTACCACCCTCCCATCAGATGTCAAGGAGATAAAAAACTACACAACTTTTAGAAGACATCTGAAGGCAGCCCTGTTTAGGGAAGTTTTTAATGTTTGATGTTTTGTCATGATTTTAATTTTCTGTTGGGAGCTGCCCAGAGTGGCTGGGGAAACCCAGCCAGATGGGCAGGGTAATAATAATAATAATAATAATAATAATAATAATAATAATAATATATCTTTGGCTGTGACCACCACAACACCCTATCAAAACTTATTCCATAGCTTATGTATTCCATAGTGGGACACTTCCTCTCACTTCATCCTGGACCAGGATAAACAGCACTGAAAATACTAAAATTCCAGTGTTTTGACAGGGCGGAGAATTCCTCAAACAAAAAAACCAACAACAAAGGAACCCTGGGCATTTGCTTACATCCCTTTACAGCTCTATCTCTCCCCTGGCTCATTATCACACTGGGTGCACCTTGACCCACCATTCCCCATGCAGACCATCATATATACCAAGTGTGAGGAAGCTGTGACTCTTCAGGTGTTACTGGACTGCAACTCCCATCAACCCTAGCAAGCATGGCCAATGGCCAGGAATGATGGGAGTTATAGTGCAGCAACACCTGTAGGGCCAAAGATACCTCACACTCACACCTGCTGTATACCCATAGTGAACTCATATCCCTAAGTGCTGGTCCTTATCTATCCACACACAAAAGGGGGTAGCTACAGGCTGTGGAGAACACTAAGGTTTCCAGATGTACAAAAACACACACACACACACTTTAAAAACCCCCAGTCCAATCCAAGTCTCACCACCCACAAAATGGGTGACTAACTGCTGGATGGCAGAAAAAACACCAGAAAACTGGGGGGAGGGGGAATGAAATGCAAAATCCTAGAGAAAGGCATAGCTGGTCCGGTGGAACTCTGAACAGCTGTGCTCCACCACTGCAGACCCCACTTCTACCCTTTCTAAAGTCCAAATATTTTTGCTGCTTCCCACTCCTGTAGTCTCTACTACATGCTGACTTTTAAGTGCCTAGAGGCTTACTCTTGTGTTTTGCAGTTTGATCTCACAAAGAAAAAGGGGCTTAAGGCTGGGTGTGAAGATCAGCATGAGGGGGATGACTAAGCTCAGAACCCTTAGTCTTATGGTTCTGTATAACTCGTAAAGGGGAATACCACCTCAAACCTTTAATAAGGCCTTTCACACAGCCAACATGCAGTGCTAACCAAGATTCCCACACCCACAAATAGTACAGATTCATCTCAGTTAAACAAGCCCCTGACAAACCAGGCATCCATCCCACTTGCTTGCTTGCTTGCTTGCTTGCCTGCCTGCCTGCCTCCATCCAGGCCCCGCAGCTTCAGGCAACGTCTGCCACTGCAACCAAATTATGGAAGCCAACACCTATTGGAACAGTCTGCTTCCTTTCACACAGGAAAACCTTGACTCCAGTTACCCGGTTAGTACCAAAGCCAATTCACACGACCAGATTAGTGTGGTAAGAAAAATGGGGGGTTGTGTTGTATTCATTGCTCCACCACAAAACCAATTTGAGTGCTTCTTCTGTTGTAGAGGGAGTGTGGCTCATAGGAAGAGACAATAGCTTTGTGGCAGAACTATGGGAATCCCCATTTCAGAAGCATCCAGTAGCAGATGATGGAAACCATCTTTGCTCAAGACCCTGGACAGCCAGCCACTGCCAGTCAATGGATACAACTGGGCTAGTTGAGTAAACAGCCTGAGTCAGTTTACAACAGCCTCCTAGTGTTTTGATGCAAAAGATACTGAAAAGTGAGTTCAGAGATGACACAGTGGGTGAGGGATGCAACTGCGGTGAAACAGCAGCTCAGAGCACGTTCTCCATATGTCACTTTGGGGCGTGTGATTTTTGCAATGAATCCTTACTTATGAACGTGCAGGAAGGAGCAAAACAGACACAAACCACACAACACACACAGCTGCTGCCACCTCAATCAGTGCCCAAAACCCACCCCGCCCCTTCTTACCTTGAGCTTCTCAAACCGGTCACTCAGGGATGCCACCTGGTGATCCCGGTGCCGCCCCACCAGTTTGCATAAGGCACAGATGAGCTGGTCATCAGCCACACAGTACATGTTCACCTTCTCGTTCTCATGCTCAAGGCAAGTCAGCCCACGGAAGTGGGCGTCCGGCACAGGCTCCACCAAGCGGTGGCTGGTGAACGGCTTCTTGTTGGGGTGCGTGGCCCGCAGGCAGCGGTCGCAGTAGGACACCTCGCAGGTGATGCAGGTCTTGACAGCGTCGCGCGGAGGGTCCTGCTCACAGAACTGGCAGGCTATCCTGTCGCCCGCCGACATGGTTGGGCTGTGGCGGTATGGCCGCTCGCGACAGTTCTCGCTGGGGGAATTTGGCCCGCTCAGGGAGGCCTTCTGGAAGCGGTCGATGATGTTCTGCAAGGTCACATTGCGCTTGAGGCCCTCCAGGCCCCGATGGTTGAGGGAGATGACATAGCGGCAGGTGGGGCACTGGAAGGCGGTGATGGGCTCAAGAGGCTCTCCGGCGGAGCAGTTGGAGACCAGGATGCGGTGGGCACAGCTGGAACAGAGGCTATGAGCACACGGCAGAAGGAGGGGGTCTTCAAACAATTCCAAACAAATTGGGCAAGTCAGTTCCGACTCCAGTGTTTCCATCTTTAGTTAAAGCAATCTGGCTTCAGCACTAAAAACGAAGGAGGCAGGTTAGCCACCTGGGAAAGAAAGAAGGGCAAGAGGGGACAGTGAATTATTTATAGACTTTCATTTATCGCCCTCCCTCCAAGGAGCTCAGAACGGCATTTTTAGCCTCACAATGACCCCTGAGAGAGAGAGAGAGAGCACTCACATCTGTACTATACATTTAAAGCAGGATCATATATTTTAAGCAGTCATGGTTTCCTCCCCCACAAAGGATCCTGGAAACTGTAGCTTGTTAAGGGTGCTGAGAATATTAGGGAACCCCTATTCCCCCACAGAGATACATTTCTCATGATGGTTTAACAGTTAATACCTTTGTGAGGTGAAGAGGAGTCTCTTCACAGGTTAGATCAACATAAAAAAAGAATTAAAACAACTTAAAATCACGATTAGAATATGCCCTATAAAAGATCTATTTCAAGTGTCGAAGTGCAGGGTAACAAAGTGCATGTTCAGCATATGACAAAAACTATACAATGAAGCCGGGAGAGGGAATTCCACAACTTAGGGGCTGCAAGAGAGGATGCTCCACCTGGGCCACCCCCAAATTTCTGAGAGTGGCGCAGCTCTTAAGAGGGCTCTATCTGCTGATCTTAAAACCCAAGAGGCTATGCTGGGAAAGAGATTCCAGGGGCTGAACCTTCTGCATACAAGCATATGTGCTCAGCTACTGGGTTGCAATTCATTTCCCTTTGAACTGTGGTCCCTAACCTTAACTGTACATCAGTCCGTGTGGCTAAATACGGTATTTTTCGCCCTATAGGACACACTTTTCCCCTTCCAAAAATGAAGGGGAAATGTGTGTGCGTCCTATGGGGCGAATGCAGGCTTTTGCTGAAGCCTGGAAAGCGAGAGGGGTCGGTGCGCACCGACCCCTCTCGCTCTCCAGGCTTCAGGAAGCTATCCGCAAGCCGTGGGAGAGCTGCGCACAGCTTTCCCACGGCTTGGGGAGAGGTGCCTGCACCCGAAGCCTGGGGCGCGCTGAGCTCAGTGCCCCCAGGCTTCGGGCTTAGCGCAGCTCTCTGCAAGCCGTGGGAGGGCTGCGCGAAGTCGCGCAGCTCTCCCACGGCTTGGGGAGAGGTGCCCGCACCCGAAGCCTGGGGGCGCGCTGAGCTCAGCGCCCCCCAGGCTTCGGGCTTCGCGCAGCTCTCCACTAGCCGTGGGAGAGCTGCGTGAAGAGCTTGCCTGCACCCAGAAGCTTGGGGCGCGCTGAGCTCAGCATGCCCCAAGCTTCGGGCTTCGCGCAGCTCTCCTCTAGCGTGGGAGAGCTGCGCGACTTCCAACGGCCAGCGGATAGCAGCCTGTTCTGGGGGCTAGGGTCGGGGGAAGCTCGGGCTTCCCCCGCCCCAGCCCCGCACCTGGGGGTGAAATAAATTTTTTTTCTTTATTTCCCCCCAAAAAAACTAGGTGCGTCCTATGGGCCGGTGCGCCCTCTGGGGCGAAATATACGGGACTTCCATGTGGATATTCCACAAATTAAAGGATCTGAAGATTTCAAACTGACACATTTATGTAAGATAGAGAAGGCCATTGATGGCCTACAAGAAAAAAACACAAATTTTCAATTCATATTAGCTCAATCATAATGTTATGAAACTGTTGAGTGCAAGCTTTTGAGTTCCCTGGAACACTTCATCAGATGTTTAAAAGGCATTAGAGGGAAGAAGGGAGAGAAAGTCTGCTGCCGTTTATCAAGACACCTTAACCTGTTTTGCTGAAAGACTTAAGATATGGGAGGAGGTAGCAGACAACCAGGGGTACTTTTGCTTTCAAACAGAGCCCCAGCCATATGGAAAGTAGGAGCAAAAAAATGAATGACTTCCCATTTCTGCAAATACAACACCCAGGAATTACAGTACTCAGATTTTTCTTGAAGTATGGAACAGTGAAGGGGGAAATAAAGAGGGAAATTGGAAAGAGGTTATTCCACACATTCTGTGCAAATTGGCAAACTGTGTTTTGTTGCTGCTATCGCTACACGCCACCCCTAATCTCTGTCAAATGGAAGCAAGATTCCAGGGATTCCAGGCACTCACCCAGGGTTGTGTTTCCACTGCAAAATCAAGGCACAGTGGAGTTTGCTGTGTCTTAGAAACGTGGTTTGCTCACACACATTGACACCTAAAGCCTTCCACAGAGGGGGCACAGAACATGACACCCCAAGAGTGTCTCTTGTTGCTCCTCTCGTGGCTTCAACAAGCTTGGGTCCAAAACAGCAGCCAGTCACGGCCCCCAGCCTCTCAGAACAGCCTCTCCCAGGCAGCATGCATGGCGTTTTGCCCACTTCCGGCTGCTGCTTCTTCCCAACAGCCTTTGCAGAAAACAACTCTTCCCCTTCCGCTTCCAGCATCCCTCGCAACCTCATTTAAAAAGCCTCCTGCAAAAAGCACTTTACTTTTCTTTTTTTTACTGTGGTGACATCTTGCCCCCTGTACTAATCCTGGCAGCCTCCCCCTTTCTTGTCTGATGCTGAATGCCTCACCTTTTGGCAGGATAATGACTCTGCTATCTCCCCTCTAAGGAAGTCAAGCCAGAGAAGCCTAGCTCCTGAGGAAGCTGGCTTGACTTCAAACCCCATATTTACTAATTTCATAAAATATGGGCAGAAACTCGCACCCAGGAATTTAAACGGATCCTTGTCCCCCGCAAACCCAGAACACCATTTATTTGACTTGGTAGCATAGCTGTCAACTTTTCCCTTTGCTTGCGAGGAATCCTATTCGGAATAAGGGAATTTCCCATAAAAAGGGGGGGAGGTTGACAGCTATGCTTGGTAGTCACTTGTTGCCCAAAGGTGTCTAAGTGGTTTACAATGTATTTAAAAACATAAATGCATTATACTGTGTGTGTGTGTGTGTGTGTGTGTGTGTGTGTGTGAAAGTATTGGGAAATAAATAAATTTTTTATAGAGCGAGAGAGAGAGATAATTTATTTCCCAATACTTATATACCACTTAATTGTAATAAAACCTCAAAGCAGTTTACAAAAAATCAAAGCATTCAAAAATAATTAAAGTCAATTATAAGTTTACATTGCATGTTGACATTCCACCCATCTGGATAGCGTTGTCTAAGCAGAAATGTGTTTTAACAGGCTTAAAATATAATGAAGGGAAAGGCACCTGCCTGATGTCAATAGGCAGGGAGTTTCAATGTGTGGGTGCTACCACACTAAAATATCAACATCTTACAAATGTGGAGTGAGCAAGCCTTTTTTCCTAGCTGGAACTCACCAGAACTCAGTTCCGGCACCTCCCAGGTGGGTGCAACTCCCGAACAAGGGAGGTGTTCGTGGTGAATTCCAGCACCTCTTTTTCTAGAAAAATAGCACTGGGAATGAGCGTTATGTGGTACCTGTACAAGTGACACTTCTGCAGATCAAAGTAGTTGAGTGAGCTTTTCGAAAACATCTGCATTGGGAAATTTTTAATGTCTAATGTTTTACCATTTTTAATGTGCTGGAAGCCACCCAGAGTGGCTGGGGAAACCCAGCCAGATGGGCGGGGGTACAACAACAACAACAACAACAACAACAACAACAACACATATACACACACACACACATACCAGGTATTCGGATCTTGATAAATGTGCCTTGGGTGCCAGCACAAAATGTCTGCCACAGGTAGTAAAAAAAGGTCACAGTACTCCATAACTGAGAGCACCATCACAAAAAGCGCTGCACAAACACACACATACAAAACGTACATACACCAACAGCAACATTAAGCTTTGGCAACCCTCCAACAGTACAGTGTTGGGCACTCCCATGGAGAGGCATGCCAATTCGACAGACCCACACCTGCAACCAGCTGGCTCAGGGATGAAGCTTGCTCTTCCAACTAGTTTCATAACCCTGTCATCTCTGCTTTGGCTTTTGCGGAAGCCACTTTCCATCCTTCAGGTCTATTGCACAACCAACAGTGCAGGAAGCTTCCGGGATTCATTCACTTGCTCTGGTGAGGGTCAATGACTCACTATGCTCATGTCCCACTTTGCAGCTGTGTGCAGATACTCTTCTCCACCAAGAAAATAAGTAACTGTTGGGAAGTAGACATTCCTCATGTCACATATGCACGGAAGGCCATACAGGAATATAGGAATCTGCCTTCTACTTACAATGAACCCACCTAGCTGAGCAGTCTTCAGCGATGCCCTTTAACCCAAACATGCACTGAGGGGCAGCTTTCTTGTTTGTTTGTTTGTTTGTTTGACCATATATTTATATGGTGGAAATGTGCTGCTGCAACAACCCACCTTAGAATTCAACTATGACCACAGTGTTTCTCAAACCTGAGTCCCCAGCCGTTGTTGGACTACAACTCCCATCATCCCCGACCACTGGTCCTGCTAGCTAGGGATGATGGGAGTTGTAGTCCAACAACAGCTTGTAGTGAGAAACACTACAATAGGGTGTCCACAACCCACCTACTGAAGCTCAGTGACCTAGTTCGGTATGGCCTACACTGACTGACAATGGGTCTCCAGCATTTTAGTCTGGGGTCTCTCTCACAGCCTAGCCTGAAGGTGCCAGGGTTTTAAACTGGAACTTTGAGGCTGGTGGAACTGCAAAGTGTGTGTTCTACCACTGAACCCTCACAATCCTTATTCCCCCTCTTATCCCCATTTCCCACCTTTAATAATAATAATAATAATAATAATAATAATAATAATAATAATAATAATTTTTATTAAAGATTTCTTTCCATGCATTTCCAGGGACAGAGGGAGAAATTCGCTAAGAGGTCTCTGCTGCGCCGTCTCAACCCCTCCCCCTCCTTCCTATTCCAAGTTGTTGTCTTCAAGTACCTCCCACTCCTCTCTGAATCAGGGTGCTCAGAGGGAACCATGACAAACACAGCAGGCTGTTTGTTGCAAGTGGGACGGATCTCTCTGTCCCTCCTCTGCCAGTCTCAGCAGGCTAGAATTTTTTTCAGGCTAATTGCTTCTTGTGGCTCTAATTACAAGACAGTGGATGGAAGAGCATAAGGCTGGCAGCAGCTTCCCAGGGTTTCAGAAATGAGGTCTTTCCCAGTCTTACTTGGATATGCCAGGGATTGAACCTGAGCATAGCTGTCAACCTTCCCTTTTTTGGCGGAAAATTCCCTTATTCCAGCGGTGTTTCCTACTGCTTCCCGCTGCTATCCCGGATTGTTAGATATCCCATAGACTGTCCCAGGGACAGGTGAGGCTGCTGATCCCTTATTTTCGAGGCTAAAGGTAAAGGGACCCCTGACCATTAGGTCCAGTCGTGGCCGACTCTGGGGTTGCAGCGCTCATTTCGCTTTATTGGCCGAGGGAGCCGGCGTACAGCTTCTGGGTCATGGGGCCAGCATGACTAAGCTGCTTCTGGCGAACCAGAGCAGCGCACGGAAATGCCGTTTACCTTCCTGCTGGAGTGGTACCTATTTATCTACTTGCACTTTGACGTGCTTTTGAACTGCTAGGTGGGCAGGAGCAGGGACCGAGCAAAGGGAGCTCACCCCGTCACGGGGATTCGAACTGCTGACCTTCTGATCAGCAAGTTCTAGGCTCTGTGGTTTAACCCACAGCGCCACCAGTGTCCCTCAATCCACCACCCGCATCCAACCTTCAATCTATGAAGTGGTGCAGTCCCATTTTTGAGGCTGCTGATCCCTTATTTTCAAATCTGAAAGTTGTCAGCTATGAACCTGAGGCTTCATGCATGCATAGCTGTGCTCCACTATCAAGCTACAGCCATTTCCCCTTAATTTCCAAATTTCCTATTCAAGCCACTTCAAAAAAGAAAGGAAAAGGAAAGGAAAGGAAAGGAAAGGAAAGGAAAGGAAAGGAAAGGAAAGGAAAGGAAAGGAAAGGAAAGGAAAGGCTTTCTTAAATCTTCTTCTACCGGTGGGAGGAAGAGGGCATAAGCTGTAACGCAGCCTTGGACAACCTGCCCCCCTCTAGATGTTTTGGACTACATCTCCCGTCAACCACAGCCAACTGGCTGGGGCTGAAACATCTGGAAGGCACCAGGTTGGCCAAGGCCAATGTGAGACTCACATCTAAGACACAGGCAGTGAAGTGGTTTATGGACTGCACCACTTCATAGATGGAAGGTCGGAGTTCATATACTGATTGCTTCCCCAGGCCAAATAAAACAATAGCAAAATCCCCACACATAAAAATGAGACCAAAAAATATTCTAGCCTTGGCCTTCTCCTCAACACACTACTTCCTCATGCACAGAGATTTTAAATTTTTATCTTTGTATGGAGAAGCACTGTATCATGTGAGTCCCAAACTTGCACTCTCAAGTGATACGGTCAAGGAACAGACTTAAATCTTTTTCAGCTGATAATGAGCCCACAAAAACAAGCTCTGCTTGGAAGACCTGTTACATTTCACTTCCCTTACCTGGAAGAACAAGCATTCGGCGTTTCTCTCACAGCAAACTGCACAAGGGAAAAGGCCCTGCCTCTTTGATCTACCTCTGGTTCACAGCCAAGACGGATCTCTCCCTCCAGTATGCAAATATTAAAGGAGACTAGTCCTTCAAACACAAACCGAAGTGAAACCAATTGCACCACAAGCACATTTAACCACACAGTTTTTAAACCCATCTTTGCACCTTTAATGATTGCAAATAACTGCTTTGCATGTTTGTTTTTAAGATAATAGAAGTTAAGAGTCTCACCAAAGTGAATCCTGCAACAACCCAACACCCATTTCAACAAGACATTCGTGCAAAAGATCCCAGTGAGGCACAGACCGTAGAGGCCTGAATGCTTCGGATGGTATAGGCCACAGATGTAAATAATCTGTAATAAATACGTAATTAATTTTGTGTATTAAAAATAAAAAGAATGAGGCATGTTTCAAATGTCACGATCTTAAGCCAATAAATCACTGTTTACTACAGGTTGGACAGAAAGTGGATTCGGATTACAGGTTGAGGAGAAATCCAACTCTCATTTTAATGGTTGGCATTTTCCAAAACAATAAATGAACCAAGACAGCTAACCTTCAAAAGCCACACTTCTCTATTACAACGCAGTTCTCCAACCCAAACAAAAAATAAATTAAAAAGTGTATAAAGAGAAAGGGTGCATATAAATATATACATTAGTGAAAGAGGCCTGGTTGATGCACTTCCTTGCAAAGATGCACATATATGTGCAGTCACATACACCTGCCACCAAAACAAATGAACATGAACGCTGTACCTTTTTGAGGCTGGTTGTGACTGCACCTGGCTCCAGCTTTGCACCCTTTATTGATGAGAAAGCCCAATTAGACTGGGACAGGAGGCCTTTGTTTTTAAGAGCCCAGTGCTAATTAAATTCTCACCTCCTCCATCTTCTCAGAAAACCACAAATACACAAACTGGCTGCCAAAGTAAGTAAGTGCCGCAAATAATTCATCCCACCAGACCTTTTTGCTCCATTCCCTGTTGCTAAGCAAGGTAAACTACAGACAGAAGTACTCCATATGCCTGCCTTTCTTCCACCTATGCTGGGAAGATACTTCAAAAAGAAGGGGAAAAAAGAATGAACAGGAAAGATTCCTGACACCTTCCCTACAGGTCCTTCTCTGGGACTATGGAACAGCATCAAACCCTGAAGCCACAGGAGTTGCCTCCTTCATAATTTATTTCAAGGATGTGAGGGAGACTACTTTTCACATGACCAGTGGCACAGGGATTCCTGACACCATCTTCATCTGTTTTTAGGCACTAGAGAAAGACTTTTCTCTTTGCCCAGGTTTTTTGGCACTTTGGGCATTGAGCTGAGATCTGCAAGTTTTGCCTTTTATACGTCTAGCTGTGTTTTTAGATTTCTATTGATTGTTCTCAATTAGTTTTAATGTAAGTCACTCTGCGTCATTCGGGGGGGGGGGGGAGCAACCAACAAATATAATAAATAATAAAAATGACTTACAAAATGCCTTTTATGTGTAAATATAAAAGGGACGTGGGTGGCGCTGTGGGTTAAACCAGAGGCTATGACTTGCCGATCAGAAGGTCGGCGGTTCGCATCCCCGCGACTGGATGAGCTCCTGCTGCTCGGTCCCTGCTCCTGCCCACCTAGCAGTTCAAAAGCACGTCAAAGTGCAAGTAGATAAATAGGTACCACTCCGGCGGGAAGGTAAACGGCGTTTCCGTGCGCTGCTCTGGTTCGCCAGAAGCGGCTTAGTCATGCTGGCCACATGACCCGGAAGCTGTAAGCCGGCTCCCTTGGCCAATAAAACGAGATGAGCGCTGCAACCCCAGAGTCGACCACGACTGGACCTAATGGTCAGGGGTCCCTTTACCTTTATATGTTAGTGAAAACATACAAAATGCATTATATTATAGAAGATAAACATCAAACAGTACTTTCTGCAAACTTACTCTGGACACAGACACAGACACACACACACACACCCCTCTGCACAAGCCACAGGGTGGTTTACTAGGCAAATACGTAAAAAATAGATCCACAAAATATTGCACAATCCTTTAAACACACAGAACAAGTCACATAACAATTACAAATAAAAAGAGCCGTAGGAATCAGATCTTTCTTCCTCCAACTTACCACTGAAAAGGACACATATTATTTAACTGCCTAAAACTACAATAGATTGGTAGTTCCATACACAAGGAGTGACCACTGTAAAGGGCCTTTACCAGGAATGCATATTAGGGAAAATTACTTGCAAAAATGTATATAGTATATAAGGTAAAATTACATGCGAAAATGTGTATATTAGCAGGAATGCATGTGGGAAATGTATACAAATTTTTGTGAGGTATTTCTTTAAAAAAAACCTGATGTGGAAATGGGGTGAACTGAATTTAAGAATGAGAAAAAATGAGAAGCGAAATTCACAGATTGGTCCAGTTATTATATAGTGTGTGTGTGCGTGTGTGTGTGTGTGTGCGCGCGCGCGCACACACACACACACACACACACACACACACACACCAAGAGCAGCAGTACATGCATAGTGTACAAACCACTTTATTAAGACTACTATGGCTGCAATCCTATGCATTGTAAGCTCCACTAAACTCAGTGGCAATTACTGCAAAGGTCCAGCTTCAACAAAAGGCTTCAGCCAGATGAAATGCAACCTTTAGCTTTTATAATCAGAAATGTAAAGCATATTACAGAAATGTAAAGCATATTGCCACCGCAGCAGTTAGCATAATGTAAGAAACTTATCAAAGGAAAGGGGCTATTCAGCCTCTCTCTGCTTTATGGGCAGGAAACTCTTTTCAGCCCAAGGGCCACATTCCCGCCTTGACAACCTTCCAAGGACCATATACCAGCGGTAGGTAGGTGGGGGCCGGAGACAAAAGTGGGTGAACCAATAAATGAAAATTTCACCTTCGTACACTAGTTTCCACACACACACACACACACACACACCTCTGTTTTAGTTAGTTAGCTAGTTATTTAATGTATTAGTGACTTGTTACCTAAAATGTCTCTAAGCAATTTGCATTAATAAACATAAATGCAATACATTGTACCATGGGGAGCAGGGGAGGGGGGAAGCATATAAAATGTGAAGAGGCTGTGTGGCTTAGGGTTAGTTCCAAGGACCAGAATAAAGAGATATAGAGGGCCAAATTTGCATACCTTCCAACGTTTCTCTGATGAAAATAGGGATATCCTATTCAACAACAACAACAACAACGATTTTATTGTTTATATCCCACCCATCTTACTGAATTTGCACCAGCCACTCTGGGTGGCTTCCAACATACATATATAAAAACATAATAGAACTTTATTAAAAGCTTCCCTATACAAGGCTGCCTTCAGATGCCTTCTAAATGTTCTGAACTTGGTTCAGGGGTCACATAAATCCATCCGCTCCAACATTTTTCCAGTGAAAATAGGTACGTCCTAAAGAAAAACAGGACATTCTGGGATCAAATCAGAAACCTGGACGGCTTCTGTAAATCTGAGACTGTCCCTGGAAAATAGGTACACTTGGAGGGTCTGCATGTGTCCCCTACCCAAGGTTTCCCAACTCTATCCTACTTGATTTTCTTCATTCCCTCGCTTCCTCTATGCTAATCATCCACAAAGAACAATAAAACTTGAAAGCCTCTTTATCACCACCTTTATCTGCCAACGCAAGGAGAGTCTGCCAATTAGCATGGCATTCTGGCAGATATCATCATGGTCGACTCCTTTGCTTTTCCTGTCTGCTTCACCACCACAAGAAACCATACGGCGTAAGGCAACCGAAAGGGCTTGTGCCCTTCCCATGGATTGGCTAGTGGCATCTGCAAGACTTGCTACATCTCCTCTGGTAAAGTAGCCTCACAAGATTCTGGTTTAGCTGACAATGCAGAGTTTGGTGTTTACAGAGGGGTTTTTTAAACAAACAAGCAAACTGCGCATGGACTCAAGCGCAACTAGATTCTTTCTTTGTTTCAAATATTAATATGCTGCCTTTTCAGAACAAAGCCCTCCAAAGGCAGATTACATACTTAAATAAAATATAGAAACTAAAGCATCTCATTCCAACAAGAGTGCTGAAACAGTAGTCTAAAAAAAATTTCACAGCCCAGCACACTCATCTCAAACAGTGTAAAACACATACTGTAGTTAAATAATAAAAGTCATCACAATCTCTCATCTAAAAGCAACTATAAATAAATGGCTTTTCAAAGTGCATTTAAAAGCCAATGCAGATGGGGTCAAACATAGAGAGGTCCACAAATATGGGGCCACCACAAAGGCAGTCCTGCTCTCTAGCACCCACCAATCTAACTGATACAGTGATACCTCAGGATACATACGCTTCAGGTTACATACGCTTCAGGTTACAGACTCCGCTAACCCAGAAATAGTGCTTCAGGTTAAGAAGAGTTTCAGGTTAAGTATGGACCTCCGGAACGAATTAAGTACTTAACCTGAGGTACCACTATACTGATGGCAGGCCCAGAAGCAGGCCATGGAAGGTCAATTTTAAGGTCTGGGTAGATTTGTATGGATACAAATAGTCCTTCAGACCATCTGGCCCAAACCAGTTGTTCCAATTCAATCAATTTCCTGTGCTAAAAGCCAAACCATGGCAACACAGCACTCATAAGTGACCATGGTCACAAAATGCAGCAAAAGGTCTGAAGGAAATCAAAGTGTCACCTGATCCACCTGCCTCCACAGGGCTACCAAAAGACCATCACGCTCTGAGGGGAGGAGAAAGAAGCCCAGAACAGCCTAGAGAGCTGTCCACCATCCAGCTCCCAGTGTCTCTGAGCGGATTCCAACATAATAAAAACACAGCAAAACGTCAAGCAGTGATCTAAATTCATTTTCTTTGCAAGTCCCTTGATACTCTTATGCACACCTTTTAGAGGGGGGAAAGCACTGGCCCACAAATACACCGAAATTAAGCAACTCATTTCTGCCCAAAATCAGTACATTCAACTCCACACGGCCAGGTGAGTGTCTGCAGGTGTGAGTTGTGGCTGTTATTATCTGCACATTTTGGAAAGACATGTGCAGCTGCACACAACTATGAGGGAAGGCACGAGTATGGTGAGTCAGCACTCAGAATTGTGCCCAAACAGACTGGCAGCCAGTATTAGCTATTGTAACCCAAGAATCCTAGTGTTGTGGGTCGTGGGGGTTGAGGGGTTAGGTTAGGCTGTATGCCTGAGTCCCTTCTAATTCTTGGATCCAGCAAGGATTCGATGGTTGGATTAGCCAGGTTAGCTCCTTGTTGAGCTAATAGCCCTCTAAGCATGGGGCACCTGGCTATTAGTGAGAAGGATAAGGGTCGGATTTGAAATGTGTGAGAGAGCTAGAAGCTGGCTGAAGGCAGAATCCTGTGAGGCAGAGCCATGCTTGATTTCTGCTGGAATCCAAGGCTGTGGCTATGGGGGAAGCAAGACCTTCTAGGGGTATTAATGCTGTGAGCCTCTCCATTGTAGGCTCAGGCTGTATATATGTATAAATAAATCTTATATCAGACAGACACCTCAGTCTCGGATGTCCCTCATTCCAAGGAAACCAAACCCTGGGTAAACGTGCCTGGAACCTCTGGAATCTTGGAGACTGGAGTGGGGTGCAACAATATGCCCCCCACATTTTCCCCTCAAAGTCAGCCCTACATAAACCATGTTAGATAGATAAATAGATAGATAAACTTTATTCACATTAGCCAACAGCCAAAGCAACATAAAACAAGCAATATATACAATTAAAAAGACAACAATGGGTAAAAAGGACAACCAAATGATCAAGATTATCATTCAGATAGTGACCCTTAATCTCATTGCACCCTCGATAAACCTACAACACAGTATCTTTATACAGTGGTGCCTCGCAAGACGAAATTAATTTGTTCCACAAGTTTTGTCGTCTTGCGATTTTTCCGTCTTGCGAAGCACGGTTTCCCATAGGAATGCATTGAAAATCAATCAATGCGTTCCTATGGAAACCGACTTCAGACCAGGTCCGGGGACAGTCTGTCCTCCGACCTCTTCTGAAGGCTGGGGGGGGGGACAAGGGCTTTTCTTCCCACCCCCAGCATTTTAAAAAACCCCGGGGCAGCGGTGACTTCTCCGCTGTCCCGGGGCGATCTTAAAATGCTGGCAGGCGGCAGCGAAGCCTACGCTGCCGCCTGCCAGCATTTTTAAAAACCCCGGGACAGCGGAGGACTTCTCCGCTGTCCGGGGCGATCTTAAAATGCTGGCAGGCGGGAGCGAAGCCAGCATTTTAAAAAACCCCGGGGGGGGACTTCTCCGCTGTCCCGGGGGCGATTTAAAAGCCCCCGGGAAGGCAGGCAGGGGGGACCTCTTCTGAAGGCCGGCGGGGGGCGAAAGTCTTTGCTCCCCCCCCCGCCTGCCTTCAAAAGCCGTCCGGGATAGCGGAGAAATGAAGGCTGGCGGCGGGAGGAGGTCTCTCCGCCCCACCGCCAGCCTTCGGAGGAGGTCCGAGGACAGTGGGGAAGACGCGCTGCGCTTCCCCGCTGTCCCGGAGATTTCCATATGGGCTTTCGTCTTGCAAAGGAAGCCCATAGCGAAATTCGTTTTGCGAAGCGCCTCCAAAACGGAAAACCCTTTTGTCTAGCGGGTTTTCCGTCTTGCGAGGCGTTCGTCTTGCGGGGCACCACTGTATAGGCATAAACCATGTTGTGGTAATCCAGTTGTAACTAAGCCATCTGTCCCTATGGCAAGAACCCCAAATTGACCAATGTGCATGGTCAATGCCTGGTGTTATCAGAAGGTCTCAGGGGTGGGCAGCGGAAACAGCTGGGATTTACTGCCTTGCCTATCTTCTTGCACCCAACTTTTGAACCAACCAACACCAGGGCTTTGACCCAGCCATGCTTGTTTCCTTCTTGCATGGCTGCATGCATGCAAAAAAAGTTTGTCAATCTGCTAAAAATCAAGATCAGGAAAAAAAAATGAAGTCAGGTTGAAACTGGTACTTGTTTACTGATTTAATGTCTTGTGCCAATTTCTTTTCCTGGGAAACTGCCAACCCTTCCAGCTACCATTGTACGTTTTAGCACTGGTAACGCCTCAAAAGATCCACCACCTGGGGAAGAACATACAGAAGAAGGAGGGCACGCCCAAGGATAGTATCCGCACAGGGCACCCTTGTGCATTAAGCTGCTTCTTGCTTGGAAAGCTCACAGAGCACTTTCATTCCCAACACTTTGATGCTGGCTTTGATGTCTGCAACCCGATGCGGTGTATGGAATAGCTGATTAGATTAAAATCTGCTCTGTTGACAGTAATTAATTCCCCGTGTATCAAAATGATAAAATATTAACAAGGCTTACAAGGCAGCAGGACGCATTGCGCACCAGAGATCAACCCCGGCAATAGCCCCGGCACAGAGTCATGCCGGAAAAAGCCTCTTAAAGCAGCAGCTGAACATTTCGGGGAGCAGAGAGGGAGACAATTAGCAGAATTCCATGTACATTGTCACAAAAGCACCAACAACAAAAGTCTAACTCAAGTGGGATTACTTTGGGAAGGCTCCCCTACTGGGTGCACAGATTCTAGATGAGGCTAAGCAGCCCTAAGAACGTAGGAAGATGTTCTATCCTGAGTCAGACCATTGGCTCATCTAGTTCAGTATTATCCACCCTGACCAGCAGGGGCTCTCCAGGGTTTCAAACAGGGGGCATTCCCAACCCAATCTGGAGATAATAGGGACCCAGGACCTCCTGCACGCAAGACACATTCTGCCACTGAGGTACGACCCATGTTGATAGCCTGCAGCCACCTGACAGCAGGCAAGTCATTGCTGTACATTGAGTCAGACCACTGATCCCTTCAGCAGAGTACAGTGGTACCTCGGGTTGCATATGCTTCAGGTTACAGACTCCGCTAACCCAGAAATAGTACCTCGGGTTAAGAACTTTGTTTCAGGATGAGAACAGAAATCGTGTGGCGGCGGCGCAGCGGCAGCAGGAGGCCCCATTAGCTAAAGTGGTACCTCAGGTTAAGAACAGTTTCAGGTTAAGAATTAAGTTCTTAACCCGAGGTACCACTTTATTACCGACAGTGACTTACCTGTTTTTCATTCCTAGATCTGAGACCAGGGACCCTTTTCATCAGAGATGTCAGAATCTTGATGCCTGCAAGCTACCTATTCAGCTACCTTGTGCCGCTTCTGAGGCCTTCTATAGCCAACTTACCTGATTTCTGACTCACAGAGCTTGCAAACCCAACTCCCCATGCACTGGCTATTTTGCTTCCAACCTTTTGCTGCCGGGGGCCTTTTCCATGACCTCAGCAATCCGACCTCTCTGATGGGAAAGTAGGGCAGGGTGTTTTTGTTTTTCTCAGATGTAGTCTGTCCCCAACGAATGAACCAGCTCAGCGATACCTTTACTGATACACATACACACAAAATAATGAATGTTTATCAATAGCTGCCATTACAGAACAGAGACTGCATGTCAGGGCACATCGCCAGGCAACACCACATCTGCTACAAAGGCTGTGTGCTGACTCCGGATTTTCCACTTTGTCTCAGCTGTCCCCAAGGGACCTGTCATAATCTCTCATACTCTTCTGAAGTCTGCATCAGCAGCTGATCAGAGACATTTTTTTATTTTAAAAAGTGTGCTCCCTTTCCCTTTTTCCTCATTTGCATCCCTTTGCAGAATAGGTGAATTCTCCCCGCCTCCCAAACACATCATCATGCATACCTGTGTGTACCAGCTGCATAAAAAATACTTCCCCTTTGCTGCACTGAATTACCTCTGCCTTGAGCTCGCTAAATGGCCTTATGCAAGCCACCTTCGCCGAGCCTCAGCACCCCGCCCCCATCATCCACCCCCACACACATCGGAAATAGAGGGATACGAATTACTGACCTATTTTACAAGGTTGTTGCAAGGGCTCCTGAGATAATGGGTACAAAGTGCTTTGAAGAATGTAAAGTGCTATATAAATGCTAATCATCTATATTACAAAGGCAGGATCCTGCTCTCCCTCTGAGATATGCCAGGGAGCTTAGCTGTCAACTTTTCCCTTTTCTTGCGAGGAATCCTATTCGGAATAAGGGAATTTCCCTTTTAAAAAGGAAAACGTTGTCAGCTATGCCAGGGAGGCTCTGCTCCCATTCTCTGTTGGTGGGTGCAAGAGGCAAATCCTTTGCAGTTGTGGTACAAAGACTCAGGAAGTCCCGCCCCCCAAGAGACGTGACAGTAAGTCAGTCAGTCAATCTTTATTTTTTTCCAATCATAAGTCACAGAGGAGAAGTCCTGCCTGTCTAGCCCAGCACTGCAAAACTCACAGCCCTGGAAATGCTGCTGTAACTACCACCATCCCTCACAATAGGCTAGGTCAGCTAAGTTCTCCACCAGAAGATCTGTTTATTCATCATGATTTGCTTGCATGAAGTTTACACAAAGGTTAGACTATGGCTGGGCTGATTTGTTTATAGGGAGGTTATACAATAGTGAACATCCAAATTGCTTGTGCAATGTGCTACATGCATCCCACACTTTCCGGTGCCATTTCACCATCACTTTCCTGACCACAGGAAAAGTCAAGTGCTTTAACTGCAGAAAACCTGCAGGAGGCATCCTAAGGTTGATAGGAACTGGAGTCCAGAAACATCTGGAGGGTCGCAGATTCCTCATCTCCCCCCCCCCCCCAGCCTATGCTTTCAAAAGTTAGCAAACACTGCATTATTTAAACTGTCCTTCCGTCTGGATTGATTTTGGTACCCCGTTGACAAAAGGCCAACTTTTTACTTGGCTTGACTGTTGATTGTTCTCTCCTTTTCGTTCTTGATCATTTTGTTCTTTTTTAAAATCACACATTAATTATAACCGTATTCCACTTTGAAAGCAGCCTATACATTTTATTAAGTTAACTTAAAAATAAAATAGAATCATTCCTTGCTAAGGGGGGGGGTAACAAAAGAGAGGGGGTACATTAAAATATACATACGCTTCATGTTACATACACTTCAGGTTACAGACTCGGCTAACCCAGAAATATTACCTCAGGTTAAGAACTTTGCTTCAGGATGAGAACAAAAATCCTGCTGCAGCAGCGCAGCGGCAGCAGGAGGCCCCATTAGCTAAAGTGGTGCTTCAGGTTAAGAACAGTTTCAGGTTAAGAACGGACCTCTGGAACGAATTAAGTACTTAACCCGAGGTACCACTGTATTGTGAAACACTAGGTTCATTCAAAATCCCATGAAGGAAAAGTATCTAGATACATATACCAAAAACAAGAGTTCCCTGGCTACATTTTTTTTTTACCCTTTAATGAATTTTTAAATTGCTGCTTTACTGCATTTCAAGATTCGGTTGCACTTTTTAATGATATATTGCTCTGTTTTTAGACTGCACACTGTATGTATGTATGTATGTATGTATGTATGTATGATTGAATAAATAAATGCAGATTTTGGTACCATAATTTTTATTTTAACCCTCCCCCCCAAAAAAATTCTCTAATAAGAATAAGGAGATATACACAGTTCCCCTCCCCAATGTTATCTTCACAACAAACCTGCAAAGTAGCTTAGGATGAGAACAAGTGATTAGTCCAAGCTCACCCAATAAGCTTCATGGATGAGTGGAAATTTGAACCCGTGTCTCCTCAGTTCTAGCCTGACACCACAACCACAACACCACCTCTCAATCTGCACTGAGTTGCTAGGCCCAAGACATGCAACCCGCTATACTCATTCTGCGTGGCCTTTATTCCAGAACTGGAAAATCCCCTAGACAGCTCACCATTAAAAAAATGAAACTAAAATTAGTACATAATCATGAGGAATAATGGTTTGGCTTGTTGTCTGGACTCTGAGCCTGTAACATGCAGTGCCATCTTTCAAATGCAGGCCGAATCATGACTTTTCTCCCTCTTGTAGCAGTTGTGCTATATGATTTTTAATTGTAATTTTTTTTTTTGCTTTATTGTTTTTTGGGAGTATTGTATTTGAATCCCATTGGCTACAATATAAAATGCCATAATAAATAATACAATACAATTTAAGAGATAAAAGACGCACTAGAAAATGCATTTAAAAATCAGTATGAATAGTTAATGCATTGCACCTGGCGTCAACAGCTGCTGTTCCCACCGTTCTTCACTGGCACATTGCAAACCACCTGAAAGATACTTGTGCACCAGTGGTGGCCTGCAGACCACAGTTTTGGAAGCCCTGCTCTAAGAAACCCACAAACAGCGCATGAAGTAAACCAGCCCCCTCCTCCCCTGTTGTTTGTCCTCAGCATCTGATATTCACAGGTATTCTTCCTCAGTACAGCCAGACTGTTTAGGTATATCACAGCCATTGACAAACCTCACCTCCACGGATTATTCTACTCCCCTTTAAATGCAAAGCTACTGAGAAATTCACTCAGATCACTTTTCTTTTAACCAACCAGCCTAATTCACACTTCCCAGGTTAACACAGTTATCCCATGGACTGTGTTCATCTCTATGAATTTTGCAAACCGGTTGTTGGCACTAAAAAATGCATACTTTTTAAGGGGGTTATTTTAGGAAGTATGCTGGGGGAATGCACACACTTCAAATGCTGTGTGTGTGTGTGTGTGTGTGTGTGTGTGTGTGTGTGTTATTAAAAACAATGCAGAAAATGGAAAATGAGATGGAACAGACTTTTGTTTGAACATATGTGAAACTGACACAGACCTAGAAATACACCCAATCCATCCCCATTATAAAGTCATTTAAATAATGAGATCCAGGCTCACATAGCCTCAGCAATGCTGCTGCATCTGGTGTCCTCAGATCATTCAGTGTTCCCAGGCAGGTTTTTTACATTCCCAATTTGCCAACATACACAGTCACACACAGCCTCTCTCATCAAACAAGGGGTCATACAATTATCGAAAAGCTCTTCAGTCGCGTTTTTTGCTCACAGTGCCAGCCAGGCCACCTTTTTATCCACCATTTCATCCCCTCTTGCTCCAAAAGGATAACATATCATTTGTTTAGGAAAACATTATACTGCATTATATACTGGGATATATGCTGTAAAAAGATCAAGTACAGTATGGTTGTACACAACTGACTTCTACTCACAATAGATACACACTGAAATTTGTGGGGCTCAGTAAAGCCATGTGTACTAATTTTAACTGGGTCTACTCTGAGTAGGATCGGATGCGCCAATTATAATATGTTCCAAAAGGAAGTTGATTATGCTGTTTGTTCTGACACCATCAAACCTTTCCCCTGATGGCATGAAAACAAACACTTCTTTGACTTGGCAAATGTGCTTGCGAGGCAGGGCTCCTAACAATAAAATGTTTCGGCTAATGTTTAGCAGTGATGTTTAATGTTCTGTTTGCTTAGTCTGATTGGATTAGCCCTTGCCGGGAAGCAAATACTTTTTTTTTTTAAGTAGGTCACACCACTCCAGATACAAGACATGCCACTTAGAAAACCCAGAGAGCAATGCTCATCTGCGTTCAGTGGGCGCATAGAACACACACTCGCACACAAAAAAGCACTTTTTTTCCCCCACGGCGTCAGGTGGTAAGAATCACAGTACATTTGTTAGGATTTCAAGAAAAGGCTGTAAAAGTCAAAACGGAGCAACATCCACAATCAGCGGCTCTCAGACAGACAGAGAACAGAATGGTACTTGACAGCAGATACCTGTGCATGAAAGTTTTATGTGGAATGGGGAAAGGAGATTATGGGCTCCTTCCACCTTCTGATGCTTGCAACTGCCAAAACCAGGCAAACGAAACTTGTTAACTGCAGAATTCCTATGGATTCTACCATGCATTTGACAAAGCAGGCTCTGGTCCACAGCGGCTCATTAAGATGCCACAAGAGCGTTTTCTGGTTTTGCTGGAACAGAGAGCACAGCTGCCCCACTAAAAATTGCTAGGTGTTGACATTAAGGGGCAAGCCAAGTGGCCACAGGGAGAGGACTCCCTGCCCAACAGACTTTACTGAGGTATCCCCAGAAAGATTCCTTGAATAGAAACTAGCAGCTTTTACTCAAGTCTAAACTGGAGGTCAGCAACTGACAGCCCCTGAGCCAAACCCAACCTTCATGGGGAATCCCTGTGCTGGATTCCCTGTACTGTACAAGCTTCCTATAGGCATCTGGCTGACTCCTTGTGAGAACAGGGTGCTGAATTTGAAGGACCACTGGCCTGATCCAGCAGTGCTCTATACACTGGGTTAGCTTGCCGTCTGATCTCTGGGTCTTTCAAACCGTGGTGGGGAATCCGTGGGTTTCTAGATGTTGCAGGACTACAACTCCCATCATCCCTTGTCATGGCAGATGAGACCAATAAGAGTTGGAAGCCAACAACATCTGGAGGGCCACAAATCCACTACCACCTGCTTTAGAACATACAGCTATCATAGTTCAGGCATATTTGCTGCAACCAAAGCTGCTACAGATATAATTAAAACCAATTCAGGAGACTCTGAATTCTGCCAAGGAACATGGGGATAAACAGAAGTGAAGGAACTGGTGACTGTGGAGAAAGAACCTGTCCACAGATTACTTTATTGTGAAAATTATTGTTACTGGTTTGACTTCACCCCCAGAGGCATGCTCCATTGCCACTCTAAACAGATAGATGCCAACAGCAAAATATGAGTAAGCCCACAATTTACGCACATTAAGTATTCAACTTTACACATGTGGCAAAAAATTAAAAGGAGTGGAAAGGGGGCAGGATTCTGGGAAAGATGACCTTGGCAATCCCACCTACCATTGAACCCAATGGGTTCTGACTTTATGCTGTAGGTGTGGTCCCTGGAAACAAGTTGTGGAACTTGGCCACATTTAAGAAGGGGCCCCCTCCCGAAAACTAGGTGCTGACCATTACTCCATTCTTGGGAGGCCTAAGGACATGGGCTAACTCAGAGATTTTTGTATTGCAACATTCAGGGCAAACTGACAGGAATAAAGATCTCCCAGTTTACAGTGATACCTCGGGTTACATACGCTTCAGGTTACATACGCTTCAGGTTACAGACTCCGCTAACCCAGAAATAGTGCTTTAGGTTAAGAACCTTGCTTCAGGATAAGAACAGAAATTGTGTTCCGGCGGCACGGCAGCAGCAGGAGGCCCCATTAGCTAAAGTGGTGATTCAAGTTAAGAACAGTTTCAGGTTAAGAACGGACCTCCGGAACGAATTAAGTACTTAACCTGAGGTACCACTGTATCTGGCATTTTCATTTCTTCTTTGAGGAGAGAGGAAGTGGTGCTTAATTATTATTACCCTTTCCCCAATCTAAATCCAAAACTGCCATTAGTTTGGGGGGTGGGGAACGAGAGGAAGAAAAAATACTGCAAAATGTCTTTGAGGTACCCTGATTTCACCTGCCCCACCCCATGTCTACAAGCAGTTTGCAGGGTGGGGAGTTAAATTGGATAAAGAGCAAAAGACCCTGCCCCTGTGTAGTCTTTTCTAGTTCTTTGCTTGGGACTGGATTAGCATTTGTTCCCCTCTCCTCAGCCACAAAAGTTCCTGGTGTGGCTTATATACCACCAAGCCAAGATGGTACCTGCCCACAGGTTTATAATAATAAAAAAGACACACAAGGTAAAATGGACAGGGAGGGAAGAGGAAAATTTCAAATCCCAAGTTCCAAACCACAGATCTCTCAACATTGCAATTCATTTGGCTCTTGAAAGACTGCTCCATGGCTGCTACTCCGTCTGCTTGCTAAACACTTAAACTCAGTCTCCCTCCTCTCCCACCTAACACTCTCAAAAAAGCAATCCAAATACTTTAAAGTCTTTTTGCCAAGTTCTGCTTTCAAAACAAAAACATGACAGCTGTACATAATGGACTTGCACCCTGACTAAGTTGCTAACTTGCACCCACCCCATTGATCTCAGAAGGATCTGAGTTCAACTAATTTACAAAGCAATCTTAACCACGTTTATTCGGAGGTCCTGTTGAATTTAAAGGGGCTTACCTCCAGGAAAGTAGTGTTAGGATTGCAGTCTTAGGCTGGATTCATTTCAATGTTGTGGGATGTGGAACATACAAATACTGATACCAATTTGCACATCAGTGTTTGCAAGGATTATTTCTAGGAACATGTGCTTCATACAAGATATATATCTGTATATACATAGAAACACGTTTTCAAATACAGTGGTACCTCAGGTTACATACGCTTCAGGTTATAGACTCCGCATACCCAGAAATAGTACCTCGGGTTAAGAACTTTGCTTCAGGATGAGAACAGAAATCGTGCTCCAGCAGCGTGGTGGCAGCAGGAGGCCCCATTAGCTAAAGTGGTATCTCAGGTTAAGAACAGTTTCAGGTTAAGAACGGACCTCCGGAACGAATTAAGTACATAACCAGAGGTACCATTTTATATAAATCCAGTTAACACCAAACGGTGCATACAAGTTGGACCACCTTCTGAACAGGTTATAAGTGAGGAGGTAGACAGGTGGGGGTTTCCTGGGGGAGGACAGAGCTCCACTCACCCTAATGAATCAGCCTCCCAACTACAGGTTCCTCCTGTAGGGGTCAGCAAACTTTTATAGCAGGGGGCCAGTCCACTGTCCCTCAGACCTTGTGGGGGGCCAGACTATATTTCGAAGAGGAAAAAATGAACGAATTCCTATGCCTCACAAATAACCCAGAGATGCATTTTAAATAAAAGGACACAGTCTACTCATGAAAAAACACACCGATTCCCGGACCATCTGCGGGCCGGATTTAGAAAGCAATTGGGCCTGATCCGGCCCCCGGGCCTTAGTTTGGCTACCCATGATCTTGTGCATCAGCTGGGCTGTTTAGGCTCATTAGAACAAGAACTGAGATCATGTTTATTTCTGCAGTTCTTAATTCTCGTTGGTTTTTACGTCTTCATAAAGCCTTTATGATTCCTGTTATAACATGAAGAGTTTCATTTCTTCAAGCCACTTATTTATCATTTATTCAATTCCATTTCTGAATCACCTCCCATAAAATATCCTGAAGCGATTTCGCAGTGACAAAACACCAGGAATAAAAACAAATTAAAAACAAAATGATTCCATTTATTTCTATACATATATATATATATAAAGCAATTCCAAACTTCATGCTGGTTTATTGATCCATGACCGTATTTTATATTTTATTGTTTAAGTAGGGTCAGTTTTTACTGGAGCTAGTAGTAAGCTGCTTTGCGAGGGAGTTTTCTATAAAAGAAGAGGAAGCAGGGTATGTATGTATGTATGTATGTATGTATAAATAAAAAAATAAATAAATAAATAAATAAAGGATAGCTCCAGTTCACCATTTTACCTGCTATTCCAAAAAAAAGGGTGGGGGAAGCAACACAAATTTAAATAGCAGCAGTTTGTTTTTAAAGAAACACAGGAAGCTGCCAGGGGTGGTGTAGTGGTTAGAGTGTCAGTCTATGACCTCAGAGACCAGGGTTCAAATTCCCACTTGGCCATGAAGCTCCCTGGGTCACCTTGGGCCAGACACTATCTTCCCACAGCCTAATCTATCTCTCAGGATGAAATGGGGTAGAGGAAAACCATGTACACCACTCTAAGCTCCTTGGAGCAAAGGTAGTATACAAATGCAATCAAGCAATCAATCAATCAATCAACCAACCAACCAATCAACCAATCACTAAATACGTACCAAATCAGACTACATATTGGTTCAATTAGCCTAGTATAGTCTATACTGAGTGGCAGTGACTCTCCAGAGTATTAGACCAGGGGTGTTTCTTTACAACGACCCTGTAAGGTAGGCTAAACTGAAAGAGAGGACCTGTCTAAAGGTCAGCAGGGAAAGCTTTGCAGCTTAGTGGGTGCTTGAACCCAGGTCTTCTTCCCTTAAGTCTAATACGCTAGTCCATTAACAAGGAATACAAGCCAGATATTGTAAATTATGAACTTAGAAGGAACCACACAATCTCAAAATTGTGCACAGATCCTGTACCAAGGAAAGCTGAATTGTACAAGTGCAATTGGAGTTATTTTAACTAAGCAGCTTTCTGCACGCATGAACTGTATCCATTATCCCCATAAAGTGGTCTGAAGAAATAATCTTATTTGTTTGCCAAATACCCCAGCTTTTGACTTTCAGCAGAAGCGCTCAAGCCATTGTGCAACATTTTTAAGACCAAACAAACGAAACACTAACAATCAGAGTATGCTAAAATAACGAAACAGCAGCAGAGAAAGCACAGAACACACCCAATTGCTAATGGAATTCTAGGCTGCATCAACAGAAGTACTTGATAAAGGGAAATAATGGTCCCATTCTATACCGCCGGGTCAGACACCATCCGAGGTACTGTGTCCAGTTCTGGGCACAACAGTTTAAAGAAGTATATTGGCAAGTGGGAACCTGTGCAGAGTAGAGTGGCCAAGATGATAAAGTGTCTGGAAACCAAACCAGGTATGAGAAACAGCTGAGAGAGTTGGGGATGTACAGCCTGGAGAAGAGAAGACTGAGAGATTTATCAGGGGTCAGCAACCTAAGGCCCATGGGCCACAAGTGGCCCACGGGGGTTGTTTAACTGGCCCACAAACTGCCCACAAACCAAGCCGCCCGCTTGGCAAGTCCCCACACGCTGCACTAAACTGGTGCAGTGCAGCGTGGGGACTCGTTTCCGCGGCACCGGAAATTGCGTCTGTGCAGATGCCAGAAATTGCCTCTGCGCAGACGCCGGAAATCGCGGGCACACACACGGTCCAGCCCACGGAGGGATTTCCGCTGGAGTGAACCAGCCCAGGCAAGGTAAACCTTGCCAACCCCTGGATTATATGATATTCCACTTCAAAGATCTTCAGGGATGTCACATGGAAGATGGAACAAGCTTGCTTTTGCTGCTCTACCTACAGGACCCAAAACAAAGGATTCAAATGGTAAGAAAGGAGATTTTGATTAACATCAGGAAAAACTTTTTAACAAGAGCTGTTCAACAGTGGACCGGTCTCCCTTGGAAGGGGTACACTCTCCTTCCTTGGAGATTTCTAAGCAGAGGTTGGATGGCCATCTGTCATGGATGCTTTAGCTGAGATTCCTGCATTGCAAGGGGGTTGGACTAGACAGCCCTTGGGCTCCCTTCCAACTCGACGATTCTATGAGCAGGGGGCGTAAAAGCAATCCAAACAGGTGTGCCCAATGCTTGCCTAAACAAACATTTCTTCACACAGAAAGGCGAAATACCATATGTGAAGGGCCAAAATGAATCTCTCAGGGCAGAGTTCCATTACCTGGACCCTGGCACCCAAAAGAACTTTTCTCATATTCCCACCAGCTCCACTTCACTAAAGTGCAGCACATGAATTAAATGACCATTTAATCATTAAATACAGAATATGTATTAGTTGAATAACCCTCTCCGAACACAGGATTCAACCCACCCTCTGACATCTGTAACTCACTCGGCATTGCTATTTTTGCAAACTTAAGGACTAGACTCGGTGTGGGACGAGACGGGACTAAACTACACGTAGAACTCATGCCTGCTATTGACCTGCATCTTTTCCTGCATCTCCCTCGAAACAATTGAAAAATGATGCGTAACATGATGTCATTCTGCTCACTTCACTCACACAGAGAGAGAGAAAACTGGCAGACAGTGAAGCAGAGTGGAGGTGGGAAACACTGAGACTCATGATGTCACATCACGTGAGATATCAGGGAAATGTCAGGGGGTGGGATACGATGTGGTAGCAGTCATGCATGTAAGGTAACACATGATCTATCCCCAAGTCCTAGGCCCACTGCCAAATGCCTGCACTGAAGCAACGCAATTGCAGAATCATGGAGAGTGCAAGCGAGTGCTCCTATAGGGTGTATGCACCCCTTGGTCCCAGCTGTGAGGATCTTGTTGCTTCCAGCTGGCCAAGAACCACAACCTTTTATTATTGTTTTCCTCGTTGTCTTTTACATCGGCCGTTTGTCTCCCGGATGGGAAAGCGGCAGAAACAAATCGCAGCTCTCGAAACTCCTTTCTGCCAAAAGGGAGAGAGGCTTATAAACAGGCCTGTAAATCATCCAGCTGCGCGTAAGGACACTGCAACTAGAAACGGATTAGAAGCAGTATCATAAAAAATATTATCATTTGGAGGCAGAGTCATGATGATGGCATGGGAAAGAAGAAGGGGGAAAAACACCCGCCGCTCGCCAAAGAGCTCCAGAGGGCAAATGGTGAGAGAGGGGGCAGCAGAGTCCCATTCCCACCCCCACCCCCACCCCACCCCACCCCATCTCCTGCCTTTTCCATTGCACTATTCTCAGAAATCTATTCTGAGTGCTCAGTGGAAGGACAGATCCTGAAGCTGAGACTCCAATACCCTGATGTTGGGAAAGATGGAAGGCACAAGGAGAAGGGGACGACAGAGGACGAGATGGTTGGACAGTGTTCTCGAAGCTACCAACATGGGTCTGACCAAACTGCGGGAGGCAGTGGAAGGCAAGAGTGCCTGGAGTGCTCTGGTCCAGGGGGTCACAAAGAGGTGGACACAACTAAACAACTAAACAACAACAAACAATCCTTGGCTCACCCCAGAGACAAGCCATCTCCAAATTCCCTCCCTATACTGCTAGATGTGATCAAGGGAAACCAGAACAGCAGAGCTTTGGGGTGGTGAAGAGGATACATGAGAATGATTTGTCCCTTGGTGGCAGGTGGAGAATGTTGGAGAATTGTGACGAAAATGGAAAAGATAGCAGAAGTTGCAGATGTTCTCCAATTTATCCCATAACCAGAATGGAAATCAATCCAACGAACATGATCAATATTAGCTTTTGTTGTCTGCAAATGATTTGTAACTGATGGCATCCCCCACCCCTTTGCATTGTGTGTCTGTTGCACTGAAATGAATGCAGTGGAATAATTAATATATCTAATGAATTACATAACTTGCAGGCAGCAAGACAAATAATGTAGTTTTTGATGGGAGGACAAACTGCAGCGAAATGGAAACATAAATAAATACAGGGCGTTACAGGAAATGATACCTTCTTATCAGGGTTTGAAATTAGCAGGGTGCCAGGCGTATTTTGCACCTAAAGATTCTCCGTTTGCGAGCACCTCTAAAAGTCTGAGTGCTATTTTTTGTGCCTGGCTGACATGGAAGAATTACTGAAATGTATGGTGCTTTGAAGTCTTGAAGTACCGTATATGTTAAGGATAGACAATATGTTAAGGAGTTTAAGAATAGAGAGTGGAGTGTTTTGAAAACTGAAATATGGTACCAATATTTTCATTGTCAACACCAAATTAAACATGTATTAATAATTTCTGCTAAAATGTGATATTAACAATGTGTCACTTATGTAACTTGCAAATTAATTCATGCTTATCAAAATAATAAATAAAACATGTTACTGACCCCTGCCCCCCCGGTGTTTCAGCACCCAGAAGCCAGGTCCCAGAAGCCACTTGGCTCCTAGCTTTTCTATCCCAGTTTCTAACACAGCTTCTTATATCCCTAGGTTGGAGGAGAGAAAGAAGACGTGAGAATCCAAAGTGGGAGCCATGCCTCCTTCCAAGATACTGTTAAGGAGCCTCTATCTGGGCATTCCACTCCTTGTTCCTGAGTTTCCAGGTGATACACAACATTTCATCGCTCTGGATGCTCAGTCCCCCATTGGGCTGTTTGCAGAGAGGAGGGTAGACCGATTAATTTATTAAAAAAAATATTTTGTGTACTTCTACCCATTTCGAGAGTTCCCTCAAGAAAGCTGACAGCCCACTTCTGTTTTACAGTGGTCCCATTTTGGCCCCATGTTGGTATTCATCACCCAAGTTTACTATTAGAGGAAGTAATAGTTAAATGTTATGGAATTCACTGCTGCAGGATATAGTGTTGGAAAACACCTTAGTTGCCTGTTTAAAAGACATGGTAATGGAAGATGGTTCTATCAATGAAACTATGATAGCTAAAGCAGAACATCCAGGGTCAGCTGCAGTATACCTCTAAATACCAGAATCTAGGAACTAAGTAAGACTAAAGGAGCTCTTCCTGGAGGAGTATTGCTGGCCATTGTTGGAAACAAAACGCTGGACTAGATTAACCCCGGTCTGACTCTTATGGGCTTGTCCACACTGGAGCAAAATGTGGATTTGTACCAGCCTATCTCCCTATTAAATTAGGAGCATCCACTTGACATCCTCCCTATCCCAGTATCGTCCCACACCTTTCCCCTTTAAATGCAGGGTTTTTGATGCTGGACATTTCACACTTTCCAATGACCAAAAAATCCCACACTTAAATGAAGAAAGGACCTGGGCAACACTGGGACGGAGAGAACATCATGTGAATGCTCCTACTTTAATAGGGAGATAGGCTGGTACAAATCCACATTTTGCTCCCTTGTGGACAAGCCCACTGTCCGTTGCATGGCCAAGGAACCTGTGGCCCTCCCAATGTTGCTGGACTACAACTCCCATCATCCCTAACAAATAGTAGCCAAGTCGACTGGGGCTGATGCGAGTCCAACAATATCTGGAGGGCCACAGGCTTCCCAGGCCTGGTCTATTGGTGTAGGTCATAGCGTTGAGAGGTATGTACATGTCAACTTGCCCATCACACAGCATGGAGACTGAGAATTTTGCTACTCCAATTCACCACCAAAGAAACGAAGCTGCCTTCAGCCGATGCTGGAAAACTAAGAGGTAAGTAGCTAAAACTGGGCAAGTATGCCCCCATGCAAGTTTGTGGCTACCGCTCAGTGGTAAAACATATGCCTTGCATGCAGCAGATCCCAGGTTCAAATGCTAGCACCTCCAGTTAAAAGGGTTCCCAAGAACGTAAGAACCCAGGAGCCTGCTGGATCGAACCAGTGAGTGGCCCATGTAGTTCAGCACCCTATTTTCACTGTAGCCAATCAGATGCCTATGGGGAGCCCTGTACTCAACAGCACTCTCCCCTTGTGCAGTTTCCAGCAACTGGCATTCAGAAGCATACTACTTTTTTTAATCTATGGCTTTTCAAGCTGCACTGGCTCCCCGTAGAGTACAGGGTCAGATTTAAGGTGCTGCTTTTGACCTTTAAAGCCCTTCACGGCCTAGGACCCTTGTACCTACGGGACCGCCTCTCCCGGTATGCCCCACGGAGAGCCTCAAGGTCCATAAATAGCAACACCCTAGTGGTCCCAGGCCCTAAGGAAGTTAGATTGGCTTCAACCAGAGCCAGGGCCTTTTCAACTCTGGCTCCGACCTGGTGGAATGCTCTGCCTCATGAGACCAGGGCCCTGCAGGATCTGATTTCTTTCTGCAGGGCCTGTAAGACAGAGTTGTTCCACCTGGCCTTTGGCTTGGAGCCAATTTGATTCCCTCCCTCTCTTTCTTTTTTCCTTTCCTTCTCCTCCTGTGATGAGGCTACATTTTAATATTTTAATGTTTCAATATTTTAATGTTGTATTTTAATTTTGTTTTTAAGTTGTAATCATTCAACTTGTTTTTATTATTGCTTGTAAGCCGCTCTGAGCCCGGCCTTGGCTGGGGAGGACGGGGTATAAATAAAAATTATTATTATTATTATTATTATTATTATTATTATTATTATTATTATTATTACTTTCAGCAGTGGAGGTAGAACATAGCCATCAGGATTACTGGCCACTGACAGCCTCTGTGAATTTGTCAAATTCTCTTTTAAAGCCATCCAAGTAAGTGGTGAACACCACATCTTGTGGGAGCAAATTCCAGAGTTTAACTATGCACCCCGTGTGGAGAAGTACCTTGTTTTCTTTCTCATGAATCATCCAGCATTCAACTTCATTGAATGTTCACAAGTTCTAATATTACGAGGAAGAAAAACTTTTCTCTTACCCCCACCACGCATAATTCCATCAACATCAAAAAAGTATCTAAACACTGCCCTCTCACAAAACATCAGGGTGGTGTATAAGTTTCAGAGTGAATCATAGAGCTGTAGAGTTGGAAGGAATCCTGAGGGTTATCTAATTGAACTTGCAATGCAGCAATCTCAACATGTGGTCCCCCATCCAACTTGAAACCATACCAGACCCTACTTAGCTTTGGCAATGTGCTAGCCGTTTTATTGGTGCACCACTGACATAATAGATGATGTGAAAGACCTCTGCTCAAGACTCCAAAAAGCTGCTGCTAGTCAATAATAATATTAGCCTAGGTGGAAAAAGACTGATCTGTTATAAGACAGCTTCCTGCATATTTAAGTTTGGATGGAGAACAGCAGCAGCTTGGTCAAATAACAGAATTCAATTATATCTACCCAGTGATAGCTCTCCCCATAGTCCCATTTCCTGGTGGATAATATCTGGCTTTGGATGTCATTGAAGTCAGAGTCTGGTTATTCTCTGCAAGAAACAACAAGACTAGAGCACACATTATGATGGAAAGTACAGGAGATTCTCTCCCTTATTTCTGTATGTTATGATTTGATATTTTACACTGACTATCATCCATCCTGAGTCTCAGGGGGAAATATGTAGGAAAGGCTTTAAAAGTCTATGCTAAGCATAGAGATACAGAGCATTCCACTTGAACCAGGAAGACATGGGTTCAAATCCAAGCTCGACTCTTAATTGGATGGGCTTAGGCAAGCAACCACTTCTGAGTCTGCCCACACAAATATAAAAATGAACTTCTCAGGGGGAGGAGGAGATACAAATAAGACAAAATAATCTACCTTTTGCAAACCCAATAAAGGAAAATGAAGAAACCTCACAGAAGAAACAGTACTTTGGGCTTTGGTATTGATGGAGTTACACTCCCTCTGAAGGAGCAGGTATGTAGCCTGAGGCTCAGGTGGCCTTCTATCAAGCTTGGGCTGGTTGCCCAGCTGTGTCCCTATTTGGACAGGTATAGCCTAACGTCTGTGGTCTATGCTCTGGTAATCTGTAGGTTAGATTACTGCAATGAGTTATACTTGGAGCTGCATCTGAAGGCAGTTCGGAAATTTCAGCTGGTGCATAATTCAGTGGCCAGGTTGCTCACTGGGGCAAGATGGTTTGAGCATGTTACACCAATTCTGGCCCGACTGTACTAGCTGTCAATTAGTTTCTGGGTCCAATTCAAAGTGCTGGCTTTGACATATAAAGGCTTAAACAGTTCAAAACCACAATATCTCAAGGATACCTCCCCATATGAAACAACCTAGACCCTGTGCCCATACTCTGAGGCCCTTCTTCAACTGCCCCCTCTATGAAAGGTCTGGGTGGTTGGCATGACATGAGAACGAGCCTTTTCGGCAACGGCTCCCCATTTGGGGTGTGCTCTCCCCAGGGAGACTCACCTGGCGCCTTCATTACATCTCTTTATATGTTAAGCAAAAACACTCCTTTTCTCCCAGGCCTCTATGGCCTTTTAAACTATGGGTGCATTCTTTTCATTTGTTACTATAGTATGCATGTTTGTGTTTTTATATTGTAATCCGTCCTGTGATCCTCGGATGAAGGGAGGTATAGAAATTTTATAAATAATAAATATAAATATATATATATATATTTAAATATATATATATATATACTACTGGGTTTTCCCAGTAGTGATGTATGGAAGTGAGAGCTGGACCATAAAGAAGGCTGATCGCCGAAGAATTGATGCTTTTGAATTATGGTGCTGGAGGAGACTCTTGAGAGTCCCATGGACTGCAAGAAGATCAAACGCATCCATTCTTAAGGAAATCAGACCTGAGTGCTCACTGGAAGGACAGATCGTGAAGTTGAGGCTCCAATACTTTGGCCACCTCATGAGAAGAGAAGACTCCCTGGAAAAGACCCTGATGTTGGGAAAGATGGAGGGCACAAGGAGAAGGGGACGACAGAGGATGAGATGGTTGGATAGTGTTCTCGAAGCTACAAACATGAGCCTGACCAAACTGCGGGAGGCGGTGGAAGACAGGAGTGCCTGGCGTGCTCTGGTCCATGGGGTCACGAAGAGTCGGACACGACTAAACAACTAAACAACAACAATATTTAAAAACTACAAACACCCCACCACCCCAAACACAGGGAGAAAATATGCAGTTGGGGCCATGGCTACTCTTTCTTAAGAAGGACACCATATATCTCTACAATAATGCTTACAAGAGAGCAGTGTATAACTTCATTGATCCATGGGGAAGTGATGTCTTTTGGCAACTGGCGTTGCCATCCGATCTGTAACCTCGCCATTAATGATTTTACCATCAATTGTGGAGAGAACACAGCCTGGAAAAAAAATCGACCCTTCTTCCTCTCCAAGCCTATAATTCCTGTTTTCTGCTCAGCTGCCTACACAGTTCAAAATCTGAATTTCTTAGCAAGATCATTTGTTTTTCTGGAAAAATAGTCAATGGGTTCTTGTTTTGAAGAGCCTTCTCAATTCATTTTGCGTGAAAGAAATGTGTGAAGGTGTGTGCATGAGAACTGAGAGGGAGAGGAATAATATACACAAGAGTGTGTATGTGTATGTGTGTGTGTGTGTCAGAGAGAGAGAGAGAGAGAGAGAGATGCTCTGTCCATTTCCAAGTTTTATGCACTAGTAGTTTGTCAAAAAATGCACAAGGTCACTCCAGTACTGGGTGGGGAGAAGAATTTTAAAAAGCTTTCAATTTCACTGTATCTTTGGAAAATTTTGTCAGTACTTTTCATTATGAATAATTAAATAATTAAGGCAAGCCTGTATGATATGTGTGGAACCCAGCCAAGCAACCAATGGGTTTTCAAAGCCCCTTGTCAGCATCATTTGATGCCAGCCAAGACCTATGACCCAGTAGGGGGCTCTATGCCAAATCCTGGAGCCCCCCCTGCCCCACTACTGGTGCTCCTCGCAGTTGCTATCTGTTTTAGTGCTGTGCCAAAAAAATTCTCCTGCATTTTCCCCAACCATCTTCCTTCAATGAATTGAAGCACACACACAGAGAGAAATTTGGTGAATTTCTCATGTGTGGGGTATGTGGTTATTATTGTGATTGCCATACTTTTGAGGCAGCCAAGGGGTGTTAGCAAGTCTCCTTTCTTTCATTCTCACACTCCAATTAAAGTCCAGGGGTGGACAGGAACTCCTCCCATGGGGCTTTTTTCAGATCAGAACCTGATCTGGGCAGCCGAGTAAGCTGCAAAGTGCCAGAGAAATAGTCACTGGAAAGAAAGCAAGAGCGTGCATGCACACACAGCACTCTCTGACACCTTGCAACAATACAGCGCATTCAAAACTCTGCACTGACCAGAAGGCTAAAGAAAAATTGAAAATTTCCCAGAGAGAATGAGGCAGAAAAATGTCTCCTTCACAGCGGAAGAAAGCTTTTGAGAAATTGGATGACAGGTTTTAGCGCAGCACTGGTCTATTTACCTGCCCTCTTAGAGCAAGCAGTGAGAGGTGCTAGAAAAAGGAGCAACAATCTCCACACACTAAGGATTTACAGAATTACAATGAAAACAGAAACAGGTGTGGAAACGGCCAATGTTCGCTTCTTTGTTCCACGTCTGGTACAGAAATCAATCCAGCAAATATAATTACCATAGTCTTCATGGTTTTTGCTTTCAGGGTAAAATAATAATAATAGATTATGTCACTCCCCAATTTGCATAGTGTTCTTTCTGCACTGAAATTAATGGAGTGGAATAACATGACGGCAATGTAGCCTGCCTAATTGATGTAATAGATCGCAGAAATTACGTAAGCTATGTAATTTCACTACCGTGAACAATGAGACAAATAATGGGGTTTTTGGCCGAAGATGAACTGTAGCAGAACGGAAGCGATGCTGCATGCAATGAATACAGGACAGAAAAGGAAGCAATGCCTTCTAACATCCCTACCACACACCTTGACTTGTTCCTCTGCGAGGTGGTGCAGATTTGGCTAGAGGGAAAGGCAATCAGATGTACAGTCACAAGAGTCACAAGGAGGATGTGTGGACACACTCAGGGAGGGAGACACCACTGATAACTGCTTCCCCTAGACCCTGTCTCTCCCCCCCCCCATACAAATCCTAGATCCTGTACTGCAAATCCTAGATCCTGTACTGCCACTTCACTCTGCCCCTGAACTTGTGCTGTCCCAACCAAGGACATGGGAATAGTACCCAGCACAGGAACAAAGGCGGGTTATGAAGTTAAGATAGAAGTTTGAGCATCTGAACTTCTAGTCAGGCAACATGCAAAGGCCTCAATCTGACCCCCCAAAAAGATGTTATCCCCAAGCAGGGTCACCTGTTTTCAGCCAGGGAAGTCAATCATCGGTCAATGCCATAAGCGTAGCAGTAAATCCTGAAGTGCAGGCACACTTCATGACAATCCCCTTAGCTTCTAAGACTACACAATAATCAGAAGGAAGAAAAACTGGGAAAACAAAATAATAACAATAACATTTATTTATTAAGAAGGAGTCCCAGCAAAAGAAGAATGGACATGGAATATGCAGAAATGGTGAAACTTACCAGAAAAATAAGAAATCAAGATAACAAATGTTTTATAAAAGAATGGAAATGATTTATTGAATATGTACAAACAAGCTGTAAACAGATAAGAACATTGGCAGGATGATTGTAATTACCTGCAGTTTCATAAGAGTATACAACGGACACTCGGGTTGCGAACATGATCCGTGTGAGATACACGTTTGCAACCCGCAGTGTTCACAACCCGCAGCAGCACATCTGCGCACATGCGGGTTGCGATTCAGCACTTCTGCGCATGCACGACTGCCAAAACCCATAGGAACCCATTCCAGTACTTCTGGGTTTCGGCGGGTCCGTAATCCGAAAAAACGCAACCTGAAGCGTCTGTAATCCAAGGTATGACTGTATATTTAAAGTAGATGAATTAATGAACAAATTAATTTGGATATGCAGAAAATATTAAAAAATAAATTTTAAAAACCGCAGAAAGAGGAGGAAGGAAGTCAAGTTTTGAAATGTTAAAATGTCTGTAAGATTATCGCAATGTTTAAAACTGAAAATCTCTCCAAACGAAGTCAGAAGACATTTTCCTGAAGAAAAACAAGCAGGCCTTGCGAGGAGCAGAACCAAACCTGCCTGCCAGACCCTCCCTCCCTAAAACACCGCAGCCAACTTGGCTTGGCAAATGGAATTCCTCACAGCTTGTTCCCTTATCCTTTTTTGTACAGGGCAGGCCCCAGCATGTTAGAAGCAACAGGCAGAGGGAAAGTTTCTGAGCAGTGTGTCACACACTTTCTAGCCACTGAGGGTTTTTCCTTAAAAGTTCTGGCACAAACATCCCCGCTCCCGAGGAAGCAAACCCAGGCTTGCATTTTGCCTGTGTGTCAGATTCTCACAGAAAGGAACCAAAATAAGCCAGCTCTCAGGCAAACCAATAAAAGGGAGGGATACTTCACAGCCTTCGACTAAATGAGCTTTCAAGGTTTACATATAAAGTTTAGGAGCGAGACAATGTGAGCAAACGCTGCTCCAGGGAGTGTTGCCTTGGAAGAATTTGAGAGGCTCTAAAGTGGGAGCTTTAAGTACTTGTCAGATGCCTGAGCATAAACAAAATGCTCTCATGCAGACAAGAGAGTGTGTTAATCTCCATCTTACAACAGCGACACGAGCCACCTGCTGTCACTCCAGGCCCATTCTGGGAAGCCCAACACAAGCGACGTGTAGAGCAGTCTGTGTTCACCCAATATTCCTCCAGCTCATCTTCTGCATAGAAATCATTTTCTCAGAGTTTGATCTTCTTCCGCCCTTCTCAGCCATGAACTGCGCTGGCTGCCACTGATCAGCTTCTGAGGCACATGTTCAAAGTGTGGCAGCTGGCATACAAAGTTCTTAATGCAACTTGGAGCCAGGCTACATGAAACCACCTGCCCCCTGCAGAGGCCTTACCCTGCTGAGATCACTTAAATCATTTGTGGAAATTCCCCTCACAACACCACACTCCAAAAAATATCAGAGTGGTGAACCAAAAATGGGCATTTTCTGCTATTGCCCCTGTACTATAGAATCCCCTTGTCATATGCAAAAGCAACAACCTTCACTTGCTTCAGATGTTTTGTAAAGGTTTGTCTTTTTGCCCAGGCCTTCCCTGCTCCACAAGACCCTGTTTTTATTTGTTTGAATTCTCTGAATTCCTGAGTTGTATCCAACTAATTTTTACTCAGAGCACATCCACGCATAATAAAAATTTGCCTTTTACCAAGGCTTTGGCCCCGTAATTTAATGAGTTTGGGGTACTTGTGTCCTCTCTTAGTTGGGCACAATCTGTAAGACCTCTCTTATTTGTATAGATGTGTTTTTTTAATCAGCTTTGGTTGTCGTAGTGGGTTTCAGTCTGAATTTATGGTGTTAGATTGAAAGCTGCCATTGGCCTTGGTTCTCTAAGGGTGCAGTCTGGCATTACTGTATACCTGGTTGCCTCTATAGTAACTGGAAGCCCTCTGTACTCTGCATTGGAAGTCAGAGTGGAAAACACAGTTCAATTTAAGTCCATAGGAAAGAGCCAGACTTACGTCATGCTTAGAGCAGACCCACTGAACTTAAGGAGATGTAAGGAAAGTTATGGTATTTCTCAGAAAAAAGGGCAAATTGTGGTCTCTACCTGCATTTAAGACTGCATATTAGGACAAACATTATAATAAGCATAAAAAAGAAAGCATAGATGGATATACACAACCATGAAATTCTGAACTGTAATGACTGACAGACACAGCTGTCAACTTTTCTCTTTTCTTGTGAGGAATCCTATTCGGAATAAGGGAATTTCCCTTTTAAAAAAGGGATACGTTGACAGCTATGCTGACAGACGAACTCATTTTGTTACTGAATCTCATGGGTGGGAGACCCTCAGGCCGCTGAAAGCAGCCCTGTAGGGCTCTCCATCAGGCCTTCAGGACTGTTCCCAGGTCATGACCAGTCTCAGTCCAAGCTTCCTATCCCCCTCAATGGTGCACCTTCTACAACAGCACCGGCTACAATTGTGGACAATGCCTCTTGCTTGTCTGGATGAAACAAGAGAGGTGGTGGGTTGAGCACATGTAGAAACCTCTGATTTTGGGGGAACTGTAATTGGAATACAGCCTAATGTATTAAGATAAGAGTCGCTCCTCTTACTCCACTCAGTTTTGCATCTGGCACCACCTGTTTTTGTCACAAAGACCCCAAAAGGTCATCCATGAGGGGATAAGCTGTTTGGGCTAAGAAAAAAGAAAAAAGATCCCTCACCCCTGAACATCTGTGGCTCTTTTATAAAAAGGATGAAGAACCTATGGCCCTTTCCCAGACAGCATGGCCAACTGTCAGGGATGATGCGAGATGTATGAGACATCCACACCAGACATTTAAAGCTGATTCAATACATTAATGACTTCCTCCCAAAGAATCCTGGGAACTACAGTTTATTGGCGGGGACTGCAGCTCAGTGGGGATGAAACTACTGTTCCCATTTAAACTGCTTTAAATGTATGACATGGAGTTGCCTGTTCTCCAGCAACATCTGGAGAACCGCAGGTTTTGTAATGTGCTAGCTTAATATTATACCAATAAAAAACCCTGAAACCCCACCCAAATATGTCTAGAGAACAGTATTGAGGATTCTCCAGCAGGATGCAACAGTCTTGATTGAAATAAGCACATGACTACCTCCAAATCTTCATCAAGGATCATATACTTCTAGCATTCAAGCAGTACAGCTTTGGGAGTCATAAGCACATCATGTTCAGCAATAACTTTTATTATGCCCAGTGCCATAAAGCAGAGCTTTCCAAACTATGTGTCGTGACATGCTTTTGTGTCAGCTGCAGTGTGTAGTGGTGTCATGCGAACACTCCTTGTGCTCCTCCCAGGCATGGAAAGGGGTTAGTTTAACGTCTGGTTTGCTTGTAAAACTGAATTGCTGTGTCGTGAAATGATGCATGTCTAAAAAGTGTGTCACCAACATGAAAAGTTTGGAAAGCTCTGCCATAAGAAGTAGAATTACTTCCGGTTCGCCCTAAAGGAAGCAGTTCTCATTATGGTGAACTGGAAACCTTTGAGGATAGAGGCTGAGCAAGCCTCATCACGGTCATGACCCAACCAGGCAATTCTTATGCTCTTAAGCAAGAATCTCTTAAAACAGAATTGTCACCCCTTAACTGATCCTGCACATGCACTCCCGGTGAAAAATGCAGACTGGAAGACCACATGGATTTATTTTTAAAGTAGACTGTGAGATTAAAATCAACCCACCACAGCTCTACAACAAGGAGAGAAGAACTCTCATATCACTTGTAGTGAAAGAGCTGGAGATCTATTTCTGTATGCAAGAGGAACGTGGGCAGCGCAGACAGTAAAGTATGCCCCATGAATACCCCATTGCAGAAATATTCAGGACCATTATTAGCCTTTCCAGTTGCCTGTGAATGCAGTCTAATTAGCTGCTCTTGGTCACCAAAATATTATTGGCAGAACTGAAAACTAGTTTTCAGGGTTATGCATCTGATGCATTATTTAAAAGACCCAGAAAATAATAGCATCAGTTCTCAACAATGTTCAGATTTCATCTGCAATACTCCCTCTGTTGCTCTAGTCATTGCAGTTCAGTGTGGTGACAAGCTGCTGCATTCACACGACAAGCCAGAGTACCTAGCTTACCATGATTTATCTGGAGAAACAGCATGCCCATGCACGCTTCTTGATCACTCTTACTTTGCTCCTATTCTGCAAGCAGGATAAACAAATCAAGAAGCACTGTGACAGTGCTGTGACAACAGTATTGCAGAATGAACTGTGCATTGAAATATGAAATGCCCCAACTATATTGGCATGCCACCAGTTTCTGAAGATGCACCTGTTTACACTGGCGTTCCCTTGCTCTCTTGACCCAAGTTTCCTGTTTTAATTGCTGTGCTGTTTTAATGTTTCATTGCATTTTAAAATCACGGATA